>NC_045720.1:29245127-29546387 GCF_009834535.1 Camelus ferus
GATTCAGACCCAGGCAGCCTGGCTCTGTGGTCCATGTACATCACCATCTTGTCTGCTGCTCCTCTTGAGCCCTGTTGTTGGACTCTCGTGTCTGTGTTCGTAACTTCTATTCTATTGGACCCCACTGGCAGAAGAGAAACTTTACAGAAGGGCTAAATATGGGCCGGGGCATGGCAGATAAGTAGGATATTTTTGGATGGATCAGGGCAAAAGGTTGTGCCTTTCCATTCAGGAGGAATAGCTTGCACTGAGTCCTAAGGCAGGAACGGCTCTGTTCGGTCAGGGAATGGTGAGGTTGCAAACTCTAGTGTAGGATGGGGAGCAGTGGCAGCCGATAGAGCTAGACACCAGTAGTGGGACCAGAGTGGGACCACATTGCCCCTCACATTTGACTGGAAAGATGCTCCTCTTCTTGATACTGTGCTTAGTTCTGAACGGTCATTCTTGGTCATAATGCATCCCCAGAGGAAAGAGATTTGCCGTCACCTAAGATACACACGCTAGAGGCAACTCCAAAGGAGACGTTACAGAAATGTGTTAAGCAAAGGAAGCTTTAGGGGAAAAATGTTGCCTAGAGTTATTTTTAAGGTGATTGTTTTGAAGAACGTAACGCTTATTTGAATATCTATGTTCTTGTAAATGAAAGAAGAAATATGTCACCACTTTTAATCAATCCAGAGTCTTGAATAGCAGCTTTTATTTGTGGAGTTCTGGGAGCTGATATGGGTTTAATCTTTAATCAGTCCCACTAGGTAGGTACTATTCATGTTCCAAATGCATAGATGAGGAAACCAAGGCTCAGAGGACCCAGAATTCTGATGTCACACAGTGGGGTGGTGGAGCCAAGATTTCAGCCTGGTTTGTCTGATTCCAGAGCCTGTTCTGTCATACATCGCCAGGGGTCTGTCCAAATTTTAGTTGGAGAAAGTGCAGATTGTCCCAAACACAGCAGGCAGTCAAATGCCATGAGGAGCTGATAGTCAGGAGAGGGGAGGGCAGTGGCGGGGCCAAGAGGACTGGACTTGCCCAAGCTTCACATCTCCCTCCCCTGTTCTGTGTCAGACCCGTCCTTCTCACATATCATTGAAATTTACCAGTTTGAAATGGTATTCTTGCCCAGGATTACTTCTTGGATAGCAGGAGTCCGTTAAGCTAAGTCCTGAGACTCTGATCCCCCTTGGGCAGTGAACGTGCCTCAGCTTTGCTGGGATAGGGGTGCATCAGCTGATGAGCAGATGTATTTGTCTTGACCTTTCTGTTATCAACCTAGTGGTCTGCTTTTTTAACTAATGGCATGTGCCCTTGTTAGGAGCTGTGGGCCCAGAAAGATCTTTGTTGACACTGGACAAGTGGTTGTCTTTGTTAATTTGGGGCACAGTGCTCCAGTTCTTCAGGCGTCAGGGCAAGGGTGGTGGCAGCAGCCAGTGAGCCCTAGACTACACCTTCTGGAGAGGAAGGGAGTGATTTGTTATCATTTTTTTTCCCTATAGAGCATGCTTGTGGATTAACTGCATAAACTAGTTGGCTTGATCTAAGAATGACAGTGTCCCTTTCCCTGCACTGTGTTTGTTTGCAGTGGTAGGTAATGTGGCCACCAGTGTCTGAATCTTGATGCTTTGGCTTATACTGAGCAAGTTACTTAGACTTTCTGCACCTCAGTTTCTTCATTTCTAAAATGGGAATAATAAAAGTACCCACCTTGAAGGGTTATTCTGAAGATTCAGCAAGAAAATTCTTTAAAATTGCTTAGCACATTGCTCAGCACATAGTAAGGACACCTAAAGTGATAAGAATAGCAAACGCTGAGTGAGCACTTGTTCTGGACCAGGCCTGGGCCTGGGCTGTGCGCTACACGGCTCCCGGGGGCACCTTCCGCAAAGACAGCCCTGGGAATGTCACCCAGGAGTCGTGCAGTGCAGTGGCCCGGTGCCAGGAAGTGCTCTTAGTGCTTCATGTGTTTTCACTCCTTAATCCTCACAACAGTCCATTATTAGTTCTGCTTATAAAGAAGACACAGCTGTTAACTACCTTGCCCAAGTTCAGCCGGCTGGTCAGAGTCAGAGCTGGGATGTTGGCCCTTCCTGTCAATCACAAAACAGGAAAGATCTCCTTAATAGTTTGATGTTCTTTATCAGCCCCTAATACATTTGTTGTCTTTACATATTTTAATGTTTTTGAAGTGGTTTATAGTCTCAGCCTTTATAGATTATACGTACATTTTAGCTTAGTAGTGGAAATTCCTGAATTCTAACCTTCGGAAAAGGTGACACAGCTTTCCCTACCATAATTGAGCTCTATGTGGTTAGGGTCCAGGGAGGGAAGGAGGAAGTGGGGGAGAGAAAGAACAAGCCCACTGAACAAATGAATAATGCCAGTATTTCTAACTGCTCTTCCATCAGGACAGGTCACCCACCCACGCTCCTGGCTCGGATGGCTTCATTTCTCACGTGACTTCCATGGTGTGAGCATCTTGCCACATGGAGCTTTAATAAGGCACTTTTCATACAACATGGCCCATAAATGAAGCCAGCTAGTTCAGCTTGTGCTCAACCAGAGAAACAGGAATTCACACCAGTGCCAGAACCAAAAGGAACTGTGCCAGAATTTTCGGTAAATGGCATGGCCAGGCCCCGGTGAGACACCTTCCTGAGGGATTTTCAAGGGGGACTGCTTCTTCGATAGACAGGGATGGTGGGCAGTGGGCCATCAGGAGGAGCACAGTGGGGATTTCACTGTCCTGGCTGTGCCTTCTGAGTTGGTTCTGGGCCCTCCACAGTCCTGCCCTCTTTACCTAGCTCCTTAGCATTTGATGGTTGGCTGGACTCTTTTCTTTCCATCTTCTCAGCCCTGCCTTCTCTCTATCTCTGTTGGCATCAAAATCTCTTCCCCTCTTGGCTGTCCCTGAGCTCCTTTGGCTCCCAGCTGCCTTGGGGGGAGAACTCAGGCATACAACTTAGTACCGTTTACGTCAAGGAGATAACTTTTGAAAGCTTCTGCATATTTCAAAATTGTTTTTCTCCTGAGATTTTATTGGAGAGGCTAAAATAAGAGTTGAGGGTTAGGGTTTTTGTATTGGTGGGATTACATTGTGAAGGATCAGTGTTGACTCCTTTCTTCTCAAATTCCCATCCGATGTGAAGCTGCAAGGGTCGCAGCCCCATGGGAGCAAGCAGTGCTGGGAGTTTTTCCAGGAGGGGTGAGGGGCGCCTGATGATTTATGGTGGCTGTGACAAGCCCTGTGTCAACGTGTGGTTTCTCCAACTCGTCGCACTGCGGCTTCTCAAGACACCATCACAAGTAGAGAAGATGAATCTTTTCTGTAAAAATAGCACATTGTCTATACAATGCCAGGCAAAAGATGATTCAGCGTGCCCTTTGCCACCCTTAAAAAATAACAAAGTATGTCTTCCTTTCTTCTTAAAACCAAAATAAACTTCTGACTACTGTCATTCACAGAGCTAAACTAAAACCCTAACCAAGAGGGAGAGAGAACGTTTCATCTAGGATGAAAAAGGCGAGACTGGCGGTTGGCACGAGGGCCTGGCTCGCAGCGGGCAGGCGAGGAAGGTTAGCTCGTCTGCTGGATGCTGAGAGGACCTGGCCCTCAGATTACGTTTATGGGGTCTGTTAGTGAAATGGTGGTTGGAGGCGATATTTAGGAGAATTACTTGCCCTAAAGACAGGCCAGTCTGAGAGAATATGGCTTAGAAATGAGAATTCAGAGTCCAAATTGGGCCTATTTCTTCCATTTTTCCTATATGGTTAATTTGAATTCTTTAGGATTGAATTAAGGGAGAATGTTATCTCCTCTTCTCTGACTTACCCAGAGCTGGGTTAGTTGTGTCTCCTCAGTCTCCCCAGACATTTTCTTGCAAGGCACTCATCACATTTTATGAGGATTACCTGTTCCATGCACCTTTTTAAATTTTTTTTAAAAATTGAAGTATAGTTGATTTACAATGTTGTGTTAGTTTCAGGTGTACAGCAAAGTGATTCAGTTATACATATATATATATATATATTTATATATTGACATCTTTTGCAAGTCAGGACTGTGACATAATACCTGTGCCCCAAATGGTGTCTGGCACATAGCTGGCGGTCATTTGTGGAATGAATCAGTGGATGGTGTTAAGATGTTATGTTTCTCTTCTTTTCTGCAAGTTCCTTAAGTGAAAAACCAGCTCCGATTCCATAGGTTATGTGGCAGAGATCACACAGGCTCTAGACAAGAGCACTGTTCCCAGGACTCTGCTTACTGTCCCAGGCATGCTGGGGCTGTTACTGAGAGAAATGTATTGTGAAAGGCTTTATTAACCCTCCGAATCCAATCGTCAGGGAACGTGAAATTTAAAAAGCTTCAAAAGCAGAGGAATAAATGGGAAAGCTTTTACTAGAACTAGGGAGAATTAGAGGGGCCAGGCCCAGATCTCCTTAAACTGGGTGGGCAGCTGCAGATACTAGGTTCGTTGGGTGAGGGTTAATCTCATGAAGTCATTTAGTCTGAGGAAAGTAAAGGAGTTTTTGAAAGCCTGAAGGAGCCTGGATTAGCCACAAAGCATCAGCAAACAGGTCTATAGCCCATCATTCTAAGGGCAGTGATACTTTCTGTGTCCCTTAAGCTGGAAGTGGACCACTCCATGGTCAGCATCAGTATTCTGAGTTTAAAAAAATGTTCCCAGCTTTCAACATTATCATTTTAAACAATGTCATATCATTCTATTAAATCAACACTCCCTGTTTTGGTTGGTTGCTTCCCCCCATACTGCCCCTCCCCTTAACTATTATAGATAATGTTGCCATGAGCATCTTCTTGTGTACAACGTTTCTTTTTTCGCCTTTAGGATGAATTAGTACTGCACCAATGGGATCAATGTTTTTATGGCTCTGGATACCTGTTGCCAAAATATTTTTCAAAGGGCTGTAGTGAATACATCTAGGGAATATTTTAGCTTCTTTTGAAAGCTGTGTGCTCTGCTCAGTGACATTCACCACTTTATGATAATCTGTTCTTGTTATAAATCTGAAGCCACGTACTGCAAATTGCTGCCTCTCTAACTTATTATGCCCGCATGTAAATTTGAGGCTCCTGTGAGGTTTGGTCTCAGTACATCCAAGGGAACAATGTCCAGTAGTCCAAAGCAATGGCAAAAAATTAATTCCTATCCTTATTGTAACTCTCAAAGAACATGCAATGAAATTTCTTAAAACTACGTTTTCTCTTTTTTTCAATTCTGTTTCACACTGCAGTTGCTTGAAGCGTCTCCTCTCTTTATGTGGCTATCTCAGTGCTAACTGGCTGCTCTTTTCCTCTTCTGCTCACACACCGTCCAGCTCCTAAATTTAGCCATCTTCCCCCAGGCCCACATACCCTGCTCCCTCTTTCCTATGTGGAATCTCCCCTGGGAAATGTAGTCTGAATGTTCCCTGGTGGATTTTCTCACACCCGGACTCAGACTTCGTGCAACAAGAGAAAACCCTGGAGCTGGCCTGACCAGCAGGAGGGCATAGGGGCAGGCCATGCCGAGTCATGTTTTCATCATTTTGTCTGTGTCTTGGATAATAATAATGGCTAATGTTTGTTAAGTGTTCTCTAGGCACTCTTCTGAGTACCTTACGTCTACTGTCACTGAGTCCTCGTAACCGCCTTCTGAGTTAACTAATAATACCAATTTCATGTTTTAGATGAAGACACTGAACTAGAAAACATTTTAAGTAACTTTCTCAATGTCACACAGTAAGTGATGGAGCTGGGATTTGAACTAGGTGGTCACTTTAGAGGATGGGTTCTTACCTACTATACTATGCTCCTTAAATTCCTGCTTTAACATGTAGATCAACAAATATGCGTGCCTTAGAGATATACATCTATAGATAAATAACTTTTCCTTATTTAATCAAAATACAGAGCAAGAACTTGAAAACAAAGTGGAGTACTCATTTCTTAAGAGTTACTTTTTTAAATTAAAAATCGCTCGAGGGCTCCGTGCTGCTGTCTTTGTCAGTCCACTGTCTGATCTCACTGATCTAGGGCATGGCGTTGCTTTTATTACTTCTTGTTATGAGAAAGGCCTATTTTGACAAGGGCAGTGGAAAGATTTAATCCATCTTAGAACTGAAGATAAATCTGGGGAAAAAAGATTTGCTGGTATATTATCAGGGAGTGATTGCCGAGTCTCTTGAAGAAGAGTTTGTAATTTAAGTTGCTTTTTATCAATTTCTCAAGTAAATACACACATCCGGCCTATGTTCTGGATTTGTTTTTAATGCATTGGCTTTCATCTTTTATATTTTTCTTTTGGATATGTCAATTACTTGGTCTGGTTTATTGTTTTCAGCCCAGAGACGGTGTATGATGCAGTACACAGATAAGAATCCCCTTCTCCTTTGGAAAAATTGCTTGCAAGTTAGATACATGAATGTATCTTTCTCAGCCATATGGGAGAAAATGGATTTTTTTGTTTGTTTGTTTGAGAAAACAGTGTCTAGCAATTTAGGTCACTCTTCACAGTCAGAATTGACTTTAAAAAGATCATTTAAATGTTCAGTTTGAAACACTGCCTACAGACTGCTCTTCAAAAAGGAGGGCTTATTGCGGAAAGGCAACAGTCCTCCAGTTTTTTGTAGTGGAAAGATGCTGAAATAGGAGTCAGGAGACCTGAGGTCAAGGCCATTTCTGCTGATAACCAGCTGCTTTGGGACTTAGTTATTTACCTCTCAGAGTCCTGTTGTCTTCGACTTAGTTATTTACCTCTCAGAGTCCTGCTGTCTTCATCTGTTAAATGATGGTTTACACTAAATAATTTCTACATGAAATAACCTTTCTTTATGTGTAATAAACACATGACAGATTTACCTGGGTATGTTTAATACAGGCAGCCACCTCCTCATTTGAGTGTCCCCCAACCTCCCAAATACTAACCCCAACTGGCTGGCTTGGCCTCAGAATTGCCCTGTTAAAGATTCATTCCTTAAGATTAGGCACTGGTTAAAATTAAAATATTACTAGATGGAACTTCATAAGCTATTTTCCATATTATTTAGTTCATTTAACTAATCCAATAAGCGGTAATTAAGCACATAAGATATTCAAGATACTGAGTGGGGCTGAGGGCATATTTGGGGTTGTGGGAAGGAATGTAAAGATGAATAACATATGGTCCTGCACTTGAAGGACCTGTAATGAGTGGTGCAGAATGTGAAGGTCTGTATAAATATCAGATGAGCCTGGATTGTGAGTGCCGTAAGAATTCAAATGGAGAGATGGATTGCTGTCAGCTGCAATGGTCAGGGAGGTTTTTTTAAAAATTGAGATCAGGCTTGAATATGGAATATGGCTTTGAAAGACAGCTGGCAGATTAAAAAGAGACATAGATAAGGGGCTATGGCTTGACATGAGTCAAAGCTTAGAGGTAGAAATTACCCAAGCAAATTAGGAAGTACAGTTCAACCTGTAAGGTGAAGCCATGGTACTGTAAAGATGGACAAAGAAAGTCAGATTTTTTGCAGTAAGTAAAAGGAGTGACCATTTGTTCTCTTTTTTTAAATTAAAAAAAAAAAGTTGGTTTTTTAAGTTTATTTTTTTTGTGGGAGAGGTAGTTAGGTTTATTTATTTCTTTTTAATGGAGGTACTGGGGATTGAACCCAGGACCTCATGCATGCTAAGCATGCATTCTGCCACTGCTATACCCTCCCACCTTGATCATTTGTTCTTGAACGAGAGAGTGATATGCTGATGGGCAAATATCAGGAACTCCATGTGATGGAGTGTGCAGAATAGTTTTCAGGAAAAAATAGCCCCTAAGGCTTCAGAGCTTCAGCCCTCACCCCTTGAATGTTATTGAATGAGTGTTTTTGGAATTCGATCTGATGTCCTTCTAGGAAGAAGGGTTGACTATAAATAATCTTGCCAGCAAAAATAAGCAGCTTGGGAAGAAAAAGGAAGTATTTGAGGGATTTTAAAGTGAAGGGACAGAGACAGGCATGCCCACTCACGTCCAGCTCTAGCATCATCAGTATTCATCCTCTTTCCTCTTCCAATTTTTCTAGCCCTTCAAAGTGAGTAAAATGTCAAACTGTAAAAGGCCACAGGTGCTTTTTTGGGTTATATGTAGGTTCTCATAGTTTTAAAAAGTATAAAAGCTATAGAATCTGCCTCCTTCTTCGTTTCTCTGCCCTCTCCCTGGATGAGGATGTATTTAACAGTTTCCGTATTGGAATTAATGGTAAAGTTTCTGTGTCTAAGGATCTTTTCTGGTACTGCTGCATAACAAATGACCCCAAAACCTAGGGGCACAGCAATCGCTTGTGTGCCTTACGAAACTCTAATCAGAGCCCAGCTGGGTTGGAAGGCTCATCTCTGTTCCACATGGCGTCAGTTGGGACAGGTCAACTAGAGGCTGGAGGATCTACTGTCAAGATGGCGCACTCTCATGGCCGGCAAGTTGGTTCTGGTTGTTGGCTGGGAGCTTGGTATCGGGGGGCTTGCTGGAAGGACAGGGTGGGGAACTGTAGTTCCTTTTTTTCACATAAGCCTCTCCAGGGCTGCCTGGCTTCCATGTGGCTTGATGTGTCTGAGTTCCAAAAGTGAAAATCCTGAATGAGAGAGAGAAAGAGCACCAGCTAGAAGCTCTATTGCCCTTCTGACCTAATTTGTAGATTATCAGCCCAGTTTCCACCACTTTTTATTTGGTAGATGTGACTAAGCCATCCCAACTTCAAGAGGAGGGAAGTTTGAGTCTACCTCTTGATGGGAAAAATACCATAGCATTTGCCAACATGTTTTAAAACTGCCACAGCATCCGTAGCATTCTCCACCCCTGCCCCACTGCCTCCACCAGTTCATCTTCCCCTCTCTTGAATTGTGTCTTGAAATGTTCATAGGACTGAACCTGGGACACTGTCTAGGACAGGGCCAGACAGGTCACGGATGTGAGTGAAGCGGGTGTGGGGATGGTGATGTAAAGGAGAGAGCTCCCCTCACCTAAAGCAGATAGACCCAACCTCCCAAGCCACCAGCCTGGAGTTTCTGGCTAGGTGGAGAAGTAGAAGCAAACCTCACCGCTGTCCCTCTCAACTCTTGTTTGTTGTTGTTCAGTTAGTCTTCTTGATTATTTTTAAGGGCAGGATATAATCCATATGGGTCAGAAGTGGAAACGTGCTTTTAGAGGATGTCCTTCATCCTTGGAGCTGGTGTTTGAATGACAGTTCTCAGCAAGGGGCAGAATGCTGGGTTAAAGGGAGCCTGGGACTGACGTTGTTTAGGTATTTGATGCTCTAATAGTGTAGATAGTCTTTGGGATAGGCCCTGCAGCTACGTGGCTCCATAAAAACCATGTCCCTGGCTCTGGTGTCTGCAGTCACAGGTCGCTGAGAAGGTCTATTTGAGGTGCTCCAGCCCCCAAAGTGTGTGGGATCCTGGAGCTCTCGGCAGAGATGAGAGGCTGAGCTGCAAAGATGTGATCTGAGACAATGGTGGAAACTCCCCGGGGAGAGTGTTCTCAGAGAGTCACAGAGGCAGTATTAAAATACCTTTCTCTGAGATCTGAAAGTCAAGTGGTGGTTTTTCAGCACTCCTTTACCCTTGCTTTCAAAGCAACTTCAGAGAGTGTGACTGTATTCTTTTTCCTTCAGGTGGGTTCTGCATGGCTGAAGTTACTTGATAGCTTCTGGCTTGCCTTTAATTTCAAATATGGGAGAGAGAGGATGTTATTTGGAGAGTCCTTTAAGCTCTTTCCACTGATGGAAAAAACATGCTTCAGTGCTTGTTGATCTCCTAGGTTTCCAAGAGTTGTTTTTGAGTCGTTTAGAAATAGCTGAACAATTTTGGTATTAAATTGCAAACTCCTTTCACTTAAGAGCTCCTGCAGTTAGTCAGCTGTCCTATAGAGCAGGTTTTTACTCTTACTCTGTAAGGCTTTGCCCATTTCTTCTATAAATACTGTCTGATGTCATACTGATATATTTTCTTATACTGATATTTATTAAAACTATTTTTGTCATGAAACCATATGTTGGAAGAAGGCCATGTCTATACCATTAATTTTGGAAGCAGAAGTTTGTTCTATTTGATGCAGTCTGGGTTTTTTTTTTTTTTTTTTTGCATTAAAACCTTTAGAAAGGGTAAAGACTTAGGAACAAAGAACTGTCCAAGGAATGAGTCATTTTTATAAATGACGTATAACCAGTTGGTTTCTATCCACTCACCTCTCACTCGGTTTCTTAGGTGGATGCTCATGGTTTATAGAAACCTCAGGTGGAGGCATTTCTGGATAATGCTGGATTAAAATAGTACTGTAGCATCCAGACAGGAAACAGAGGGCACACTCAAACAGGCAGTTTGGGAGAGTTTAAGGAAAAGACCTATTTACAAAAATGTAGGCATGGCTAAGGGAAACCAAAAAAGGCCAATGAAAACACCCTGGGGGCCCATCACCACCACTGGGCCTGAAAGGACAGAGGGAGGGAACCAAACTTACAGGTCGGAGAGGCCACTGGATAGGGCTGTGCTTTGAGTGGAGGGACACATCCAGCCACCAGGAAGAAGCCGGGAAAAATAAACCCTCCAGCCTCTCTTCTTCCTTCTCATCACCTGCCGAGACCTTCCACTGACAGATCCCAACCAAACCCCGGTGGGATGGCAAGAAGCCCATTGGTACATTCCAGAGCATTTAGCCTTCTGGAGTTCCGAGCAGGGTGGAGAAGTGTAGAGAGTGGATTCGAAGGCCAATGGAATGGAAAGGAACCATCACAGCAAATAAACACAACCCTACAGTGTTGGTTTGTTGGGGTTTTTTTTTCCACCACAAAAACAAGCTCACTGGGTGGGCCTAGTTGCATAATGAATTTAATACAAGTTTCCCTCTAATAGAATAAAAATGAAAATCCCCCACCCCCATCCACCCACCCAGTGTTATTAGCTTGGGGACAGAGGGAATTTGAGGCTTCCTATTTTTGGTTTTCTTCTGGCCGCAGTGTAGCGTGGAGTCCTAAGGGTGGATAGCAGAGGTGGGCTAAGGTATTTGGAACTAACTTTCCCTGAAAAGAAGGAGATCCTGGTTCTATACCAGGAAGTAAACCCTTGGCAGAGCTCCTGAGAGGGCCAGGGATGGAGGTGAGGAGAAAACATGCCCACCAGTTAGGTTTGCAAGCCCTTCACTGTCTGGCAGCGGAGGGACAGGACCTCAGAGGTGGGTGAACTGTGGTCAGTGTGTTCAAAAAGGAGAGCGAGTTCCAAGAAGTGCTCAGCCTCTGTCTCAGAAGTGTGTTTATCTGGTAGCATTTATGGCCATTTGGCGGCGGCGGGGGGGGGGGGGGTTAGAAGTGTTCACACCATGGTTTATTTCTCCTTTAAAAATAGAATTGTCTAACTCTGCAGACCCACTGGGGTCGTGTCTTTTAGTGTGGAAGCAGCCCAAAATAGAGGAAAAGAGCCCTGTAGTTTCCAACAGATGCTGATTTATGTGATGTCATGGAAAATCCATTACATGAAAACAGTACGTGCAGTTTTTTCTGTGTAAGAACTCATAGGGATTTCCAAGGCTGTAAGGGTTTTATAAGAAGCCTAACTGCATCACAGTGGCTTTCATCATATAAAGTGGGTCAGTAGAGATTCCCATTCAATCTGCCCCAATCTCAAAGTACCAAAAGGACTTAGTATATGGCAAGCTCACGGTGCTTGCTCAAAAGCAGCATTTTAGGGCAATTCTAGCTTCTTAGGTTTTGGAATCAAGGTGGCTCTTTCTCCAAAAAATACAGATTTGAATTGCCTTTTGATACTGGAATATGTATACATTGAAGGCTGCATTTAAAAAAAAAGAAATGGTCACATAAGTAGGTTATGGAAAGAGACATATTCAGCAAGTATAGCCATATAAAGACCCAAAGGGGCTGAAAAGTTCCTTACAGTCATTCAATTTGAAAGTCACCTGAATTTGTTATTGGTCTTGAATTCAAATATTCACAAAGGCAACCTCTGTGTGGGAGAGTAAGTCAGTAGTGTTCATTGCACTTGTTTAGTTCAACCATGAGAAAAATTAATTGTTTCATAAGTGGCTGGTTTTCTGGATGACATTTTCTGCTGCAGAACCATCCATTTTATTTTGTGATGGAAAGAAAGGTTTAAAATGTTTTCAATTAAAAGTTTCAATCTTTTTTTCCCCTTCTCTAAAAATATGCTGTGGAAGAGTACTATTTTAATTGGAAGAAACATCCAGCTCAGTAAAACTGAAGTACAACTGAGTATAATCAGGAAACGGAATAATCAGGATCAGACATCGGAAGGCACCCACATGGCTTCTTGTACAGATGCACACGAAACATTTATCCTCAGACCCGCAGTTTTACAAGGGCAGGCACTGAGGAGTCTTGGTAATAAACGAACAAGTTGGGCATTTGCTGTGTGCAAGACACGGGGCTAGTTCTAGGAATATAAGATGAGGTTATTGCCTTCAAGAATCTATTGTGTAACTGTAGAGAGAAAACCCATGAAAAGTAATTGGGATACAAGAAATAAATAACTGTTCAATCAAAACAATGCCACAAAGCTGAATATGCTTATCCCCCAGGTAAATGGTACAGGTAATAAGTGTCTTATTCAAAAAAGGGAGAGATGATGATGGAAAGGCCTGGGGTGACTTGGAGGTGGAACTTGAGTTGGCTTTTTCAGGGCAGGTATGAACTGATAGACTTAGAAAAGCCTTGGGCATTAAAGGAGGAGATAATGAAATAATAGAGCTTAAATGGACAGGGATCTCCATGGTCACGTAATCTGGACCGTACTTGAACATCACCAGTGAGTCACATCCTTCACAGGTAACCTGCTCTATTTTTGCTTAGCGTTAGTCATCAGAAAGTTCTTCTGTTTGGTCTTCAGGTGAAATCTGTATCTCTTCCCCATTCCAACTTTACCTCTCCTTTGAGTTCTCTCGGAGAAATCCGAATCCCTCTTCCACATGAGAGCCCTTGAAGTAGTAAAGAGAACTATTTTATGTCCCCTAAGTCTTTTTCCCTCCAGTTCTCTCAGCTGTTTCTCATTTTTCATTGTTTCCAAATACTTTGCCATCCTGGTTACTTTTTTTCTGTGTATCTCGAGACACTTCCTTCACCAATACATCTCTCTCCTGTAAAGCACAGATCTGATCTCTCCACTATTGAAAACTTTCAGTGGCTGTCCAGTCTCCACAGAATGAATGCAGTTTACCCGGCAGCTGTGACATAGTTCCCACTGGGAACCAAAAATGTTTGTACCATGTTCCCCTCTTCTGGAAAATACCACCTTAACTGGAAGACGCAGCATAACTATGATGCAACATCTAATGGGTCCCCCACCTCCGCTTCTGTGAATACATTTGGCTAAGCCTGGTCAAGGTTCTTGGTAGGGGAAGGAGAAGGAGGGGAGTGAGGTTTTGTCATTGTGGGATTTTTCCCTTTGGTGAAGGAGCAAGGCCGTGGCCTGAGAGCTGTAAGGACCGCACTTTTGTTGTCCTGGCCGTTGCATCATGGCTTCCAGGGATGCCCAGGCCGCTGTGGGACTGCCGGGCCTTCTGCTCTGGCCTCAGCCCAGTGCCGGGTCTTGCTCCTCACAGCGGCCAAGCCTTTGACCAAGGCGGTGCCCACCACCACCGCTGTCCTGAGCGTGAGCTCATGAGGTCCCTTAAGCCCTGAGGTAACACAGGGACTCTGCTGGCTGAGTTTCTGATTTTCACCACTCCTCGAAGCTTATGGGGTCTCTTGTGGCATTTAAACTGGCTGAGAAAATAGGTTAGTTCCCAGAAAGATGACTGAGGCCTGCAGAATGCATCCCTAACACTGTATATAGATTGAGTTTCGTTTACTTCTTTCTATTTGCTGATTTCAGTCTGTCTTATAAGAATTTGAGCTGTTATAGTCCAGCTCAGTACCCTTACTGCAGCATTCTGAAAGGAGGAGCCTTCCTGTAATGTCAGAGAAGAGGAGAGTGTCCCTTTTGGCTTTATTGAGAAACCGCAGAATGCCTTCTTGTTTTTATCCTGTGTCATTTGAAAGCTGATAGCATGGTTTCTCTGCAGCCCCCTTATCCCACTCATCCTGATAGTTCTCATATTCGGCTATTGATTTGCTCTGGGCTCCAGGACAGCCTCCAGCACTCCATTTTAATTCTCTGCAGAGCACTTATCACTTCCTGGTACTTCTCATGTTTATTTGCTGATTTGTTGTGAGCTGCACGAGAGTATGAACCCTGTCTTTGTTCATTTCTCTGTCCCGTGTCCTGCATACGCACATGCGGTGAATATTTGGGGAATGAATGTTACATCACTAGTGGCGTAAGATGCATACATCTCCATACGGTGGAGTGGGGGTGGACTTCTGAGCCTTACTAGGTTTTAGCAAAATGAGAAAAATTTCCAGAATGAGTGCTATCCGAAAGATGCCCTCTTTTGGTTACTTGCTAGTCCCTTATGGCTGCTCCCAGTGTCCCAGTACCAATGGTCATCTGCCCACCCCCACTGGATTCTTCAGGAATGAATAGCTACCCACATCATTATAACTTCCCTGCAGTTTTGCTCTCTGAATATTTTTTGCCCATTTATATGTAGCCTGAAGAGATTGATCTGAGTACCCTATTTACCATACGACAAATATTTTTCTGCCAGTCTTGTTCATTACTCCTTTATCTCCCTGAATAGCCAAAAAACTGCCTCCTTATTTCTTAAGGGGCCACAACATTCAGATGCGGGAGCTGAGCTACAGACCATTGTACATTTTTAATCTACTTCTTTACCAAACATGCTGTTTTCTTCGAGAGTCAGTCTGCCTTCCTTCTTTCCTTCCTTCCTCCCTTCTGCCTTTCCTTCCTTCCTCCCTTCTGCCTTTCCTTCCTTCCTTCCTTTTTTCCTTTCTTCCTTCCTTTTTTCCTTTCTTGCTTTTTTTCTTTCCTCCCTCCCTCCCTTCTTTTCTTCAGCAAGCATTTGTTGAATACCTACCAAGAAGTCCTGTGTTAAGTTCCGGGGTGCCATGGGAAACAGACAAGCAGGATGCCTGCCCGCTCAGAGCTTACAGCCATGAAGGCTTATTAAAGATTGCTCTAAAAACAATGCTCCCCTCATCCCCTGCCCCCGCCCCACCACACACACACACACACACACACACGCACACAATACAGGCTTCGGTTGAAGGGTTAAGTTCTAGTTTAACAAACATCATTATGGTGTAGAGTTGTGGAATCATACAGGCCTGGGCTGACATCCCAGGTCTTCCGTTTATTCCCCAGATGATCCTGCCCAGGTAACCAACGTTTTCAGCTTTCTCATTGGTAAAATGGGGAGAATACTAGCTTTCACTTTATAGAATTCATTGGAAGGGGAAATGAAATACATTTGCTTTAAAGCACTTAGGATAGAACCTGACTCGTAATAAGTGATGGTAACGAGAACGAACATGGTGAGAATACCTGGGAGCTTAGGTGGAAATAGTTTGACCTTGGCTATGATACACATGCTTTAGTTTCTTGCCCAAGATAATAGAATCTGTTTAAATTAACAATAAGGAAAACAAGGTAAACATAGTTGGGTTATATATGAGTATAGTAATCTTATTTTCTGAACTCAGAAGCTCAGCACATGTAGTCTGACAAGCATGCATATGCACTTCTCTGGGGAAAGGGCAGAGGATGTGTATCTGGGTCACTGGTCACTGTGTACGTCGGCCACACATCTGTAACAAAAAAGCTGCTGAGAAGAGACAAGGGGTTTGCCGGGGAGGGACACAGAGTGGGGAGAGAAGGAAGAGAGGACAAAGCCTGTGGGCTTTCTCATTTCCTGCTCTATTTACGATGACTTGTCTGTAGCTTTTATAGCCTCGTCTTAAATAATTGAAGACAATCTTAAGTGCCAGAACCTTCCATAAATGACACGAAAGTGAGTAATGTACCCTGTGGCCCTGTGCTGAACTAGGATGGCAGTTCTGTGTATCACACTCTGAGAGGACGCCGCTGGTGATAAAGAGGGAGCTCACTGCTGAGAAGGGAGGGCAGGTACCTGTGCCCCTGCAGGGACCGGGGTTGCTGTGAGTGTTCACCTGTGAGGCCTTTAACTGGTTTTCTGCTTGAAATTGGTTACATGTCCAAGGGCCATGTTGAAATCCCCTCTTTAACACCAAGTTTGTTGCTTGAAAAATTCAGCTTCTATGGAAATTTGTTCATTTTTTTTTAGTGCCTTTTAGCATTTTGAGTGCTTAGAATGACTGTTTGGGAAACTTAACAACAATTCCAGCAAAAATGTCCTAACGGAAAGAAGAAAGCCTCTTGATTCTCTTAGAATGCTTGTTTTTCAGCAGAGGTGTCTAAACATAGTAGAGTGTGAATACTGAATAAAAATAGTTTAGGACAAAAATAGAGAATAGAGGCTTGTTCTCCTGGTGTGAAAACACGTGTAACAATCACAATATTTTTCTTTTTTTCCGTCTTAACCATTTCTGAATAAGAAGCCATGCTGGGCAAGCAGTTGTTTCTCCTCTCCATCTTCTAACTCCCTCTCTCAGCTTTTCAGAGGGCTTCCATTTCTGTGTGCATTTGTTTCTCCTTTACATGTAAATTTCCATTAGGAGAAGATTCAGAAAAGACTGTAATGAGATGAAGTGTGTCTGTCCATGTGAACCTGCTGTTCCCCCCGCGTAGTCAGGCTACCCTGGCCCAGCTTCCCAACCCTCCTCTCCCCACGTTCCACTCCCCCATCCTGCCCCTTAGCCTTGGGGACTTACAGCATTGGTGTTTCTCCTGCATAGCACTCTTCATAGTGATAATCTAAAAATAAATTTTGTAATTCATTTTGAAATCTCTCGCCTTTTTGCCAGACTGGAATCTCCATGAGGGCAGGAGAGGGAACTGCGCTGTTCACCTTGGTGTACACTGGGCCTGGCCCAGTGCCTGGCACATTGTGGAAGCTGTTTATATTCTGAATAATAGCTAACACTTATTGAATAACAGGCATCCTGCTAATGAAGGAATCAGCCTTCAAAATCCTTGCAACTATTAAACTGCAAAGTCTGAAAAAATCCACTTAAGACTTATTTTGTATATTGCTTTGAATTTTTAAGCCATGATGTATCTCAAATGCTACAACTGAGTTGGATATGAACATTTGCATTTCTGACAGTGTGAATTGATTTCCAATAAATTATTTTATCTTCTCAGCCCTGTGTGAGATAGAGAAGGGGTAGGTAGTTTTACCAAATTAGAACCAGCGTAGGGAGAGTAAGACATGGGTAGGGGGTGCCTTTCGTGAGAGCAGTCAAAGACACATCCTTATATACCAGTCAGGGTCCCAGCAGGAAGTGAAGGCACCCTTGAACTGACATTTCGAGCGAAATTTTGAAAAATGAAAGTGAGGCTAGGGTTTATAGAAACCATTACAAGGTAGTGCCGTGCCCCAGAGCTGGCTCCAGCTGGGAGCCTTTACTCCCACTAGCCCTGGAAGGTCAGGGGATGGAGAGTTACCAGAAGTCATAGAGGGTGGCTGAAAGGAAAGGCCCCGACAGGAGCTGTGCCCTTTGGTGGGAGCACGGCCAGCCCATGGCATCTTGGCAGGGAGGAAGCTGGGACAATGCAAACAGCATCCTCAATCGTCTCCCACCTCTGCATCTCCTGCCAGTGCCTTCTATGGATACAACCCAACTGGAAGTCAGGGGATAAGGGGACCCACTGATTGAGTCCATAAGGGTCAGCCATGTGGGGCCCAGAGCAGGGTGGGGCTGTTTGGAGAATGAATGTGAGGTGCGAAGAGAAGATGCGAGGCAGAGGAGATGAAAGACATGGCCACGTTCTCCTTGCTGAAACCCACTGGAGGACACAGAAAGCCTGGAAAGTGTGGAAGTCTTCTAATGGAATGAGGCTACTTATGTGAGTGTCAACCTGGGTACTGATCCCATGAGAAGGAGTGTCATATCCAATGTCACAGAGCTGCTCAGTGCAGCGGCTGACCTTACATCCTAAAGCTCCCATTAATCGGTCATTGTTCAGCAAGCATTTGCAAGCACCGTGCTGTGTTGGACAGAAGAGCGTTTAAGTGCCCTCATTTTCCAATAGTGCGAGACTTTATCTATAGGTCGTCCTTTAGGGCAGGTACTTAGAGTAGGGCTCCCAGACCAGCAGCAGCACCTTGGGGCTGGTTAGCAGTACAAATTCATGACTACACTCTGTCCTTCGGAGTCTGCATCTCTGGATTGCGGTTCAGAAAACTGTGTTTAGCAGCTCTCCGGGTGATTCCTATGCAGGCTTAAACTTGAGAAGCTTTAGCAGATATTACAAACTTTTGGAAACTGAAGAAAAAGCTCAGGGCTGTAACACGCACACACACATACACAACTGTAGTTCATGCAATTGTATCTTAATCTTCACGTATTTTCAAATAGTCCTGTAAAATAAGGAAATTGGATTACAGAAGTGGTTTTCAAACTATTTATTTGATCCCCTTCAGAGCCAAGGGGGATCACTGGGCCAGTCCACTCAACTAAATAATGTTCCATTTAGACACAGGGTTCTAGGACTTAAGAAGCACTGAAAATCCCTGTTTGCGGTGATCTAAGATTCCCTCTTGATCAAATGTTCTAGGGTGCTGTCTACACGGGTCAATTGCATTGACTTAGTATGTATGGAATCTATATTTGTAGCTTACACAGATGTATACTTTGTTTTACTTCAAAATATTAGCACTGACTTATGACCAGGGGTGCTGTTTTTCCATTTCCTGCCCTTTGTGGTGCAGCTAAAGGGGTGCGACCATAAACCTTTCTACCCTGAATGCATGTGTGATTTCCAGAATGGCAGTTACTTCTTGGCAGCATGTCCTTAGTTGTTTTATCTCTTATTGCTGTTTTGAACACAAAAAATTTGCAGAAAGTGTCACTGCCTTTCTGCTTGCATCAACTCGTGTGTCTGAGCTGTCCATGTAAGCGCTAGGCTATTAAACATTTAAAGATGGAAAGCAGTATGGTTCAGCAGGCAGACTCGGAGATGCTCTAATCCTGGTTCTTTATTTGGCTTACAAATCCAAAAGCTTGGGCGATCACCCATCATTTCTGTGCTTGCATTTTCTTATTTGTCACAAAGCCATCATAGTATACTGCCTGCCTGTATTACATGTGGTGGCTCCAGAATTTCTACATAGAAGAGTGTTGGGGGCAGTCACCTTGTTGTTGGGGGTGGGGAATGGAATAGGGACTCACTTGTCTTGAACGTAAATTTAAAAAGCAAGCACACATTATCTTTCTTAGTGTGTATATCAAAATTTATATCCCATGCTCCTGGATTGGAAGAATCAGTATTGTTAAAATGGTCATATTGCCCAAGGCAATCTACAAATTTAATGCAATCCCTATCAAATTACCCAGGACATATTTCACAGAACTAGAACAAATCATAATAAAATTTATATGGAACCATCAAAGATCTAGAATTGCCAAAGCATTACTGAAGAGAAAGAAAGAAGCTGGAGGAATAATTCTCCCAGACTTCAGACAATACTGTAGAGCTACAGTCATCAAGACAGCATGGTATTGGTACAAAAACAGACATATAGACCAATGGAACAGAATAGAGAGCCCAGAAATGAACCCACAAACTTTTGGTCAACTAATCTTCGACAAAGGAGGCAAGAATATACAATGGAATAAAGACAGTCTCTTCAGCAAATGCTGTTGGGAAAACTGGACAGCAGCATGTAAATCAATGAAGCTAGAACACTCCCTTACACCATATACAAAAATCAACTCAAAATGGATCAAAGACTTAAACATAAGACAAGATACAATAAACCTCCTAAAAGAAAATATAGGCAAAATATTATCTGACATACATCTCAAAAATGTTCTCCTAGGGCAGTCTACCCAAGCAATAGAGATAAAAGCAAGAATAAACAAATGGGACCTAATGAAACTTACCAGCTTCTGCACAGCAAAGGAAACCATAAGTAAAACAAAAAGACAACCTACAGAATGGGAGGAAATTTTTGCAAATGATGAAACCGACAAATATATGGTCTCCATAATATATAAACAGCTCATACGACATAATAAGAGAAAAACAAATAACCCAATCCAAAAATGGGCAAAAGACCTAAACAAGCAATTCTCCAAGGAAGAAATACAAATGATCAATAGGCACATGAAAAAATGCTCAATATCACCAATTATCAGAGAAATGCAAATTGAAACTACAATGAGGTATCACCTCACACCAGCCAGAATGTCCATCATTCAAAAGTCCACAAATGACAAATGCTGGAGAGGCTGTGGAGAAAAGGGAACCCTCCTACACTGCTGGTGGGAATGCAGTTTGGTGCAGCCACTGTGGAAAACAGTATGGAGATTCCTCCAAAGACTAGGAATAGACTTACCATATGACCCAGCAATCCCACTCCTGGGCTTATATCCAAAAGGAACCATACTTCAAAAAGACACCTACACCCCAATGTTCATAGCAGCACTATTTACAATAACCAAGACATGGAAACAGCCTAAATGTCCATCAACAGATGACCAGATAAAGAAGAGGTGGTGTATTTATACAATGGAATACTATTCAGCCATAAAACCGACAACATAATGCCATTTGCAGCAACATGGATGCTCCTGGAGAATGTCATTCTAAGTGAAGTAAGCCAGAAAGAGAAAGAAAAATACCATATGAGATCACTCATATGTGGAATCTAAAAAACAAACAAACAAACAAACAAAGCATAAATACAAAACAGAAATAGACTCATAGACGTAGAATATAAACTTGTGGTTGCCAAGGGGGTGGGGGGGTGGTAAGGGACAGACTGGGATTTCAAAATTTGTTGATACTGACAAGCATATGCTGAATAGATAAACAAGATTATACTGTATAGCACAGGCAAATATATACAAGATCTTGTGGTAGCTCACAGCAAAAACGAATGTAACAATGAATATATGTATGTTCATGTATAACTGAAAAATTGTGCTCTACACTGGAATTTGATACAACATTGTAAAATGACTATAACTCAATAAAAATGTTTAAAAAATTTATAAAATTAAAAATTTTCCAAAAATATACACTATATGGAAAATTAGTAAAATGGTGATTAATTATATCAAATAATATTCTTTAAAAAAATTAGATTGGCTTTTAGGGAGAAATTATTGGTGTAGGAAGGAGTAAAGTTCTTGCCCCCAGCCACTTCTTTTTATTGAATATAGTTGATGTACAATATTATGTTAGTTTCAGGTGTACAATATAATTATTTGACAATTAAATACACTACAAAATGATCACCGTAAGTCTAGTAACCATCTATCTCCATACAAAGTTATTACAATATTATTGACCATACTTCTTATGCTATATATCACATTCCGTGACTTACTTGTTTTATAACTGGAAGTTAGTACTTCTTAATCCCCTTCACCTATTTTACCCAACCTCCCTCCCTCCCTCCCTCCCTCCCTTCCTTCCTTCCTTCCTTCCTTCCTTCCTTCTTTTCTTCCTTCCTTCCTTCCTTTCTTTCTTTTGGTATTTTTGTCTAATATTATTTCTTTAGAGAAGTTTCTTTAGAGAAGAAGCAATGTTCACTTCATCTTTGTGTCCTCCCCCAGCTTCTCTGCACCTAGTGCAGTGCCTGTCTTTTGGTAGCTATTAAATAAATACTTACAGTGCAGGTAAATGTGTAACTCAGATGTTACATAAGTCACCTTATTCTTTGAAATGTACATAAAATGGACTTGAACTCCATCCTAGGTGCTCTAAAATCTTGGTGGCTTATGGTCTCAGGACCCGATTTCTGATTGCTCCTGAGCTCTTGGTCACGTGTGTGACTCATCTGTGGCTGTTCTCCTCTCTCTGCCCTGTGTGAAGTTACCAGCTCCCTCTCTTTGGTTTCCCCTAAATAATTCTTAAGTGTGGCATTTGTGTGCAAGTAGACTTATTCTAACTATTTAGAGATACTAGTTAGGGGATAGCAGAGTGGATATAATTTAGGATTAAGTATTAGTTTTGTTCTAAAAAATTCTCCTGAGGACCATAACTTCAATTTTTTTCATTTCACACTGTGATTTCCTTCTAAAGAGGACAGCATGAAAAAGATGGGGAAAGAATAACTTCACAGTGGTGAAATCTAAGAGGTGTTCAAGGTCATCATCAGTTGCCTTAAAACGTTGATAGTATGCACCCTTGATATGATGTGATACATTTTTATCTCTATGATCATCCTCCCAAACCTCAAAACCCCAGTCCAATTATGAGAAAAACATCATACAAGTCCCAGCAGAGGGCCATCCTATAATGTACCTGACCAGTACTCCTCAAAACTCTCAAGGTCACCAAACCATGGAAAGTCTGAAATATAGTCACAGACAAGAAGAGCCTAAGGAGGTGTAGCAGCTAAATGTAATGTGATACCTGAAACAGAAAAAGGATATTAGGTAAAAACTAAGGAAATCTGAATAAACTATGGACTTTAGTTAATAACAATGTATCGATACTGGCTTTTTAGTTATAACAAAGATACCATGTGAATGTAAAATATTAATAATGGGAAGCTATATAGGGAGGGGATGTGGTATATGGAACTCTTTTTACCATCTTCTTAATTTTCACATAAATCTACAATTTTTATGGAAAATAAAATTTATTAGTTTAAAAAGGTCCCCTGGTCATATACTTAAAACAGTAAATTTCTCTCTGCCAATTTTCCTCACATTCCCTGTCTAGGTGCCATCCCAGCGTCCTGTCCAGCCACGTCCCTGCCCTTCTCCTCCTCATGCCTCTCCTGCTTTGGGGCATCTCTAAATACACCTCCCTCACTGATCCTCATTAATTTCTCTGCCAGAGCGCTTTAGGAGTTCTTTGTTTCACTGTAGCTCATCCAGATACTCTTGAAGTTATAATTACTGTTTCTTCCCACTACAGATGAACAAACATATTGACTCTGTTTGTTGAGAGCTGTTTGCTAGCCCAGATCCGGCTTATACTACCCAGTTCTTGGGGATTCTGGGGTCACGGTCTGTCAGTGTGACCTCACTCTGGACACCTGAATTGGACAAGGGGAGCAATGTTCATTGTGGAGAGAAGGGTTTGCTCTTTTTCAAGACTTTATCTCAATTAATTACATGATTCTCCCAACCCACAAAGTTCACACTGAAATATTTCTAAACTATGTAGGCAGATTGGGAAAAAGTAATTTTCAATGCAGTGTCAGACACTGGGGACGCTTGAAAAATGTGCTTGGTGATGAACTCTCCAGAGATAAGTTTTGTTCACTGAGTAGTAGATTTCATATTAGCTTCCAAACTTCATCATTCCTGTAGACATTCTCCTCAGGTTGCAAAGGGGGTTTTGTTAGTCTCTTCACAGCCATTCTAAGAAAAAGAAGGAGGCAAAGGGGGAAGGACATTCCCTCACACTTTACAGGAGCAGTGCACAGATGATCTCACTTAATCTCTACAGTATTTTAAAGTCAACATTTTTGTCCCACCTTTAGACCTGGACACTGAGGTGAATGAGCTTGTGTGCTGGGTCAACCTATGAGTGTCCCATCCAAGTCTAGAGCCCAGCTCCACCTGCCCCTCAAGCCGACATACTTCTCCCGGGGCTGCTTCCTCACCCAGCCCCTCCAGCAGGTGCTTTCTCTGCCATTGGAAGCACTGGATTTTGTCCAGGTCTTTGGCTTGTGCTTTGATTTGTTGCCAGTGCATTTCAGAGGTAGAAACTCTTATTTGCACAGCATTTTCCGTCCTCATCAGCATGATCGTTCACTTCCTCCTCATATGCCCCTGCTGGAAATTTGGTAAAAACACATGGAAAAGCTACTTGGACCTGATTCTCTAAGGGCCCTCTTCCCTGGTGCAGAAGATGACAGGGCTTTCTTCTGACCCATTACATATTTTCTCATACCTTTTCCAGCTTTCTCATAGATGGAAGCTACAAGATGAAGGGAAGAGGGAGCAGGATTGGGGTCAGGAGGGCAGCCAGGTGGAAAACAATAGAGTCAGGAGGTTGGGTCAGTCCTCCTGAGGTCTCTGTCTTTTATTAAGCCATTTCAGTAAACAACAGAGGCAAGACTGATTGGTGTCTACTGTGAGTCCAGTACCTCTTTGAGCCATCACTTAACCTTTGCGCTCTGAGGGAAGGGATGATGTTGCCAAGACAGCAGAAGTTAATTTGAAGACCATGATAGACTCTGCAGTCTTATGCTTTGTATCCTTAGAACCCTTCGGGTGAATGATCTCTGCATGGGGAGAAATTTAAACAACATTGTAACAGGCACAGTTGATCCAGTTCAGTGGGTTTGTGGGTTTCTTCTGAATTGTTTTTTAAAATGAAGTCTGAGACGATGCTGGTAGAAGTAGAGATCTGTAATGTGCTCCTGAAGAGCTGCCTAGTTTTTGTTAAACCACATGTCAGATTTGAGCCTCGAAACGTTAACAAGTACATAGAGAAACATGCTGCTAGAATGTGGTTATTTCACAGTTTATAAAATTATTTTTTGGGGGCAGATGGAGCTTTATTGGTTGGGGCCACAAAAATTCTCAAAATGTTCAGACTCTTTGAATGGTAGAAATCTGCCCTCCATGAGGGGGCAGGTGGGAGCAGCGATGGGAGGTTAGAATGGGATGATTTTGTTATTAACAACACTTGCATTGCAGTATATAATGCAATTAAAATGTCCACATGGCTACAAAGAGGTTGGAAGGAAAAGTAGAAATAGGAAAAAGCAGCTTAAGTAAATGAATAAACCTCCGTAATTTCCTTGTTAGTGAATAAGATATAAAAAGCATAAAGGAGGTTGCATCCTGAGTGTCTGGAGGTGGGCTTGGAAAAGGTTTGTGTTGGCTAAGTCCCTGCAGAGATAATCCATTGATTAGAAAAATGAAGTTAATAAGAGGCAAATATGAGGCAAGATACTTAATGTTCATAGTTTATTATTTGTTTGTCTATTTATTTATATTCTGAGAGCATTTTGGGAGTGGTACCTAAATGGCTAAGCCAAATGATTAATGCTTTGTTACGTATATACACATACATGTAATTAGATTTATTCCTGCTGTTTACATTTCCCGGAATGAAACAAACCTAAAAGCTTGGACCTATTTATTCTACAGAAGGTTGAAAGTTGTAAAGTATCAGGTCAAATCATATAAAACTGGTTTTGTAAGTCAAAAACAGCCAAATATTGGCAATTTCATACTATTTAATCTAATATGTGAAAGGGCTTGGTAAATTCTAGATGTGTCACAAAATGTAATGAAATATCATCCATTATCTGGTGGTAGTTATCAAGGGTGAAGCTTCATATTGGAAGAAATTTAAAAGTCCTCCTGAGCTTTGTCCTGAAACATCTAGCTTCTTATGCCAGCAGAAGTTTACATATCAGTTTACTCTTTATGATCTCCTGTTTCATATCGTTAAATAATGAATAGATTTGAATAATATTGTGAGAATAACGTAGCACAGCATTGCTGTTCCTTTTAAATAATTTAGGCAGCAGAAAATATTTTCTAAAAATAAGTGTTTTTACTTTTGACTTACTATTGCTTTTTTTATTATGCTTCGGAGGAAGTGAGTTTTCCTAATGCACTCTTTAGGAAACCTTTTGGAAGCATTCTTTTTTAGGTATTTCCCATTTTGTGCCAAAGTATTTTCTATTTTTATGAAATACACAGAGTGTGCTGTCACACCTATTTTCCTGTGGGACTCCACCTTTTGTCTTTCAAAGTTGGGCAAGTCCTTGTCTGTCCTCCTGGATAATTTGGATTTCTGTATACATTTAGATATTTAGATAGATGTTTTTAAATGGTGTTTGTGGCAGAAATTTACTGGCTGTTCATCAAGCTTGTGTCCTCTTCCTCCTGGTCACACAGCTAAATGTATTTCTCAGGCATATGTTTTCAGTCACATGTGGCATCTCACTGGGTTTTGGCCAATGGAATGTGAGTGGAAGTGATGTGCACCACATCCAGACTTGGCCCGTAACTACGCCTTTTACCAGATCCTTGTGCTCTTTCTGTTTCTCTGGTAGCTTTAGAAGCCAGGCATTGAAGTTGGTGGAGCCACAAGACAGAAAGCTCCTGAGACCCTAAGTCATAACCAGTCAGAACTTTGCTTTTGCATCTTTGTAAAGGAGAAATAAGAAAGAAAGAAATCTATTGGATTAAGCCACTGAAATCTGATTACAGCAACTGGTGTTACCTTGACTAATACTATCTTCTTGTGGTCAAATTAGAGAAAGTTCAGACTTTCAGCAGATTGAAACATTGTGTGCAAAGAAAGTAGACTGATGTGGGCTGATGTTAGTGTGTAGAGATCTGTCTAGAGGCATGCCATGTGGCCCTGTCCTTCTATCCAGAGATGAGAGCTGGTGAGAGGTCTGGGAAATGGGGAATAATGTACTTAGAAAGGACAATCCATGATCAATATTTTCCTATTTTCCTATCAAGGTCTTTTTATGTGTGATTCAAGGCAGGAGAATTATGACCAATGACTAGAAATTATGAAAAAACATATGTTAGCTTGTCACAAAGAATTTAAAACAATAAATAGAGTAAATAATAAAATAGAATGTACTGCCTTAGAAGAATATCAATTCCCATTCATTTTAAGAGGCTGGTAATTACCCATCATGGATGCTTTTGGTGGGAAGTAAAATTATAAGACCATTAAGATCTCTTCCCTATCTAAGAGTCTATGAGATTATGAACTACTGTAATGCACTGTTGTCAATATCAACTCCTCACTGGTATCTTCCCAGATAGTTCCTCTCTCCCTCGATTACAGGACTGGGGGAACCATTGCAGGCCATGTTGGTGACAGCCTCATTTGGGTTTGCAATGGCATGGCTTATTATTCTATCAGTGAACTTTTGCTATAGACCCACTGTTGGTTTTGCTTTCGGTTGCAGGTATAAAATCTAGATGTCTATTGCCTTCTATAATGGAAAGTCCATAAGAAGGGCGAGTTCAGGGAAGGTTGATTCAGCCACTCAGAAATGTTATCAGCACTCACATTCTTTCCATTTCTCCATCTGCCATTTGCTGTGTTTGTTCTGCCCTTTGCAGTCCTGTCCTTCAATGTTGGGAGTTAGATGCCAGCAGCAACTGGAGTAATGTGCTTCCTCAGTTATGACTCAAGAACTGATGAGCTGCAGGAAACAGAAGTGGGGCATATGGAGTATGTTAAGGAGAACTAGAAAATGAAGTGGGATAAGTGGAGCATGAGGAAGGAGAGGGAGTTTTGAAAAATAGGGAAAGGAGATTAGGTGTGTGCACTAAACGATTAATAGGGAAGCTTCTTAGGTTTGGGAGCAGAGGCATGAGTGACGTAACGAAAAGGATGTTTAGGAAGTCTGATGTCATCTCATTTTGAATAGATTTGAGCAAGGAGTGGCCATGACTTGAAAAGAGGTTTCCTTTTTGAGGGTCTTTCAGAATTGGAACAGTTAGTGAAAGTCAACTCTCAAATTTTCTGGAATTTTACATGGCAGCTTTAAATTGATCATGAATGAGCATTTACGCCATGGAAATTGGCAAATGGTACAAATCAGGACTTCTGCCTCCAGAAAACCAATTTACTAGTATACTAGTGGTAAATACATCTCATTTTCTTAACTTGCTCTAGGATTATGAGAATCTTATTGCATAAAAAGGGAGAATAAATTCCAAGACAAAAAATAATACTACAAAAAGTCCCCATAGAGTTAATTATCAGTTATTGCTTTAAGACAAACAAGCCTAATAATCTATTTCCCTTCTTTCCAAATGAATAGGAGCTGAATGGGAATAAGTTTATTTCATTTGAAATGAATACCTCAAAGAGATTATTCTACCTTGATGCTTTTCAAACTTTAATGTACGTGTTAATTACCTGGGGATCCTGTAAATGCAAATTCAAATTCACTAGGTCTGGAGAAGTGTCTGAGATTTCAAGTTTCTAGCAAGCTCGAAGGTGTTGCCATTGCTGCCAGTCTAAGGACTTTGGGTAACAAGGCTTCAACCCTTGATTTTTGTAATATGTTGCAGGAGGAAGGGGTGAGGGTGAGACTGCTGTTATACAACAGAAATGCTAAATCAGATGATTCCTTTCTCCTGGTGACATTTGGCAGTGGTGACAGGGAACCACCCTTCCCTTGTCTGGCCTTGCTGGGGAAACTGATTAAGTCAGTTAAATGTAAGGAGATTTTCCAGGTACTAGTCAGGGAAAAGACTGTTGGAAGCACTAAAAGTGGTTGACTGAAGCTAGTTACCAAACCAGCAGCAGAATTGGCTTGATTGGCATAAGCTATCTAGGAATGAGGGCAAGCTGAATGAAAAGAGATGTTTATCCTTTTTCTTTTGTGTTCATTTTTTGTTCTGTTGGACAATCAAGATAAACGATGAATGCACGCTTCCAACTTAGTTTGGCAGCATCAGCCACGACACAGCTTTGTCTATGAGACACATTGCTTTGTTTTTAACCTAGAATCATTTTTCAAGGCTGGATGATTACTAAATCACTGACTTCAGTGTCACTGAGAGGATCATCCTGGACTTTTGAGTGGACAGTGTAGGCTACTGCATTGTTTCTTGGAAATAACAAAATGAACGAGCCACCATTTGGTTCTCTGTTTTAATAGTGTTTCTAGAAACTCTCTCTTTGGAGATAATCTGATGTCCCCAGGATTGTAGATTTCTATCCAGGGTCCAAAAATTTCACTAAGATATCTGAGTGAAACACCAACCTTTAACTGCTTTCTGAAATTTTCCTGAGTTTTGTTTTGATAAATATTTCAATATAGTCCAGGCCAGATGATGTTAAGATCAAGCCAGCCTCTGTTTTGTGCCTGGAAATTATGGTAGGGGAAAGAGTTGAGGTGCAGTGGAAAACAGAGGAACTCTTCAGAGTTGCTTGGAAACCCCTTGTAAACTTGAGCTGAAAGTGTAGTTAGCAAATGGAAACTGTAATAGTCAAGCAATACCACAATTAGCCTTTTTGAGTTGCTTCTGTTCTTTTCATTTTTTTATTGAAGTATAGTCAGTTTACAATGTTGTCTCAATTCCTGGTGTACAGTATAATGTTTCAGTCATACATATACATACATCTATTTCTTTTCATATTCTTTTTCACTATAGGTCACTACAAGATACTGAATACAGTTCCCTGTGCTGCACAGTAGAAACTTGTTGTTTATCTAGAGTTGCCCCTAAGGCAGCAGTAGTTCAGTTACCATTAGGCAACTTGGAAACTGACTGTGAGATATGAAAAACCATGGAACTTTAATCCCGGAAGAGACCTCAGAGATGATCTGGCAGGATTTAAAATGAGAAAGTTAAGGCTCAGAGAATTTATGGCTTGCCAGAAATCATCCTACCAGCTGAAGAAAGACCCAAGGCTAGAACTTGGGTACCTTGATATTTTTTATTATACCACAGATTGTTGATTTACTATGTACCAGGTTCTGTGATAAATATTTTACTTTTATTATCTCATTTAATACTCATAAAGACACATAAAAAGTACCATTCATTCATTTATTTATGCCATTCACACTTACTATGACATACCTGCTATGTGTCAGCCACTGTCCTAGATGCAACCAGAATAATTGCTTTCATGTTCTCATGTTCTAGTGGGAGCAGTAGATAGTGATGACATAAACCAACAAATATGATCATTTCAGACAGTGATGAGTGCCGTGGTGAAAATGAAACAGGCTAGTGTAATGGAGGGTGCTTGGGGTGGAAGAGAATGGCTTTAAATTGAAGAGGTGATGTTCGGGCTGAGGCCTAAGTGACAAAGGGAGTGTTTCAGTTAGAGGAAACAGCAAGTGCAAAGCCCCAAGGAGAGAAGGAGAATAGGAATCAAAAATGCAAGGATGGTCAGGCCATATTAATGAAGGTAAAAGTAAAATAAGAACCATGAAGGGTCCTCAAGGCTAAGATAGAGAGTTTGGAAAAGTGAAACGTTTTGGGGAGGGTGTCTAAAAAGCAGGGATGTGGAATGATCCAATTTATGATTATTACTGTTCCTTTTCTAACACTTCCTCATTTTACACATGAGAAGTCAAAGTACACAGAAGTCCTTTGACTTGCCCAAGGTCATTCAGCTAGTAAGTGGCAGAGGTTGGCATCAGTTCTGAATTGAATAGCTCCAGATCCCATGCTGTGCTGTTTCCTTTTTTTCCCCCTGTACTCATATTATCCTCACATTTAAAGCAGTTATACTAGTACATTAAATGATTATTTTTACTTTATACTCTTGAATTAATGTTTTCCCCCTGAAAAATGGGTCAGGGCCAGTTTGCTTCACTGTATTCTGCTCTTAAAAGAGTGAAAGAACTCTGATTTTGAAGTTTAAAGGTCTTCTAGCAGTTACTTCAGTAAATCCTGTTCTATCTGGTGTTGCCATTGTTTTGGGGCACTGGCCATGCTAATGCAAACAGAACAGCGTGGTAGGTACCAGTGCATCTTGATCTCAATGAAAATGTACAGAAAAATGGAAATGAATCATGTGGGGGCTCTTTAGTGTTCCTTCCTGTGAACCTGGAAGAATTAGCAAACATAGTGATCTGAAGTCTGGCTGATTCCTCTTTCTCTGTCCTCTTGAACAATCCAGTCCAAAAGCCAGTAGATAGGGCTGAGCAAGGGAGGTGTTCATTCAGTCTTCAGGGGTTGGGGCTTGGGGGTGGGCATCATGAGAATAAAGGAAGGATGTGGAGGTGGCTCAGGAAGGATGTTGGAGCCCAAGTTGGGTCACAAGGTTTTGAAGCTGCAGAGGGGTGTAGAGGATGTCTACACCAGGGGCAGAGAGGTCAGTGGCAGCCATGAACAATAGCTGTGAGCACATTAGTGTCCAGATATTGTTTTCTAAATACCATTTTCCTCTAAAAGAAACCAGGGCTTCTTGGAGAACTGGCTGATTCCAGAGCTATGGCAGGGAAAGTACAAGATGAACCTGGAACACCACATTGTGCCAAAAAGTAAGAAGGTACTCAAAGAATGATGGGCATGTCTGAAGAACATAGAAGCTGGTTTAAAAGGTCTCCCCCTGGCCAAATCTGAGATACTTTGAGAATAAAAAAAATGGCAACAGATTGTAATCTAATAAATAAAACAGGAATCAATGACTCCATATTAGCATAAACATACAAACAAATAACTTGAAAGTTTCTTAAGGAACAGGATATTTACATGGTCTCATGGTGCCTTCTTATGAAATACTTAGTGATTGAGACTGGTGGGTCTGCCAGGTTTCTCAGTGAACGTTATCAGTAATGGAACCAAAGCAAAATGATGTGCCACCTGGTGAGCCAGGCAGAGGAGCACAGTGTCACTTCTGGGATGTTCCTGCCAAAGCTGTGCAACCCAGCTCTCACTGTGAGGTTACAGGAGAAAACCTCCAATCAAAGGACCATTCTGTAAAATAACTCTACTGTAACTTAAAAAAAAAAATGCTCAGGTCATGAGAGTGAAGGAATAGATCAGAAGCTGTTGCACATTGAAGGAGACTGAAGAGCTGTGACAATTAAATGCAACCTGTGATTCTGAACTGTCTCCTTTGCTAGAAAACACGTGATTGGGTGAACCTAGATGGGGTCTGAGGCTGGTCTGACAGCAGTGTTTCAGTATTAATTTCCAGATTTTGATGGTTGCATTGCGGTTACAGAATAAATGCACTAGAGCATTTCTGGAGGTGATGGGGCAGAATGCCAGCAGCTTACTCTTAAACGGTTCAAATGTACTGTTTTTTTACAACTTTTCGATATGATCAGAATTGTTTCCAAATAAAAAATTAAAAAAAAAAATAAAAGCCAACTAGAAGGTCAAAAGACTAATGTCTCTCCTATGCTGTACAGCTGTATTTAAAAGGAAACCTTTTTTTAAAGCATGATGACTCTGAAACCAGACTGCCTGGGTTCAAATTCTAGTTCTGAGTGTCCTTGGGTGAATTATTTATCTTTTCTGGGCCCATTTTCATCTTCTATTTGAGCACATGAGGGATAACAATTTTAAAAGGTTGAAAAGAGATTTTAGTGAGATAATCATGCAAAATCCTACAGTAGGTCCTGGCACATGGTAAACAGTCAACAAATACTAGCTACTATTCTTATCATTCCTTAAGCTGGTAAAACACCTGTGTAATTTATCTTTATCAGTCCTTTAATAGCACAATCCCTCGAAAGAGTTCCAAGAAGGTCCCTCCTTGTACTGAGCTGCTCCCTATGTTCAGGGGTGTCATAACTAAGCCCCAGTTTATAAGACCAACTCTGCTCTAAAAGGAAACACCCGCAAGCCTTCTGAGGGTATGGTGACAGGGTTATAGACTTCCTAAGAGCTGTTGGGGAGGCTCTTGGTCCATCTTTGGCCAACTAGACATACTTGTAAGATTTGGCCAGATAAAAATATGTTGATGGCTAGCACCCATGGCCAAGACTGTGGAGGGTCAAGAATTAATTTCTCTGGGTTTGGAATCCAGAATTGCTCATTGTAATTCCATTTTCAGAACCGCAAAGGCCTTTGGAGATCCTTTGGTCCAACCCTCTCATTTTGTAGGTAAGGGGATGGAGGCCCAGAGAGGTGAAATTTGCCACACATAGGATATACCAGTGGGGTTTGGAGGTATCCTGACACAGAGGTAGAATAGTCTGGGTGATGCTGAGGTCCCAGGACAGAAGGAGGAGAGGGTTTTTGGTAGAGAATTGCACGTCTTTCAGGTGATAGCAGAGGAATTGATTCCAAGTGGGGACCTCTGCTGGGGGCCGAGGGTACCCTGACCTGCTAGGTTCCAGCCTGGAGGAATCCATTCTGACAGCCTAGTGAGGTATCAGCTCTGGAATGTGTTTCTCAGTGAGTCTGTGTTATGTGCCTTGCAGACTGCAGACCAAGTGCTGCCTAATCTTTTGGTTGCCGTCACCGTGTTCCAGCAGGTTCCTGTACATGCAAAGTGTCAGGCCCTTAGCCCGAGCCCCTGAGTGATCTTCCTGATTCAACGGTTGAGTCAGATTCCTCAAGTGCTCTGATCACTTTATGTCCATTCCACAGTTTAGGAGACTCCAACTATTTTTGGTAGGAAAACAAATATCCTCCAGGCTGCCAGTGAGTTTGCCAAGACACATCCTGATTCATCATACAGCCACCAAGATACAAAGCCCTGGAAATAGGGAACTTGCTTTAATATTTCATTTGGCATCAGGATACTAAGCTCATATTAACTGTAGTTAGTATTTTAGACTGATTTCACTTGATTTCCTGGGTATTATGCTCTTTGGCTGTGGAGGGCAACTTGTTTATCTTCATCTCTGCTTGGCTTCAGATTAAGGCTTTATGCATTAAAAAAAAACCCAACTTTTCTTTTCACGACCCGTCTCTTTAATAATTTCTTTCCTTTTTCTTTTTTTAACTCACTTGTTATGCTAACATTACTGCTTCTGAATAGAATGTCTACATTTGACTGCATTGTTCATTGTAAAACTTTTTTCCTCGTTTGTTTAATTAGAATTTAGAGCATACGAGAACTAGATCTCTTTCAGTAACGCAAGAATCAAAATTACTTTCATAGATCCCAGTAGGTTAACAATAATGTTTGTGTTTATTTCTGAGGTTCATTAAGGAAGAAACCTTTTCTGTTTTCATTTCTTTTCTTTAGGGGAAAAAGCATTACATTTTTATTTAAATATGGTTTATTCAGAATTTAACTTTTCTCTGATTGCTATTTCTGTATTTTATTAAGCTGCACAATGAACTCTGGGTGAAATGTGTTTTGAAGATGAAATGAAAATGAAGTGTAATTGTTGATGTTACATGATTATATCCTTCCAGCTGGGCATGATGGTGTGGGTTAGGCAGACGTGTTTTCGCTTAAAGCGAATGTTCTTTCAATCATTTTTCTTGTTTAGTCCTGTGAAGTTAAGTAGGGGGCTAGAGAGTTGAACTGTTTGTCCGTATTATTTCTTGGCTGTCATCTAAGTAAACACTGTCTTACAGTCCATAGTAGCAGATATTCTTCCTTCTCTCTGTTTTCTTTCTCTTTTCCCTCCTCACAACATACGTATACATGTATGCATACACATACTTGTATTTCTACAAAATTTCAGGGACACTGCCTTTGTGTACGTTTGCTGCAGCAGCTGTAGCTTAAGGACAGTTGAGGGTTAGTGATTTTTGTGACTTGAACAGTCTCACTCTGATTAAGGTGTCTCTTTCTAACAGCTGTGTTTGGATAAATTCTTCAAGAAACTGGTTTGAGTTGGTTAATTTAAACATCGCCATTTGACTCACAGTCTAAAACATGTCACCTTTCCATGCTTGGCATGCAACCAGCCTGAGATTTTCCTATGTTTTGGTTGCAGAAGATGGGAAAAACCATGACCAGGCAGAGCCCTAGCCAGAAAGAGCCTCTCTGGGGTTAGACGATGTTCCATTAGCATCTGTGGTTTATCCATTGTATCAGTTGTGGGTGTCTGGGGGGCACTTTTAAATTGTAATGTAATTTTAAACTTATTGAAAAATTTCTAGTACAAATAGTTCTAATTCCATTACCTAGATTCTACATATGTTTTCATTTGGGCTTCTCTGCTCTCTCATTCTCTTTCTCCCCACCTTCCCGCACCCCGTGTGTGTGTGTGTGTGTGTGTGTGTGTGTGTGTGTGTGTTTCTCTAAACTATTTGACAATAACTTGGAGACATCACACCCATTACCCTTAAATACCCGAGTGCATATTTTCTGAGATCAAGCACATTCTCTTTCATAACCACATTACAAAACTAGGAAATTTAACATTAATACTGGATTACTATCTAATCCACAGTCCAAATACACATTTTGTCAGTTGTCCCAGTATCTTCTCCAACTATTTTTAAAACCAATTGTGTTTTAAAACACAGGCTTTTGACTTTGCTTCCCCTGTGTTTGGCCATTTCCCCACTCATGATCACATTTCATTGAACTGAAACTATACTGAGAATTGTTTGGTTGCTAAGGCACTGCTTCATGTTTTACTGGAAGTTTTTTAAGTTTGTGAGCCCAGGTTTCATAAGGGCAGAGCCTGTTGTGTTGCTAAACTTTGTATCTTCCAGAGCCCTTACCTCACTGCGTGTATCAGCTAAATGAACAAATGGATCAAAGCCCGGTTTTAGACCTCAGCTTTCTAAGTATTAATCACTGTCACCACTTTTTCTCCCGTCAGGGTCCCTCCTTGTGCTTCAGCTTACCTCTTGTTCTGTGTGGCCTCTTACGTAGCCCCAGGATGTCTAAACTTTTTGTGTGGTTCTTTGTTCTTACGTTCACCTTCTCCACAAAAGGGAGTAGGTTGGGGTCCACGGAAATCACCTCCTTTCTGTTTCCCCGCAACCATATCTTCCTTCCCATTAAAAACATAAAACTAGGTCTAGGGACTTTAATGTCCCATCTCTAAATTCCCATTTAATCACCCATTGAGGCATTTGGTGATACCTTTTCTTTGAAGTTTTTCTTCTCTCTCATGGCATTTACTGCTTCTGCCAGTTAGTCACTTGGCAAAAGACAGCAGTAATTTGGAAGAGGACAGAGGGAGCTGCAGGGTGGATGAAAGGTCTCTGGGCTCAGAGTCACATGATTGGAGCCAAGTCCTGGCTCCTTTACTGGCTGTTGCATGACCTTGGAATATGGATCCAAGCTTCATTTTGCAGATTTAAAGACCTGAGGCTCAGAGAGGATCAAGGACTTGAACGAAGTTGTAGATAGACTATTTCAGGGACAAGACTCCTTGTTCTAGATCTGCCACTCACTGGAGCTATGGTTAACTAACCTTCCTGGGATGATAATTTATGAAAACATGAATTGTTACTCTAGAACCATGCCTGGCACATCGTCAGGGATCAGTGTTTAGATGTGTAGTGATGATGACGGGTCTGATTTCTTTATCACCTTCAGCAAAGTTCTGGTCCTCTAGTCTACTCGCACTGCCGGGAGCGGCAGGCAGGTTTCGTTTCAGGTGCTGATGGGATCACATTGTGGACCCTGCCTGGAGCTCTACGGGAGGAGAAATCTGGCCCCAGTTCTCTCTTCTCTCCCTCTGTCCTCTCTTCTTCTCCTTTCATATCGAGATCACTGTTGATGGTTAGTGCAGAACAGCTTAGCCATCCTTTACACCGAAGGAGGAAGATGATTGTTCCTTCCCTAAGTGAGACTGTTTTCCTCTGATACGAGGGAGAGGGAGAGAGAATGACTGACGGAAAGGGGGAGGTGAGAGGGATGGGTCGAGAAGGAAAAGAAAAGCAGATGGCAGACAAGCCAGGAGAGGTCAAAGGAAATGAGGAGGGCCTCAGGGATGGGGATATTTCTGGTTTCCACGTGGCATGACCCATCTGGGCAATTGAGAAGGGGTTCACTCATCTAGGAATTTTTAAGCTGGAAAATGTTCTGGTCTGAACAAAGTGTTGTGTTATTCCATCAACTTCAATTAGGAATAATTCACTGAGTACCTGTGATGGCCAAGCCATCATTCTAATTGTTGCAAATATAAATGAATACAAGCCAGGCCCCCTGCCCATGTCTCTGGGTGCCCGGAGCTGCTTCTGCCATAGGCCCCACTGTGCCCTATAATTCACTTCAAACAGAGTTGTCCCCACATGGATTGCTTAGTCCGTGTCTGCCATGGCTGTGAGCCCCATGAAGGCCAGAGTCTGTGTCAGTCTTTCTCACCATGTGTCTACAGAGTTGTGATGCGATTCTGACACAACCTGGAGTTAAGACTCCCCTCACTTCGTATACTAGCCACCAGCTCTGGGGTTCCCAGGCTACCTGCACTTTTGACCAACTGGCTGCAAATTCAGGGCTTTCCACTGTGCCCTGAGCTTCAATAATTTGCTAGAATGAGTCATGGGACTCAGGAAGGCACCATATTTATGATCACAGTTTTATTGTTAAGGACACAAAGCAGGAAAAGCCCAGTGAAGCAATGCACAGGGAAAGGTCTGGGAGGTTTCCGAAAACAAGGCTTCCTTGTCCCCAGGATGCATCACCCTCTCAGCACATCAGTGTGTGTCACAACCAGGAGACTCCGCTGAGCTTTGGTGGCCAGAGTTTTTATTGGTGTTTTGTTATGCAAGCGTGATTGATTGAATTATTAGTCATGTGAACAAACTCTGTCTCCAACCTCCGTCCCCGCCCTGGAGGTCAGGTTAATTTTGCATGGCTCAACATCCCAACCCTCTGATCACATGGTTGGTCTTTCCAGCCCGGCCAACCCCATCCTGAAACCACCTAAGGGCTCACCATGAGCCACCTGGTCAGCATAAACTCATGCATGGTTTGAGAAGCCATCAAAGTGACAAAGATACTCCTATCACTTGGGAACTTCCAAGCTTTGAGAGGCTCCCTCCTAGCAATGAGGGACAAAGGCCAAATTCTTTATTATAGAGTGGGAGTGCTCAAGAAAGCTTTGTTTATTCTAAAGGAAAAAATAAAATGAGTTAATAAACAAAATGCTATGCCTGAAGGTGACCACTTTGTGTTCACACTGGCATCTGAGTGAGCTGAGATAAACAGAGGGTTTTGACAGGCAAAATGTGGACAGGGGACAGGGAAAGAGAGGGTGGGAGGGAGGACAGTAAGTTCCCAGGGTGGGAAAGCTCAGTGCATGTTTTCAGGGAACAGGGGCTGGAAGCACAATGAGTAGCTCCAAACATGTGGCTGCTCTGGCCCATTAAAAAAAAAATTGTATATATTTAAGGGGTACAACATGATTATTTGATATGCATATACATAGTGAAGCAATTACTGCAGTCAGCCTAATTAACATATCTCCTCACATAGTGACCATTTTTTGTGTGTGATGCGTGGATCTGAAATCTACTTTATTAGCGAATTTCCAGTATTCAGCAGTGTTAACTATTATCATCACACTGTACATTAGGTCTCCAGATATATTTGTCTTATATTACCGCAACCTTGCCCTCTTTGACCAGCATCTCCCCACTTTCCCCAGCTCCTGCCCCGGAAACTACCTTCTACTCTCTGCTTTAATGTATTTGACTTTAGAAGATCCCACGTATAAATGAAGTCATGCAGTGTTTTTCTTTCTGTAGACACAGAAAGTGCTTATTTCACTTAGTATAATGTCCTCCAGGTCCATTCATTTTGTTATTCCATTATCTATATACCACAATATCTTGATCTATTCATCCACTGATGGACACTGCGGTTATTTCCGCATCTTGGCTATGGTGAATCATGCTTGAACATTTTGTGAACATACTGTGAGTAATGCAGTGAACATGGGAGTACAGAACTCTCTTCAAGGTACTGATCTGAGTTCTTTTGAGTATACACCCAGGAGAGGGATTGCTAAATCATAGGGTAGTTCTACTTTTTGGTTTCCTTTCAAAAATATTATGTAGATATTTTTTCTTTTTCCTGTTTTAGCTCTATAGATGGATGGTCTCTTCACTCATGGTTATCAGACACAAGAATTTTAAATGGAACTGTAGCACCGTATCAGATGGGAGAGCACTCATGGAAGAAATACAAAAGGCTTCCACTAGGGCTTTTTTTTAAATTGTGTCTTCCTCTAAGCAAAGTTACTTCATATTGTTGATTATGTGATACTCAGTTTTGAAACTCAGAAGTTTCGGTTACACATAAACGTTGATGATGTGAAACTAAGTCTCAAACAAAAGCTAAGTGTGAAGCAATGCAATGAAATCCTGCTTTTATCTAGATCGATAAACGCAAGTATCTTACCCACAGGTGGGCACGGGGGCCTGGGGTTGTGCTGCACAGCACTGAACTAAAAGCCACGGTTCATTTTCTCAGTCTCATCAGTTGAGGCAGCTCATTCTTCCTTCATTCTATTTAAAAAAAAAAAAAAACACTTTATGGAGGTATGATAGACATACAAAAGCTGTGCATATTTAACATATTCAACTTGATGAACTTAGTGTGGATATTTTTCCAACACAGCTTTAGTGAGGGCATGATTTGATTTCCTATTTTTTTAAATCTATCAATAATTACTTTATTTTTTTAATTGAAGTATAGTCAGTTTACAATGTTGTGTTGATTTCTGGTGTACAGCATAATAGTTCAGCCATGTGTGTGTGTGTATATATATATATATATTCTTTTTCATTATGGGTTACTACAAGATATTGAATATAGTTCCCCTTGCTATATGGTATAAACATGTTTTTTATCTACTTTATATATAGTAGTTAGTATCTGCAAATCTTGAACTCCTAATTTTTCCTTCCCACCCCCTTCCTCCACTGGTAACCATAAGTTTGTTTTCTGTTTGTGAGTCTTTTCTGTTTTGTAAATAAGTTCATTTCACTTTTTTTTTAATTCCACATATAAGTGATATCATATGGTATATATATTTTTTCTTTTTCTGGCTTACTTCATTTAGAATGACAGTCTTCAGGTCCATCCATGTTGCTGCAAATGGCATTATTTTATCCTTTTTTATGACTGAGTAGTATTCCATTATATCAATATATCACAACTTCTTTGTCTAGTAATTTGTTGATCGACATTTAGGTTGCTTCCATGTCTTGGCTGTTGTGAATAGTGCTACTATGAACATTGGGGTGCATGTATCTTTTTGAATTAAAGTTCCCTCTGGATATATGCCCAGGAATGGGATTTCTGGATCATATGATAAGTCTATTTTTAGTTTTTTGAGGAATTTCCATAATGTTTTCCATAGTGGCTGCACCAAACTACATTTCCACCAGCAGTGTAGGAGGGTTCCGTTTTCTCTACACCCTCTCCAGAATTTATCATTGATTTCCTTTTAATAACAGCTCTTTACCCTTCCCTTATGTTTTAGTCCATATGTCAGCTGACCCTTCTCTCTTTCTCTGGTCTTCTCCAAAATCCCACCTCCACAATCTGTAGCAACATGAGAGCAATGCAGGGTGGACAGAAAAGGCAGAACAGGTTGGTGCTGGGCAGGGAGCCTTGGAGAGTCTAGAGCTGGAACATTATTTGCTAGTTGTGTGACCTTGTACAAGCCGCTCACCCGCCTTTCTTCATTGGTGAAGTGGGTATAATAATAGTACCTACCTGATAGCTTTGTTTTGTGAATTGAACAAGCTTATATAGGTAAAATCACAACAGTGCCTGGCTATGTGATGCATCGTTATCTGGTATCATCATTACTTACCATTTCAAAGAGGAGAAGGAGGGAAAAGTTTAAATGCTTTCATTTGAAATCATCTGGCTGTGCTCTCAAGCCTTGCTTCTCCACCTTGCAGCTGCCGGGTTACCGCTCCATTTTTTTCCCTTCCCGCACTCAGCCTTCCTATTCCCTGCCTTCCCTTCTCAGATTGTCCCTCCCTGAGCCTCTCAATCCTTTACTCCAAGCCTGTAGACCCCCATTCTCTGCTGAACCCTGTCCTGTTGAATGCCAAAGCTTTATGCTGAGAATGGAGATGTTGCTTGCATTTGTTTACGTTCTTTTTGCTATATACCTTTTATGGATTGGATGTCTGGCTAACCTGCCCCTTAATGTGACTCTAAGCGTGAGGGAGAGAAGGGAATGGAAGGAGACAGGCAGCCAAAAGCCAATGGAATCAGATGATGGACAGACTGGAGTAGACAGTACTTAAATCCAGTGGCAGGAGGGAGCCATTGAAGGTGTCTGACCAGAAGCACAGGCACAAGGCAAGTGTCTAACAGATGGTCTTCCAGGTGTGATTATTCCAAGACTCTCTACATCAAAACAGAAGGTAAGCCAGCCACAATGCTAAAAGACAAAGCTGGCTGTGCCCTCTAAAACCCACATAGTCATTTCATAAAAAGCACCACAAACTGAGTTACCTTCTTCCTATCTCATCGAATACAGTGTGAGTTTTTCTAGTGCCTGTCAGGAACAGAGGTCTGGACCAAGCTCTGTTTCTCTACATGAGGGGTGTTTTTATATGGTTTTTATTGCAGGAACTCCTTGAGGTCTCTGTTCCTTCATTTCCAAACAGCAAGATTTCTTCAGCTCTTGAAGAGGGCGGAGTGATAGCTGCCCTGACATCTTTGTTTCATAAATCATCTTGTGCAATGCAGATCTTTGGCTTTCAGTCTCTCTCCAAATTGGAGAAAAGAGAGAGGCTGTCAGAGATGGCTGGATTAAGGCAGGGCTCCTGATAGCCATCAGCTGACCCTTAGTTTACATCATGAAAACTTCAGAGGGTCTGTGGCCACCGTGTGCTTTTTATGGTGTTCTTTAACTTGGGGAGAGAGCCAGCAGTCGGATACTCCCAGATTGAGGACCTTGTCACCATCGGTGGCTATTCTTCACCTGGTGGCAGATGAAGTGGGTGACAGATGGGTGGCTGCTGCCCTACATCTACCTCAGGTTAGAAGAGATGCTGTCATTCTTCCAAATGCGAATGTGTGATTGTCCTGACAGCTCCCGTCCACTTAGTGAGAAATCAGTGTCCTGGGCCAGCAGGGGAAGGGTTCCTGAAAGAAACCCAGGCTCATTAGAGAGATACCAGCATGTGCAGCCACCCAAACTCCTCAAAAATTGTGGGGATGGAGGAGAGAGAGAAGACAGAAGGGAAACTGGGAAAGAGAAGGTGTGATTTCTAAAAAGAAGAGCCTTGCTGTTGCCTCCTGACGGCAGACACGTCTGCCCGGCTAGCAGGTGGCAACCCCACATGGAGAGCTGGTCTCTTATCTTGACAAGGTGGAGAGCTCTTTGCTCCCTTAGTACCCTGGAAGAACCTAGCCCCAGGAGACCTCTTGGTGCCATCCACGTTTACATATCTGTCGGCAACACAACACGTGAGCCCAGCATCTCCCCGGCTTCCTTCTGGCCTTTCCTGAGCCTGGGTATGTGAGTGTTAAGCTCTGCCTTCAGCCTCTTTGTGCTTTTGGACCTGATGAAGAGCCTCCATTGCAAGCCCACTGATAGCAAGTGTGCTCTGCTGCTGTGATCAGAGACACTCCGGGGGTGCCCAGGGTGTCACTAGGAACATTTCTCCCGGAACGAGGGCTGAAGTGTGTCTAATTGGCATTGCTTGCGTGGCCTTGCCTGGTACCTGCAGCCAGGGAACCAGCAGGTGAGAGGAAGTGAGGCTCTGCCTGCCCAGACCCTGTGGAAGATGAGGTCACGGGGCGAGGGAGATGCTGGACTTAGAAGGAGATGCCAGAGCTCGGCAAAAGAGAGGCAGTGGGTGAGCCTGATCAATTTTCAGCTGGTCTGGTGTGAGGAGAGCACAGGGAGCATAAGAGATGAGCCCGTGAAGATGTGAGCTGCTTAGTGGTTTCATTGTACAGAGACCCAGAGTCCCGAGGATCTTACATTTGCATTCTTTGCATGGACAAGATTTGACACTCCCAGCTGCCTCGGAAGTAGAGGACGGTGCGGGCAGCTGTCTGGGGCTTTCTCCCAGGTCCCTGCAGCCGCCAGTTCCCACTTCCTCCTGCCTGGCATCTTCCAGAGACACTAAGAAGTGCTTGGATCTCACACTGCCCTCTGAGGAACTTGAGGAACTTGCTCCTTTTTGCTGAAATGACAAAAAAAAAAATTCTGGGTAGCTGGAATAGAACCAAGGGCTTCAAACCATACACAAACCAAATTACCCTTCTCTTCTCTCCAGTTTTCTCACGCTTGGCTTCGGCACCCTGACTTGGGAGAACCAGGGGCTCAGCGTGGAGGGGACTGACCACTTGGTTCCTCCCAGCAGGTGAAGCTGACCGACAGCTCTGCGATGTCCCTGGGCCCCCCGATAGCGGGATGGTTGGAACAAATATCCCCCAGGGAACTTAACATTGGAAGAGACCAAGGAAACTAGTCAGGGGAGCTAAGCGAGAAGAAACCAAGGAGAATAAAGTCAGGGAAGTGACTTAAGATCATTCATTTATTTGTTCAAGAAGTATTTGCTGAGCACTAGGCACTGGCAGGCATGTTAAAATCTGAGACGAGTAAAGTGTTCTGGAGTCACCAGCTCCAGCATGCTCTGGCCATGCCTAGCTTCGGGCACAGGAGCCTTTTCAAACCCAGATGCCTCCATATCGAGCTGGAAACATCATCGGAGCCCCACGGAAGTGGGGGTTTGGGGTCTGTGCCCAGTCTTTTGCCCTGAGTCCAGCCTCCCTCCATCCACAGACGCCCTCCCACCTGTCCATGGAGCGTGGTCTCCCATCTGAGTCCTTGCACATTTACCCACTCCTTACATGCTCTGGCCTAAGATTGCTGAGGATACTCCAGTCACCTGTGTCAACATTCTGCCTAGAAACCTCCTTGCTCCAGGCTTTGAGTTCATTAGATATTTTTTCTATCTTCCAAGTCACTTTAGGTAACAATTGTACCAAGTATTTTGTCATTACAAAACATGGGGCACCATTTTTCCAACTCCTATAATATTACCCTTATCATTTTTAGCTCTCAAAATATATACATTGCAATTTATAAAAACATGTGTTGCAATATGTAAAATATATATACATATATATTGCAGTATATAAAATATACATTGCAAGATATGAAATATATGTATATTACAGCATATAAAATGTGTATATCTCACCCCCTGTGACCTGTTCCCAAAGCCAGTACCACATACTTCAGTTTTATTACAGCAGCATCTATTTGTACGGACCTATTACCAGCTCAGCCAGCTACGCTGAGGAACAGATAACCACGGCAACAAGCTCTGTTTCTAGATCGTGTGGCTGCCAGTCAGCTGGGCTGGGCTGGGCTGGGATCCAGCCTGTGCACCTAGATCAGCTCTGTTCCATTCCACGTTTCTCATTCTTCTTGGACCAGCAGGTTCCTGGGGGCATAGGCTTCTCACAGCCACGTCAGAACTGTGGCAGAGACAAGTGGAAACACACAGTGTCTTTTAAGGCCTCAGCTCAGAACTTGTTCACTGTCACTTCTGCCCTCAGTCCATTGGCCAAACACAACATCAGTGAGGCAGAGATGCGTGCCCTCTTTCTAGTGGTAGCAACTGCAAAACCACGTGGCAGAGGGAGGGACGAAGAATCAAGGAAATAGTGAGATCTGCTCTAGCTCTCCTGCTGCACAGGAGGGACGTCTACACATCTGACAGTCTTTTAAGGGGACTTTCAGTGAATCCTCTTGCTATTAGCCCCAGCATGAACCCCTTCCTGCAGAAACCCCTGGTCCTGCCAATTCCTGAGCCATTGGGGGTCATGTGATGTGCTTCTGGTTGCTTCTTGTTTTTCCCCCTACCGCCTTAGGATTCACATTTTCAGGTTTGTTAAGTCAGCTACCGCTTGCCCATCTGCTTCCTGGCTTCCAGAATTTCTTTGTTTTTGTCTCTTTTCACATCTCTTTGTCCTTGTAGGTTTATGTCTGTAATAAAATCCTTTTACTGCCATTTCGACAGGGTTCGGGGAGAGAGTAAGGCTAAATGCATGTTTTCAATCCATCATCATTGCCACCTGGCTTCTTCTTGACACCTTAATGATCAGCCTTCATTCCCTCTCCAGCTACTCTGGCTTTAATGACGTGCCGCTCAGAGCCCTTTGTTGCCCGGAGACAGCCAAGTAGCAGAACTTTGATGAAATGCCTGATGGGGTGGTGACTCACTTCTCAGTCTGGCTCGTTGTTGGAACACAGTGTCGGTTGCAGAATAACCCTTTCTGACTGAATGTTGTGTCCATAAACACAAATACTTTTTAAAAAATTGTCTACCTCTTTAGTGTCCTTAACTATATAACATCATTATTTTTTATCTGAATCTGAGGCATGAGAATCATTCAGTTGACCACACACACACATGCATAACACATAATAAGAAGCTGGACTTTCTTATACCAAGATGAAATGCAAAAGAATACAAATACCAGACCTGTCTGGAACTCAGTTTCCCCACCTGTAAAATGGGGCCAGCCACCCTGCTCTGCTGGCCGCACAGGACTCTTGAGAGGCTCTGAGGGGAACAGTGAATCCCTGTAGAGGGGACAGGTTCTGGCAGGTGGTGTCACAGCTTACCGCCTTCATTCTTCTTCTGACTGCCTTCATCCTTTTCATTGGAAATAATGGGGGTGGAAAAGATCCTCTATAACTCATAGTTTGATCAGCTCTTTCATATTTTCCAAATGCTGGTTGACCACTAGAGCTTCCCATCTGACGGATGGGAAGACTGACAGGAGTGCTGCAGTGACAGTAACACTTACATCCTAAATTGTTTGACCCACAGCCTCTCTAACAGCACTGGGTGTGTGCAGCAGAAAAAGTTATTACAGGTCAGAATCATCTGGAAACCAAATGGAGATATTTTGGAGTGCTGTTGGGACAGGGGCCTTCGAATGCATTTCCAAGCAAGGGGAGAAAGGAGACTGATCCGTGACAATTAGTGATCCCTGAGTCAGACAGCTGGGTGCCAGCCCTGATTCTGCTTCTTTCATTATGACCTTGGGCAATTTTCTTGATTTTTTAGATGAGAAAAATAGTCTCCTTGCTTATAGAGTTGTTGGAACAATGAAAGGAGACAATGAAAGCTCGTTGTTGAATAGAAGTTCTATTCAAATGCAAGTTTTATTGGGGGATAGTTATGAACATAAGTAGTTTATACAAGGTGGGTAGGTAAAAGAAATCCATTTTTATGTACCTTCCATTACTTGGAACACGTTAGTCCTAGCCAGCTGAGTGAACTCTGCAGATTGTTCACTGTAAGGCACAGTTAATGAGAACACCTGGTGGGCACTGGTAAACGCCATGCCCTGCTCTAAGCACTTAATACATAGCAAATCATCTAACCCTCAGATCAACCCTATAAAGTGGATTCTGTAGGTAGTATTATCACCATTTTAAAATAGGAGAAATGGAAGCCCAGAGAAGTTAAGTTGCTGAAGATCATGTCATTTACTAGTGGAGCCAGGACCTGCCCCCAGGCAGCCTGGCTCCAGAGTCGGCAGGGTGGGCTGCATGGCGCTCGGTGGGGAGTGGCCTCCAGGCACACTTCCTACTCGCTCTAGCCATTCCTTTCTGGGCTCTTCTTCCTCTGGTGGCCACTAAACGTTCTCAGGGTTCTCTCTTAGGCTCTATTTTTATCTCACTTACTACCCTCTCCCTGAACAGTCACTATGTATCCATGGCTTTAATTTCCATCTGTCTGCTAAAGACTTCCATTCTGTGTCCAACCAGACCTCTCTAAACATCTTCCCTTAATAGTCTCCTTGTCTTCAGTTTTGCAGTCCTCCAGCACTTAACTCACATTACAGTTGATATGATCTTTCTAAAACATAATCATATATTTTCCAGCTTAGAACTCTTCAAAGGACTCCTGATGATCGCAAGATAAAGGCCAGCATTCTTAACTTGGTTTCCAAGATTGATTGTTACCTGGTCAGGTCCTACAGTTTCAGCCTCAGTTCCATCTCTTTTTTTCTTATGTCATTTTCTATAGCCATAGTGAAGGTCTTTCAGCATCTCTGCCCACCTCGTGTGCACCTCAGTGCCTTTGCACCTCAGTGCCTTTGCACAGCCTCCGTTCTTCTACACTTTTCTGTCCAGCTCCTTTTCATTCTTCAGGTATTAAACTGAGAATGTTGTCTGGGAAGCCTTCTTTGACTTTACTAGTCTTTTTAAAATGCCTTATACATATATCCTACCTAATGCTTGCAGCAATGTATTGCTATTGTTTGTTTAATTGTCTGTCTCTCTGCCTATACTAGATATCTCTTAAGGGCAAGGACCATGTAGGTCTAGCTCATAAACTGCATCCCCTGAGACCAGCATGATCACTGGCACATAATGGGAACTCAGTAACTATTTATTAAATATTAAGTGAATATTGTATAAAGCATCATAGGTTACAAATTGCCCCATTCCCAAAATAAGACCCCTCCAGAATTCAATGCTCTTTTGTCCTTAATGGATCACCGTGTAAGAAGGTAAACTGGAGATATATCTTTGCTACTAGTATTCAAGACATTGGGGAATAAATGAAAATGAAAAGAAGACTTTGATCCTCTCTTTTCCAGAAATTCTGATGCCCTATTACCTCGGTCACTCGTACCTCTAGGCGGGTGTGGATCAGAGGTGCTGAGGAGACAACAGTGGATGAGGTAGGAGGGGTTATAGAGGGTGTTTCTAAGTGCTTTGTGCCCTTAGAAAAAGGAGAATGAACCTTTTTTCCAAACTGAACGAAGGAAGTGGCTGCCATACCCTTTGGCCTCTGTTCACACCTCTTCAAACAGTAAAATTGTTGCCTCCTTGGAGACAGGTTCTCTGGAGATGGGCAGCTTTGCAAGCAGGGATTGAAGGCAGTGGACTAACCTTGGCCATCATAGAACTTGTCCTCCACATCAAAACCCACCAGCATCTGTTTTCAGCGGCAGCAGTAGATGCACTGATGGAGGTGCCGGCTTCATGGTGTCAGCTCGGGCATTTTTACGTAAACGTGCTTAGCTCACGTTCTTCTCCACAGTCCCTGCGCTTTAGTTTCCTTTTTATCAACCTCTTCATCCACACGGGGATAGTTTGGTCGACCACCCACAGTGGCCAGGGGCCAGCAGTGGCTGCTGCCGTCATTACAGAGTTGACGTTCTCAGTGAGATCTCTGTTACTCTGTTAACTTCTTCTCATGTTCCTTTGAATCACTTGTCATGGCTTGTAATTATACACTTATTTATGTGACTCTTTGTTTGCAATCTGCTCTGTTCCCTGCTTTAACCCCTGCCTCGCCCACCCTCCACCATTGTAAGGTTCATGAGGACAAAGACTGTCTGTTCTGTTTGCCACTTGATTCCCAGAGCCTAGCGTGATGCCTGGCACATAGTAAAGGCTCAGATGCTCGTGTAGAACATCTCTGGCTGAGTGAACGTCACAATAGGAAGGCTCGTGGGCAACTCCCTGGATCACTGAGGCTCTCCAGAGAGTCCCGCTCAGCTGACCTCGGGTGGAAAGGTTTCCCGTCAGAGGAGTGAGGAAGGGTAGGAAGGCCTCTCAGCAGACCTCACGCTGAGCATGGACCTCGCCCTGATGGTCCCACAGGCATTTCACTTGTTGTGTCTCAGTTGTTCCCACACCTCAGCCCCCACTGAAAGAAAAGGCTCCAAGCCTGGGATTTGAAAGAAAATTTAACGAAGGGATTGTTTATAGAGGTGTGGGCAGGACGGGGGAACCAGCAGGCTGCTGGAGCACCCCAGGCCCAGCTCACTCTGGGGCCTGAAGGTGACTGCTGGAGCTGGCGAGCCCTGGCGGCGTGGAAATGGGCAGGGGAGTGCTTGCGGAGGGATGCAGGCACTGTCAGAAGCACAGTGTGAGGCAGGGAGGGCAAGAGGAAGAAATACCCACGTTCTCTCCTCCTTCCTTTTGACCTCCTGCTGAGCCTCCAGTCAGCACAGCCCAACGGGAAGCCAGGAAGCAAGGGATCTCAGTGATGTGATCTGCAGAGTCAGCCTCCCGGGGTGCAGAAGGCAGGGGTTGGACCTGGGGGTGGGGGACAGGAGAGAAGCTAGTGTGTGCCATTATTTTTGGTAAGTGATTCTCTCTTTAAATAGAGAGAGGTTGCTTGTGATCATCTTTATTCTGCCCACTCCCACTCCAATCTATTATGGCACCCAATGTTTCTTGACTTCACTTTACTGCATCTGTTTGTCTTTCTGCTTCTCTGATACTCTGCTGTCTACTATTCTTTATATGTCTTGCATTTAAACTCTTCCAGAGAAAACTGATGGTGTTGTCCTCTGGTATTGGGTGGGGTGCTCACAGGGCAGCCTGTGAAGACTGTCCCTGGGTCACACACCTGTCTCTGCTTCAATTAGCTGCAAAGCAGGATGGCCTGTGATAGAAAAATCTCTCAAAAATCGTTATGGGTTGCAGATTCCTTAGAGGAAGCAGTCTGACTGGAAGCCACCTTTCATGTCTAGTACATCGTCACTGCCAAGGTGACCATCCTCCCGAATGAAGGCTAATAATATCGACGTTGGGCTGCTGGGAGGGACCACTAATGCTCACTGTCAGAATCTGCAAGCACAGGATGAGCTGCGTCTGTCAACTGGATTCACCAAGTGTGCCTAGTGTTGGTGTCTCCTCCCGTGTGAGGCCGCTTCAGCCCCCTCCCCTGCTCCGGGATCAGCCGGGGCAGCTGTTGTGCCCCAGATGCTGTGCTCAGAGTCTGGTTCATGAGCTGATGTTGTTCTGCTTCTTAATCAGAATAACTATTCATTTGTCTTCATACAGAGTGAGTGATTCTGTCAGTGAGGTTCCTGATAAGAGGGACAGGGCGTAATGCTTTTTAGCCATAATCAGCGCTGCAAAACCTCCCGCAAATAGGAAATGAGTGTTTTCTAGCATTTTGGATTATGTTGAAAGTTGAATTTATGAAAAATGGCAGCAGTTGTTTGTCAATGAAGTTCCAGGATGGCAGCCTTGATTGGTGGCCGGGGCGCTCCTCCCTTTGAGTGCTTATTCCTCCCTCGTGTGGAGTCTCTTCCGAGCCACCCTGTTCAAGAACAGAACCAGCGGGGCAACCCAGCTACCTGTCCATTCCAGACCGTTTCTCAGTGTCAGAACTCTCCACGGTGCTGGTTCTCTGCACGCACCCTTTCCTACCCCTGAGAAATTCTTTCAAGTTTCTGCTCAAATGCCCCTTCCCATGAGACAGTGCTCTGCAGTCAGGCTACTTGCACTTATATCTAGTCCAGCCTCTTATCAGGGATCCTGCTTTCTTCCTTTGTAAACTGGGCTGGTAAATGGGTGAGGTTGCATATTACAGGGGTTCAGTGTCTATTCACCAGTGCCAGATTGCCTGGTTGCAAATGCTGGCTCAGCCACCTACCAGCTGTCAGACCTTGAGAAAGTTAATGAGCCTCTCAGGGCCTCAGTTTCTTCATCTGTAAGATGGAAGTGATAAGATCTGTACAGATTTGTTGTGAGGATTAAATGAATGCATTAAAGAAAAAGCTCTTAGAACAATGCCCCATCCATGTTAACCTTGACTGACTGTTGGACTTTATTATTTTCTATCTCATTGAGTTGTAAGGATAAGTTAGGTAAGACTTGTAAAGCACTGAAATTATGGCTGACCCAAAGTCAGTTCTCAGTAAATGATGATGGTAGTCGTTACGGTACATTTTCTTGTTATTCTCCAACATGCCAGGGAGAGCTTGTCCATCCCCCGTGTTCCCATAGTATGATGATTGTACCTCTAGTAGTGTTTTTTACACTGTATTGTCATTGTTTGGATTCTGTCTTATGTGTTGGGCTTTGAGGTTTTTATAGATATGAGTAGGTGATGAATAAATGTTTGAGATTGGTTAAAATAAAAAACTATCTTAGCTCAGCAAGGTTTTTGACCCCAAGATTGATGCTGATAGCTTGTTAGTGACGGTCTTTGTTCAATAAGAGGTCTAAAGCAGATCGGTTTAAACTTCTGGTTTTGGCAAAAACAGACTCACAGACGTAGAAAACAAACTTATGGTTACCAGAGGGGAAGGCTGAGGGGAGGGATAAGTGGCAGTTCAGGATTTGAGGATACTAACTACTATGCATAAAATAGATAAACAACAAGGTCCTGCTGTGTAGCACAGGGATACCTTGTAATGGTCTATAATGAAAAAGAATATGAAAAAGAATATATATATATGTATAACTGAATCACTATACTGTAAACCAGAAATTAACACAACATTGTAAACCGACTATACTTCAATAAAAAAAAATTTAAAAGTAAATTGGTACCTGGAACTGCTCAAAAAAAACCCCAAAAAACCAAGACTTCTGGTTTTGGGTGCACCTGCCTCCCCTCATCAGCTCACGTGATTTAGCAAGTGCAGAATCAGACCGTGAATTCTAGTGCCGAGATGGGTCTTCCCCTGTTCCATATGTAAGCTCTATACAATGTTTGAAATGAATGATATTAAGTGAGACTTGGGGCCTCCCCTTTTCTCTCCCCTTTATGCAAAACATTTGCCTGGTTTCAAATGGAGCTTTCATACCTTTGACTCAAAGTGGAATTCTACCACCATGAAGCATTGTTTGCTGTGAAAAGCAGCCTCATCCAACAGATGACTCATTCAGGTGATGGCTGAGTACATTCCCTCCCCAAGCTTGTGACTTGAGATGTTTATGGGATAAAAGAAAAAGAAAATACATAACGATTTATCACTTCCTGTTTTTGGTTTCCCTTAAGTACAAAGAAATATATCCTTTTCTAACTTGAAGCCATTTGACTTGTATTTGTGATGTACTGATGACTGTAAAAGGGTGACATCAAACAGTGATTTACTGCAGAAACTGCTGTAGTTACGGCTGACAGTGTGCTTTCAGTCAACACCCTGCGTCAACCTGTCATCCTGCTCCCTTGTAAATATCTGTGCAGGTGCACGCACATGACAAGTGCACCATGAAATGCCCCGTGTGAGCATCTGCTTGTCATATTAGCTGGAAGGATGCACAGATGTCATTTTTGCAGTCTGAGTCAGAAGTTTTTGTTATGCATCAGAATAATCATAAACATTAGCTTGTATGGATAACGGAATGAATGAATGTTATGTTAGATTTCTAATAAAAGAGAAGCATAAACTGCTTTTGAGGTTTAAAGTGTATTATAACCCAGACTGCAGAGGGAAATTTATCTAATCAAATTGCTCTATTATATTTGTTATATGAGAGTAGGTTAAAATCTTAAAGGTGTTGTTTTTGTTGGTGAAAATTTGGTATTTCCCCTCTTCTTAAAAAAACACTTTTAAGCATCTGTAAATAAGATTTGTGATATTTTATCTTAAAATATATTACAGTGTTGGAAGTGGGCTCTGTTCAGAAGCCTCGGGATCCATCCAAATGTGTTCTCTGTAGCAGTAGGGATTGGGCTGTTCTGTGTGATGTGCCTTTAACTTAAAGACCTTTCTGCTTTCTTCCCTGTTTTCCATCCAGCAGCCGACCAACTGGGTTCGTGAATTTTATCCAGTGTATTGTAATGCTTTACAGTAGCTCTTGTCCAAACCTAGAGCTTGTCTCCTTCTGGGTGTGGATGGCCTGTTGGCTTCGCAGCTGTGTTCATCGTCCTGTTTGCCCCAGACCAGCTGTGCCTACTGCTGGTTGCTCAGGCTCGGTGGGAGACAAAGGCTGTCACGCTGAAGGTGGAACAGACGCTGGGGCTCACCATCGAGTGCTGTTTAGTATGTTTGTGTTTGGTTTATATTTTTGATTTCTGTACATTATGACGTTTTGACACCTTAAAACCCTTCTGGCAGGGGAGAGGTTGCCCCGCCCGGTTAGCCGGTTCTCAGATAGCAAAGCGCTCAGCGGGATCATACTTCTGATGTGAAAACTAATCAGCCCAGAGCCTTTCCTCCTCCTCCATCTGGCACATTCACACCACGCCAGTATTTTCTCTGCCCTCAATCACCCCAGGGCCTGCTGCCATGCAACGAGACCACCCCTATGGCCCAAAGCCCTGCCTGCGGGAATTATTCGAACTAGCCAGTCTTAAAACTGGTTACTCTGCATTGCCCTGCCCTTCCCATGGAAACCTCGGTAAAGGCTCTGGCCTGGACTTCCCCCTCACTCCTGCTTCCTGCCTCCGACCGCCCTGGCTTCCCCAGGTGGCGCTACAGGGCCTGTGCCCCTCCTGTTTCTAGGACCAGAGACTATAATAAATGTTTGTTTTCCGGAGCCTCTCTGATGTCTCCTTTTGTGGCCACACCTGACTGACCATCACACAGAAGGACACAGTTTGTGTTTTGATGAGGGCGTGTCAGGTCATTTAAAACGGATCATCCTTCTGCTTCCAAACGCATTTCCTCTGACAGATGACGGATCACTGATTGTGATACGTTTCCATCCAGACGTGTCACTAAATTTCCTGGGTTCATTTCAACGCTTATCCTGTCTTATCGGCAGGAAGTTCTTCTTGATATCTAACCCAGTCCCCTCCTATTGCTACCCACCCAAGGCAACTGACTTTCCCCGGATCTCCGCCTTAATAATTAATTTTCTAAAAGTATTTGAGATTCATCTCAATGTGCCGAGTCCAGAACATTCTTCCAGGTACTCCTCTCAAAATTACAAATGAAACAAAATCTGCTGTGCCCAAGATGTGTGTTAAGTGTTCAAAGAGCACAACTTCAGCCTTGAAAAGAATGTTAAGAGATGAAAAAATAGCAATAATTGCATGCTGACCACCACTCTCCTGAAAGCTTCTTCGATGCACTGGGTCGGCTCCCAGAGAATTGGATCTTATTTTACAGTACGATGAGGAAAGTACCCACAGGTTTTAAAGTAAAACTGACCTGGGATTGTACCGGCCGCTGTCACTTACTATCAGTCTGATCATGAGGTCGTTATTTCACTTTTCTGAATCTCAGTTTCAGCATCAGTAAAATCCAGTGGCATTATCAAATGGAAACTGCCTGGAGAATGGCAGGGACTCTGCAAGGTTGGTTTCTCTCTGCCAGGTTCGTCAGTGCAATGAGACGGTCATGTTATAGGTTGGTAAATATACTAAATGTAATTATTACAAAATGTCATTAATTAAATCAGACTTTGGAGTTGCTCAGACAGGGCTGAGCAGAAGTTGTTTTTTTTTTTTTTTAACTACGAAGAAGAAGGGATTCGCTTAAGCAAATTTTTCTGTCAACCAGAATGGCGATGAGGAGAAAAGTTAAGCTACTTAAAGCTTTTAGAAACTCCTATTTGCAAATAAAGAGAAAGAATTAGTTAAAAACAGTCATTATCTAAGTCACTGAAAGGGTTGGGGAGACAATCTGCTTAGTAACGCCTGCCACTGGTTCGTGTGCGATTATCTTCTGTGTGACTTACAAAGGCGGGTCTGGTTAAAACTGATCTGCAGTTCAGACATCTCCTCAGTTAAGATGTGCTTTCCTTTGAATCCACTGGATCTCTCTAATACTGAAATATGGAACACTGAGTCCAGGTAAATAGCTGTCCATCATCACCAAGCCTGTGGGAAAGACCTTCATTGGCTTATACTCATTTATAATTTACACCTCGGCTGCACTCCTCTCCCCTAGCCCTTCATTCATTCATTGAACAATTATTAACAGCCGGTCAGTGATCAGGCATGCAATTGCAGAAGAATTTTCTGTCTGGCCTCAGGGTACAGAGATAAAGCTTGCCTTCTCTAATGATGAAAACGTGCTTTCTCGTGCTACATGGGCATCCCAGTCAGACCCCCTGGTAGATACCAGGTTTAACTAGGTGTACAATAATGTCATTGCTTGCACGTTAATACTCCATCTTTTGAATGAATAAGGACAAGGCAAGAGTTTATCACTTGACTTCTAGTAGTGAAGACAGAGATGACCCAGCCCTTTGGCAAGGCCAGACAGACGCTGGTGATCACAGGTAATCACCGGGGGTCTGTGGGGGCGTGTGCATGTGCTCAGCACAAGTCGATCTGACTTCAGCTTCAGGCTTGAGGATGCACCGTAGGTCATTATTGTTATTTAGACATTTTCAGGATGCAATTACTTGTTGCATGTTTTTATTGCCACTTGCACATTTTACCATTATTTCTTTACTTGTTCAGCAAAGAAATTACTATGAAGAAATAGTTAGAAATGACAAGGCTGAGCTGGATTATTTGCCTGCCCATCCTGTTGCTACAATTTTGATCTTCACAATATTATCCAAATACGTGTAACATTAAAGCTACCAAGGCCTGTCGTCAAGGTCACCAGTGACCTTCGTGCTGCTAACTTGGACAATCAGTTCTCAGTGCTCATCCTGCTGGGCTTCTCAACAGCATTTGATGCCATCAATCATTCCTTTCCTCTTGTTCTTTATTTTTCTTTACCATTTTAATCACTTGTTTTCTGTTGTGGATTTTAAACTCTACTTTTATGCTGGATCCATCAAGATGTTATCGAACCACATGGTTTCATGAAAAGAACATTTTAACATCATAGTTAAACTTAATTTTCTGTCTTTTGTTTATTAAGTGATGCTATTGTGTAAATATAACTCTGTCCCCCTATGTCGATCCTCAAGAAATGTTTGCTGAATTTGAAAGTGACTGTGGAAACTGGGTTTTTGGAATATTCTTCTATCCTCTACTTTATCATTATGTCTTAATTCTTCAGAACTAAGTGCCTATTTATTAACGCTCACCACTGGTTTGGTGATTTACAAAGGCCTGCCTTGTTAAAACTCATCTGTATTCCAGGCATCTCATCAATTAAGATGTGCTTTCCTTCTTTATCTATTTTAATATTTTTACCTTGTAGTTTTCATAACCTTTTGTTTCATTATTAGTTTTTTCTCTTTGATGTAGAATCCACTCCTTTGTCTTAACCGTCTTTAACTATTCCCGCTTATTTCTCTAGTTCATCTGCTTCCATATCTCCTTGTTTCTTCTTGGGATCTTTAAGTTGAGACTTCTTGGACATGTTTTTTTTTTAAATACGTAGTCTCTTACTTTTAAAATGTTTTCCTTCTCCCCAGCCAGCTTGCCCCACTGTTCTTGCGGTGAGAGCCCCACTTATTTTAGCTTTGCCTAAGTCTCAGGAGGATGGGCCAAGTTGATTCTTATCTTCTCCTTGTGTATTTAAATCTTATCTCTTCTTTTTAGCGGCAGCTTATAAAGCCTATTTTGGTCTCTGAAGTTTAAAAACCTGACAAGCAGGCATGATTCTCATTCCTGTCTCAACCAAGACATTGGAGACCGCCATCTGATTGTGCCTCTTCTTTACTCCCCTTTGCCTCTCAGCCCTGTGTCATGATGCTCTCTCTCATCACCTAGGGAACCCACTCTGAGAAAGCTCCCTCCAGGCATCCGCTTGTCCTTGTAGCACTTGGCTTCCTCACCCCTGCCTCCCCCAGCTCTCTGCCCTCACCAGTTCCACGGCTCCCTTTTCTCTCCTGCTCCTCTTTCCCCTTTTGGACTGATCTGTGGGCTTCTCCTCCTCTGCATCCACTCTGGTCCTTCTGCCTCCCCAGGGTCCTGCCCTTGCCCCTCTGGCTCTTCATTATGCATAGTCTTCCTGGGGGACCTCGCCTACTCATATTCCTTTAACTACAGCCACGATTTTGTGCTGTTTCCTCTGCCTTAAATGTTCCCCTTTCTTGCCCTCTCCTTTTCATCCCTCAAAACCCATCTTAGTTATTCCGCCCTCCAGTAGGGCTTTTTTCAGTCCTAGTGCTGGACCACCCTCCCCTCCTCCCACTCCCCCCGCCGCCGTAGCCCTTGTTGGCACCACGATCATACCTCTAGCACAGTGTAATGAAGTTATCTGTGATCTCCTGAAGGGGAGGAATGGTGACTATTTTTGTATCCTTGTGCCTAATCCAGAACTCAGGAGCTTTCTTTGAGGCCTGTCTCTGAATGAGACATAATCCTCTTTATCAACTAACTGAGATTGCATTTCAGCTCAAGAAAAATTTGTAAAAATGATACTTCAGATCACATTTTCTCTCATGAACTTTCTGTGGATCTCTGACAGGCCTACCATTTGCAAACTAATCCCCGTGTCCCACTGCCTGGTTCTGTCAAGGCCACTGCATACATTTATGTGGCCAAACTGTGGTTTGACTTCAGCCATCACCTACATGCCCATGACGCCTGACTCGCTTCCTGTAGCCCCTGCTGCCGTCCTGCACTGATTGTCTCTGCGCATCCTACCCCTTGTGTGCAAGTGTTTCTTGTCCTCCTGGTACAGGATTTCTAGCGCCTTGAGGTCTCCAACCCCCAGGACATGTCGTTCAGGGCTGATGCAGCGAGAGCTACTTTCTAACTCCTCATTTGGATGTGGTGTGTAGGTTGGGGGAGGGGAGCAAAGGGGTACTGGTAAGGTGAGCGTAGAAAAGAAGTGGCAGAATGAAAAGGTGGTTGTATCAGTTTCCTATAGGTGCTGTAACGAAACACCACAAGCCTGGAGACTTCAAGCCACACAAATTTATTCTCTTGCAATTTTGAAGGTCTGAAGTCTGAAATCAGGTTCAGTGGGCTAAAGTCAAAGTGTCAGCAAGGCCAGGTCCTTGCAGAGGCTCAGAGGGGAGGATCTGTTTCCTTGCCATTTTCAGCTTCTAGAGGCTGCCTGTGTTCCTTGGCTACGGGCTGCACCCCTTCCATCTGCTTCCAGCTGCAGCTGGAAGCAGGATGTGGTGCAGGGTGCCAGAGGCAGGAACTCTGGAAACCTCCTGATCAAATGGTAGGTAGGGTGCAGCAAGGATCCTCTCATGGCAAATGTTTATCAAGAAAAAGATGCTATGTGCTCTCAGTAGAAGAGGCTTGGGCTGTGGCGAGTGACAGATAGGAGTTCACACCCATGGCTGCAGCTGTCTGCTCCCCAGCCTCGGTTCCCTCCTATGTAAAATAAGAACCACAGTGCCTCCTTTTTAGGGCTGGCATGTAAGTAAAGGGATAATGTATGTGAAGTGCTCTGCATGGGGACTGGGACCTGCTGGCCCCACAAATGACAGGAGCCTGCGACAAGGAAAATGAAAGAGATGGCAACAGACAAACAAAAAAGGAAAGAAAGAAAGAGGAGGAAAAAGAAATAGGGGGAAAAGGAAGGCTATTAATCGTCACTGGAGGCATCTGTTACCAGATGTGGTCACGCACGTTCCTGTTTCTTGCCATATAGTGTTTGTGACTATTCTACAGATCAGGACATAGAGTCACACACGGTTCACTTGAGCCCCCGCCTCGAGCTCTTTCTGCTCCTCTGCTCCAGCCCCTTGGCATTTCTCTGGTAGAGTTTCTGACTTCAGATGCATACACCCATTCGGGGTGCTTTAGGGCCACCAGCATGACCCAGCCAGCCTGGTGGACAAGGGCCTGAGGGCCTGGCCCACATCTAAGGGAGGAGCTTGGCTTCTTACTCAGACCTCTAGTAACAGAGTTGCTCCAGGTCATCCACCGGATTCTCATGTAAAGTCCAAATAACCATTGGGCAGCAAACGGCCTTTGCACCTTGGGGTGGACCTTCGCTTGCTCACTGATCCCTGGCCTACAGATAGTACTGAATCTGCTGTGGGCCAGCTACCCCGAGGCCCGTAAAGGAAGTCAGTGGGGTGATCCAGGCTGACTTCAGGCTCAGCGGTGCTGGGGATACAGCCTTCTGATTATCTGACACTGATAAGGAGCTTCTAGTTCTGAAGGCAAGGTCACTGGCAAAACCCCCAAAAAAGGAGTTGTACAAGCTTTGCAATAGAAACAAAAGCTGCCAGAGCAGCCATGTCACCACTTTCCTAAAGAGGAGAAGTTGAGGTCGTGACTGCAGAGGGACACCATCTCCCACACCCTGACGCACACTTGCTGGTGCTGATGAAGGATGATTTATTTGGACGCGGCTGTTTTGATGACTATTTCAGGGAGATGTTGTGGAGCCAAGACTCTATAAAACTCCAGTGGGTGCCCGTTGCTAACTCGTCCTAGCTCCCTGTCTTCCCTGTGGGAGGGAGCACGTTTTGATGAGTCGGGATCAAGAGACCCGAGCTCTCCTGACTTATTAAATCAGGAGCATGGGCTCTTTTCTGCCTCCTGTTTGGGGTGACGTGGGAGGAAGAGGAGCCTCTGATCAGGAGAACAGGGCAGACTTGGAGGAGGGGAAAGCACAGGATCCACCGAACTTGGATGCTTAAGGCCTTACTGTGGGGCTCACATGAGCGTGTTTTTGTAAGATTTTCAAAAGAAAGAGATTTTGACTACAGTTGGTTAAGAGCACCATCTCCCTCCACTGCGATTGCCTTTACCCTCACATGGAGGGGTGTTGGCACAGCCAGAGGCATTTGAGGGGATCAGTCTAAGGGAAAGATGAGTCGGGGTTGATATTGTTTGGGTTTAATAAGATATATTTATGTGATTTCCAGTCACTCCCATGTATACATGTCATCTGGAAGTTAATTACTAAAAATATTATTATGCTAAGCTATTTTTCAGTTATTAAAATTTGTAATTTCTATAGTTCTCTTTTCATTCTAAAAATATTCCCATTTATATTTACTTCTGTATTCATAATTTGTATTTTTTTTAAAAGAGGCCTCTAATTTCATAAGCCCAGACACCGTAAATCTGGATCTGCTCTCCAACCCCCAGGAAAATACTTCTTCCGCCCCCCTCCCTTCTTCCTTCCTTCCCTTCCTTCTTTTTTTCTTCTTCCTCTCCTCCTTCTTTTAGAGGCTATGGTTTTTACAATATTTACCTGACTTTCTGATTTCTTGTTCCTATTTCACAGTCTCATAGAATCAAAGGGAAGCATTTCATGTAATGACAGATTAAAGAAGATTTTATAGAGTGGCTTGACAACCCAAACACCATGTGAAATGCTATTCCCATGAAAGAGTGTGTCCTGAGTCCTAAACTGCCAACTCAGACGCACCTTCTGGATAATCTGTCTCCTGAACGGTCTGAATTCTGCTCTCTGTTCTAGCTCATTCTCTACCCTCCTCTGAGGACACCCTGCACGCCTGTCTTTTGAACTCAGGCCTTCAGGACACATTTTTTCCCACAGCACTGGGTGTTTGAATTTAATACTCCTTGCTTGGTTCCTCTTTATTCTTCTTTTACTAAGAATGCTAACAAACTAAGTTGTCAGGTCTCTCAAGCCCAAGTAAATAAAAGTTGCGTGTTAATATTTGGGGATAAGTTGCAAGAGACAGCCACAGTGAAAATTGCAAGAAATAAAGTCTGGAAAGTAAACAAAGAGACAGGTAGAAATAACAAAAAACTCCTCCTGAAAGTGAATAGACAGGAAAAGAATGAAGCACAGAAAACTAAAATAATAATAGAGAAATTGTTAATATGTAACAGTAATAATCCTGAGTCTGCAATACAGGCCCATTTCCTTTAGGGGCAAACAGGTGCTTACATCTCACAGTGCCTGAGGGCAGCATTGTGGAATCACCGATGTTCATGTACTTAGCGTGGGCACTTGATACAAAGTGCTGAAAATTTGAAAAATTCTCATCCCACGAGTTATATAAAGTTTTCCTTTTTACAGGGTCTCTGTGCTACAGGAGGCTCACCTCATTCTCCAGGAATGTTGATCAAACAAGATGGTATTTTATTAAATTGATGGAATTTGGGGGAAGTGTAGCAAGGTGGGTAAGTTTTGGAGTCTGACAAGCCTGGTGATAAATCCTGGTTCTTCCACTTGATTAACTAACTATGAGACCTTCGGAGCTTCATTTTCCTCATATAAAATGAGGGTCCTCATCTCCACCTCGTAAGATCTTGGAGCCGTTGTCCATTTCTTAGTTTATTTCTGTCAGGGATTCATAGAGCAGTTGTTGTGTGAAGCTTTTTGCAGAATCATTTTCCAGTTGGTTCGTGGCTTGTCCTTCTGTTTGCAGCCCAGGCAGGTCTCCAGTGTTGGAAGAGTACAGCTCTTTGTCAGCTGTTTTGGCATTAAATAGACATGAAAATAATTGTTAAAATGTTTTCCTTCTTGTTTTGTTTTTAGATTTGCTTTCTTTGAGAGTAATAAGAGAAAAAAATTGTACTTATGGAAGTAATGGGAAAATAAAATTACACCCAGAATAAAGCCCAAACTCCCATCCAGCCCTGCCCACCTCCGTCGGCTCACTGGTGCCCCGCTGTCTCCATACTCACTACCCAGACCCTTTTCCAGCTCTCGGCCTTTGCATGAGCTGTGCCCTCTGCTTAGACTGCCCTCCTCTGAAACCCTTCACTTTTCTTCGCTTAGAAGACAGCTCCCCTGAGTCTGTCACCTGACGTGGGCCCTTCTCTGTTAGGCTCTGACTTGGATGCAGCTTCTCTGACCATCACCCGTGCGCAGTGCACACTTGTACTGATGCTTATGTTAACCTGTGTTCCGTCCGTTTCCCCCTTTACACTGGCTGCTCCGTGAGGGCAGGAGCTTTGCCTTACTTGCTCCACACTCTTTGTGTCCTGCACGGAGCCTGGCACATTCAGGTCCTCGCATATTTTCTGAGTGACTGATAATGAATAAATTGTGGAAAGGTAAAATGAGGTGGTAGAAAGAAGTGGTGTGTGACAGGATGGCAGGGTGAGGACCAATAGTTGAGGGTAAATAAACTGGCTGGGATCTGGCACTTGGTGGGCAGTTTCTGCAAACTAGCAATAGTCAGGAGGAAAGAGGAAGCCAGAGGGGAGGACAGGGAAATGTCTGTTCCGAGGGGAGAGACTTTGGAACCACATAGTTCTAGGAGCCCATCTCAGCAATTCTCAGTGGGAACCCAACTGTCCTAATTTCCTTGCATGACACAGGGGTTATTGTTTTTTATTTTGTCATAACATGCTTTCTGAATTTAAGACCAGCTCTGAGAAAGAAGTGAGAAAAATATCTATTCCTCACAACTAGAGTCTCAGAATCGTGGCATCAGAGCGATTATAGCATGTGAAGGAAGCTCAGGAGGAGCACCGAGCCCAGGTGAGGCTGTGCTGTGCTATGCTGTGAGTAGCCGGGGCAATGCAGTGGTCCTTTTAGGGAAACCAGAATCCTTTTAAATCTGCTTCCTCTGTTCTTAACATCCATGTTTCCCAAAGTGGAAAGAACTAGATTAATTCTTACTTAAGTACTCAGTCTAAAAGTAGGAAATAAGACAATGGAGTGCTTTAAAATATTTGTATTAAACAATTGTGTAAAATAGAGTCGTGTTGACTGCAATGATATTCAGACCTGGCCTTCACCCCGGCAGGATTCATGGCTTTTTTACTTTGGACCGATGAATGGATGGCCATGGACACAGCTCTCTGGTTGTGATGGTAGCTGTGTTTATAAATGGTCAGCTGTGCTGTGAATATATTTAGCTTATGCTAAATGCCCCTGAGAACATGAATGTCATCTGTTTCCAGTCTGATTGTGTTTTGGAGCGAGGCACAGTTTTTTCCAGATGAATAAATTTTAAGCCTTTTCCACTTCTAGAGTAAAGATAGGCTTGGATTCTGAAATTCAAATGACCAGACTAAATGAATCAGATTAAAATGAAATGTAAAAAGCTCTTTGATTCTATTTACAAGTACTTTCAGAATATACTGCTCAGTGAAAATGCCATGTTTGGGATAAAAAATTAGACACCAACACTGAGATCAGAAACCAATTCATTCATTGTTAGCATGAAGGGATAGTATTGCTGACCTGTAGGGCAGTTAGAAATGAAGGTTAAATGATGTTGGTAACTGTACAGTGTCTTCATACGTTTAAACTTTTCAAAGCAGTTTTTATCCAAATGTTCTCAGACTTTCATATCATAAACCTTGAAATTTGTGTATGCAAATCAAAATATACGCAGTGACTATTTTAAACACTATCACCATTAAAAAAGCATTCACTTCAGCATTCTGAAAGAGCTAATTTGGCTAGCTGTATTTATTTGTTCATAAACCTAAACTTCCTGATGGAGATCTTAAAGCAAAAGTGAGAACCAACTTGAAATGGATGTCAAAGGGGCTTTAGAGGGCTCACACAATGTCTCTGTGGGTAGAGACCTAGCGTTGGTAACAGACTGCCCCAGAGTTAGCCCACTGCTAACTAACGGTCACACTGGGGTCAGACCCAGAATCCTGACTTCCACTCCTGTGTTCTTTCTGCCTTATCCCCTCTTCTCCTGGAAATGATCGTTTGAATTAGCAAGATATACCTGTAGTCTACAAACTTTCTCTTATGTGTCTGTTTCAATGAAAGCAGAGACAACAGCGTATACACTTTATGGATTATTTACGCCTGCCCTCCCAAATGTCCTTGCCCCTCCCACCCCACCTCCATCATTTTCTTATCAATCTCTGAGAAAAAATAGATAAGATAGGCTGTTTCAATGTTCTTCTGTGAGCAGATCAATGAAATGGCACAGAGAACAGACAGAACTCTGACGCCTCTCGTGTGATGTCCTCTTCTCCTGGTCTCACGCTGCTTAGATGCCAGTGGCAGGCTCGCTTTTTAATGACTTGTCTGCTCTGACACTAGAGAAAGCCTCTGGAGCCCTGCGTTGGGTCAGCTCTGGTAAACTGCTTATGTATTCACCTTGCCATTTTAACCAAACATCTGTGTTTTGTTTTCAGTAAAATCTGAAAGTTTGAAACAGAGTTAACTATATGTATTTTAAAATGTAAAGCACTGAATCCACTTTGACTTAATTCTACATCTTAACAATGAAAAAGCCTAAAATATCACTTTTCAAATTTTCTTTTCTTTTTTTTTATTGACGTATAGTTGGTTTACAGTGTTACTTCATCTCTGGTGTACAGCATAGTGATTCAGTTATACACACATATATATACATACTCTTTTTCACATTCTTTTTTATCATAGGTTACTCAAAGATATTGAATATAGTTCCCTGTGCTATACAGTAGGACCTGGTTGTTTATCTATTTTATATATAGTAGTTAGTATCTGCAAATCCCAAACTCCTAATTTATCCTCCCCGCCCCCTTTCCCCACTGGTAACCATAAGTTTGTTTTCTGTGTCTGTGAGCCTGTTTCTGTTTTGCAAATAGTTCATTTGTGTCTTTTTTTTTTTTTTTTTTTTTTTTTGGTTTCCACATATAAGTGATATCATATGATATTTGTCTTTCTCCTTCTGGCTTGCTTCACTTAGAATGACAATCTCCAGGTCCATCCATGTTGCTGCAAATGACATTATCAATTTTCAAATTGCAATGTGCTTGTATGTCAACAAAGTGTGATATAAAGGAAAATGTACAAAAACCATTTCACAGATTTTCTTCTAGTTAAAAAAATCATACTTGAAAGATTACATTTTATAAGCCAAAATATCTTTTAAATATCTGTATTATTAAAATGTGCAAGTTATTATGAGTAAGAAAAAAACTGAGACTCTGTCTTAGATCAGAATTCTCATATTGCCAGAATTAAAAATAGTATAACAGTTATTTGTGGAACATCCAAAATTTCAGTATTGCCGAGGTCCTTACCACTGAAATATACTGCTTCTATCTATGTTCAAAAGGACAAATTTATTAACTGGTAAAGTTCCGAGTTCATCTTTAACTGTATTCAGTTCTCTGTTAAATGCTTGGAGGAATATGAGTCTTTGGTATATTAACTGAGATACATTTTACAATGATTGTACATCATCAAATACATAGAAATTGGCGGAAAATTACATTTTTTTTCCTAACATGTCAGTTGGAACACATTTTCTTCTTGAATTATAACAATTGAATTTTTTTAGAAAAAAAGGAAGATTTTTAGAAACTCAATTGAAAACTTCTTGGTTTTTATTCCTAGTAACAGTAACACTCTGATATTTAAGAGTTAAATGATGTGAGTTGGAATTTTGTTTTAAACAGATCTCCCAAGAGGGCTTTGACCCTGTTGATAGTTTTGAAACTGTATTAGATAGGCTAATTAGATCGTCTAGACTAGTGCTCCCAGAGGTTCTAAAATACACATGTTCTCAAAGAGAGGTTATAAAAGCCAGAAGCAAAATCTGAGAGACCACGCCCCTCTCTGTGTCCATTGGCCGTGGGATTCAGTAGATCACACCCCCGTCCTCCAAGCCTTCTCAATCAGACCCTCGGAGCCAGGCTCCTCTCAGGCTACCTCTGATACAGCCCACTCCCAGGCTGATCCCTTTGATCATTCCTTTCTTCTGAACTGTGACTATAACCAATACATCATTCCCACTTATTCACCTATTTTTTTATGGTTTCTTATTGTTGCATTATGGCACTGTGTCTGCTCATTCTTTTTGGAAAATACCTAAAGTTTGGTGTATCTAAAAAGAGGTTAATTTGGTGCTTGCTCTGAACTAAAAAATGAAGACCCGTGTTTTTGACTATCCCTTCCCTTGGATCTGTATCCTCTTCCAAGGAGTTTATAAATATCAGTCAGAGTCAACGTCAGACTGCCTGTCGTGTCAGCCCTGCCTTCTTCTCTAGGCCTGTCCTTTTTGGAGAGTCCCGCCTCTACCCCACCTGTACTCCCTTTCTCAAAATGTGTTATTGACAAGTAAAGCCAAGTCATGGGGAGCCTCACAGAGCTCTGCCACTGAAATACGTGGGGATACGTGACCTTGAAAGCATCCTGTAAGACATTTGCTTTCAGCATGGTTATTTTGCCTGTTTTCTTTTAGATCATCTCAGCTTTGGTCCTTTGGAACCACCCACTGGAGATACTCATAAAGTAAGCATACATTTTAAATTCTCTTTTCAGTCATCTGTAAATGGAAATCTCAGTTTTGCACAATGGTTTTCACCAGAGACAGTTTCATTCAAATATTTTATCAGTGAATAGTAGTGTAATAAATGGGAGTTTCATATATAGGAAAGATAATAGCTCCCTCTCTAAAATTTGTGAAAAGGAAAATAGAAATGAAATAAATAAGGCACTGCCTGGCACTCTTGACTATCACCTGTAGCACAGAGAAGTATATTTGCAGCCACCGAGTGGAGTGGTTTTTATGTACTATCTTCATCCCAGGCAGCTGCCAGAGTCCTCTCAAGGGGCACGTTACAACAGCTTCTTCTTCCCTTTTAAATTGGGCCATAGCCCAAGATGTATCTCAAATGACATTAAGCACCAATTAACATCTAGCAGACTTTAGCACCTAATGGGCACTTAATAGAAATTTGTTGGAGAATGAATGGGTGGATTAATTAATTAATCAATTTTATGCTCTGTGAGGCCCTCACCAGTGTGAGGCAATATGGTACACTGGTTAGTGCCCGAAATCTGGAGCCAGATGCTTGTGTTCAGTGCCTGGCTCTGCCACTTACTAGCTACATGACTTTGGGCACAGGTCCAAACCTTTCAGTGTCTCAGTTTTTCTGTCCATAAAATGGGTTTAGTAACACTACCTATGTTGTTGTTGTTATGAGGTGATTACAGGCATTAAGTGAGTGTTTACAAAATACTTGAAATAATGACTGGTACATAGTAATCTCTGTAAAATGTTTGTTGAATAAATTAAAATATATTAAGCATGTAGGGATATTCCAAGGTCCCATATTAGAGACTGAAAAACTGGTTTGGTCTAGAAGCAGTGACTCTCCAGTAGCAATACATGCACCTAGCATCCAAATCTTGGTTTCAATACTGTTTCTCAATAAAAACTACCAGAGAAATGGCTGATTGAGGATGGGGACAAGAAATATGCAAAATGAACCTGGAATATCTCACAGTGCCGGAAAATAAGGAACTACTAGAAGAAAAAAGATAAAACTTAAAACAAATAATCTCATAATGGTGAGTGTGACATCATGTGTGTAGAGAGGATGCAGGAGCCAACTGAAAATGCTTCCCACTGACAAAGCTGGAACCATTCGAGCAATAAAATACAGTATTGAGATTAACACAAATCTGAGAAAATAAGTATCTATTCTAATATAAGTATATGATTGGATAAATACATGAGGAAAATTGACAAATCTCTTATGCAGAAGAATTCCAAATAATGTATGTAGATACTCCACTTTTCAGGCAGTAAAGCATGATTCCAGATGGGGGCTGCACAGATTTTTTTCTTCCAAAGGGTACAGTATGGAATGGGTGTAAATTAAAAAAAAAAAAAAAGGAATTTACAACAGAGAAACCTGACAACATTACCTCAAGCTGAGTAATCGAGGTTAACCTCCACAGTGGTATGTCGTATTGATGGTAGGCATCCTTCACATAATGTGATGAGGATGGCACTTGACCTCTGTGGTCTTCCTCCCAAACATATTACCCTAGTCTAATCATGAGAAAAGCATAAGATAAATTTCAGTAGAGGTGCATCCTGACCAGTCCTCTTCACAACTGTCAAGATTATCAAAAACAAGGGAAGTCTGAGAAAGTGTCACAACCAAGAGAAGCCTACAGACACTTGATGACTAACTGTGAGGTGATAACTTGGATGGGATCCTGGAACAGAAAAAGGACATTATGTAAAGACTTAAGGAAATCTGAATAAAGTATGGAGTCTGGTTAATAACAATGTGTCAGTATTTGTTAATTAGTTGTGAAAAAGGTACCATCCTAATATAAGATATAATAATGGTGGAAAATCGGAGTGGGGTATACAAGAACTCTGTACTAGTTTCCCAATAGTTCTGCAAATCTGAAACTGTTCAAAAATAAAAAATTTATTTAAAAGAGTAATGAAGTATGTGCACAATAAAAAATGGTTTGAAGGTATGCTAATTTTCAAGTACCAAAATAATAGTATTTTGAAAATGTTGAACTGAATTAATTTATGTTTTGAGACTCTTATGTAGATAATTACGTTCTGCATTAAGGTTTTGAATTGGATAAAGGTGTACACGTCTGTAAAGCATTCTGCTATGTTTCTGCTGTCCTCAAATGGAGGAAGAAAATGGAACTGGCAGCACAAACGGTTTTTGCAAGAATAATTGTTATTGGAGTTCAAAGTGGATTATCACATGTGCATTAGTTACATATTGCAGCATAACAAATTACTACAAATCTAGTGGCTTAAAACAACATTTAATGATTATCCCACAGTTTCTGTGGCTCAGGAGTCTGGGTGTAACTTAGCTGGGTCTTCTGCTTCAGGTCTCATAATGGCATAATCAAGATGTTTGCTGGGCTGTGTTCCTTTCTGGAGGTCGGGTTTTTTCCTTCTAAGTTCATGAGGTTGTCGGAATTCACTTGAGGTTGTAGGACTGAGGTCCCCTTGTTTTCTTGCTGACTGTCACCTGGGCTGCTCTTATCTCCCAAGTACCACTCATGGTTCCTTGTCATGTGGCTGTTTGTCTCTCATAGTCTCTGTCACAACATGGTGGCTGACTTCAAAGCCAGTAGGAGAATCTCTGGGTCCAGTCTGCTAGGACAGAGTCTTACATACTGTAACCTAATCAAGGAAGTGACTCTCCCCTATGGCTTTGCTCTGCTCCATTGGCTAGGAGCAAGTCACAGTCTGTGCCTGCACTCAGGGGAGGGCACGACTCACTGGGCAGTCACCTCAGGGTATGTCCACTGCAACAGGAGAGTTTTGAAACAGACACAAGCAGCTGGGCGTATAGGAGCAAACTAAGGAAGAGAAGAACAAATCAGAAATGCTTGCTTCTTGCCTTCAAGCAAACTACAGCTCGAGGTAACTAAGAAAGTTTCATCCCCTCACCCACACACAAATACACAATATTATGTTTGACTTTGAGGAATATCTTTAAACTTTGAGGAATGAAATATTTGGAGATAGCTCCTAAATATATCACCATTTTTCTGATTAGGGTCTTTTTTATTTTTTTAAGCAGTGAAGAAATTTGCACGAAAATATATTCTCAACTCAGTGGCAACAGCATTTATGTACTTTAAGAACTCTCATTTAATAATGTTCACATAATAAGATCTCACTTTCAACATTCATGATAATTTTTTTCATTTTTGAGACTTAAGTTCTTTAATATTTATGTTTTAAAATTTTGTCTGCTAATAATAATAGGATGATACAGTTCAAGTTATAATTTTTACATTTTACATGGTCCTTAGAAATTTGTATATTTTAAATGTATTAAATATCTATTTCCACTGATTTCTTTTTATGGATTTTGAATCATTTTCTTATAAAATATAAAATGTGGAAATTCTGCTATTGTTATTTTACTCCAGGATTGTAATCACCACCTGGATTTTCAGAAACTCAATTTTCTTTTTTCTGATTGCTCCTTGTAACACCAAAATGTCCCAGAAATTCTACCATTTAGTCATTGGAACAACATTTGCCAAGTTGCTGCTTGCACCTGGAAACAAGGCACAGCATCCTTTGTTAGACCCTGCATCTAAGTTGTGGGTTTGGATAATGTGATCACTGTCTCTGCGTCTCCATGGAGGTTAATGCGAACCTATTAGCAGATTGAACCAGAGACCTTTTGCTGTTTACGCCTCAGATATGCCGCCACCTTGAAGAAAACAGGTAACTTATGGCAACAAAGCTCATTAGCAGCCAAGTTGACATGAAAAGAAAAAATATATTGCAGTAATTCAATTCATTCTTTCTCAAAGGAGAAATGATTTCTTGTGGATCCTCCTCCCCCACCCTTCACTCTTTTTTCAAGTCTCTCTCTCTACCTGTATTTTTCTTTTTCTGCTCACTCACAACTAAGCCTTAAGCTGTAGCTGTTCCTCTTATGCCAAGGGGTACAGCGGGTTGTGACTCAGAATGGTGAGAACATAATCACATGTAGCCATTGGTGAAATAACTCATTTAGCAAACAAAGGTCAGAGCTTGCTTGCTTTCTTCCTTCCTTTCTTCCTTGGGGTTGTTTTCTTTGTAGGAATTAATAAAGGGATCTTTTTTAAAATTTAAAATGAGTTAGAGTAAACAGAAGTAACCTTTCCTGCTTGTGAAGGAAGTATTAAGTGAAAGCCATTTGTGGCTGGAAGGTCACAGGATAAAGCGATTCTTTATGAGAGCTGACTCCAGGGGAAGGTCTGAGAATCTGCCAGTGTTGTTGGCCTGTGGTGATCATCATCAGATCTCTTCTCTGGTGTTAGAGGGGGTTAGACTTGCCTAATGGTTCCATCAGATTTATTCTCCATGTGTCTTAATATATAAATCTGATCATTTCTCCTATTACTGAAATTCTAGATTTATTTATAATAAGTTTAGAGCAACCATTAGATCCTTTTATCAAAAGATCTGGGTTTAATTTGAAGAAGTATATTTTCTAAAGAGTATCTCTGTACATTTTATCTGTCTTCAGATTTCATTTCTAGGCCATCCTAACATCATTTTGCATCATGGTGATCAAATCCAAGCTGATTTTCCTTGTTTGGGAGTACTGAGGTGGCAGCTGGTTGAGGTCCTCTGGGTCTTCTTTTGGCATAAGACAGACATTCATCATCTTGCTTCCTTTGCTACTGTTCTTGGTACCTCAAGCCCCAGTGATGCCGGCATCACCTCCTCCCACACTGAGCTCTCCTCCTGAGTTTCCTATTACACATGTATTCCGAGCTTGGTCATTCCTGTCTTGCCTTATTCACCCATTGTTTGCTATTGATACTTTTTCTCTCCAAAGAGGCTGTTAGCTCTTTGAGAGCAAGAATTCTGCTCTCTTGTCTCTTGTGCCTTCACAACGCTCAGGGTCATTAGCACTCAGTGCCCACCTGCCTCCGTGCCCTGTGCCTCCCAAGTCTTATGCTTGATCAAAACAGTGTTTCCTCATATCAAGAGAATTATGTACCTTCCATTTGCCTCACCCTGTGCTGAGGGCCACAGAGGGAGTCAGCCAAACAAAACCATCACCCCTGTCTTCAGGACCTCCCATCCTCCTCTCAGGACCACTGTGCCATTCTCAGGTCTCAGGCTCCTTTCTAGGCATCTCTCCTGTGACTCATTCTCCAAGACCCTGATCTCAGTTGAGTATTATAACCAAGCAGAACCCTATGGGGCCTTCCAGGGACAGACCCCTCCCCCATATCCTCCACTTTAGTTCCTCCCCAACGTACCCAGGTAACAGTATCTGATGCACATTTCCTGAGTTGTTTTACGCATGCTAAAACCCCGACCCAATGGAAGACATTAACTACTTGACGATCATGAGCACATGGCCCCCAGGGCTACTGGAACCTAAGGATTGATAATGTTAATTTATGTGACACCGCCCTGTTAGCTCACCATCAACCAGTCAGAGAACTGTGCACGAGCTGATCACGTACCCCAGGAAGCCCCTCCCTCACCTGGCCTTTCCAAATGCTTTGCTGAAACCCATCAGGGAGTTTGGGCTTTTTTGAGCACTAGCTGTCCTGGACTCCTTGTATGGTACCTTACAGTACACACTGCACTTTCCTTCACCGCAGCCTGGTGTCAGCAGATTGGCTTTACTGCGCACGGGCGAGCAGACCCAAGTTTGGTAGCAGTATGATCCCTTCTAGGGAAACCATGTTCTAATAGAGAAATCCTAAAAATCAGAATGACTTCGAGGTCTGAAGTAATGCACCTCCAGTGGTGAAATTCTTGGCGCTGTGAGAAACAACAGTGGACATATTTTTAACCCATCCTTGCCTGTCCTCTGCTAAGTGACACCGCACAGGAGAATGCCTACTCTGCTTGCTCATAGGTGTGCCCTCCCTAGGGACTATGAAAAGAGTGGAAACGTTGATGTCTGTCCTTGTAGTGTAAATAGCCTGGCCAGGGAGCTGGAGCACGTGTGCCATTTAAGAGCGTCTCTAATCACATGGTCCTGGCTTCCAGTCTCAGTTTTTCTACTTATCAGCTGTGTGGCTTTGCATACATTTCTGAAATTTTCTGGGCCTCATTTCCTTCATCTATGACCCCGGGATAACAAAGCCTAAGGATGTCATGAAAATTCAGTGAGCTAATGTGTGGGTCATTCTTGGCCCATAGTAGATACGCATGACATGTGTGACCTCAGTAACAATAACTGGAGCAAGGGAGGCTTGTAAGTCCAAGCACGGCAGTTTGAGGTCCGAGGCCGAGAGAAGGTACGCAGAGCAAGGCAATTGCGGTGGCGGTGGAGGAGGGTGGGAGACCTTCCTAGAAAGGACCTCCTCGCCTCATAGGAGAACATGCACGGCAACCATTATCTGTGCTTGCTTAGCCAAGGGTACCGAGTCCCCTGATCGGCTGGCCTGCAGGGGCATTTCTGGCGTGGAAGCAGTCTGCCAGGGAGTGGGAAAAGTGTGACATACATACACATTGTTACCTTAGAGCAGAGGAGTGAGTGTAGCTTGACCCTCTCTCAGAATTGTTTCCGAGCCTCTCTCCTCTACTGGACTGTGTGGTCCTCAAAGCTAGGGCTGACAGTTTATCCCTGTTTTCTCCAGACCACTGTCAGGAGTACACGCTCAGTGCTCAATTATTGGTAGAATGATTAAAAGGGTAGAAGATTCTGGAGTTTTGCTGGAACTACCACTTCTAACAACACAAGTGATCATATAAAGGATTCATGAAGACTCAGTACAAGTATGTGAACATTCTCCCTGCATGCAAGAGCATGATTCAGTCAAATGAGAGACAGAAATAATTGTGTTTTGCGGTCCTTTCTCTGAAGCAACATTGTTTGTAGGGTCAGAGAAGAAGAAAGATGTGACTTAGGAAAGTTGCAACAACCTTGAAAATGATGGCTGTGGTGCATGAAAGAAAAAGCAAAAAAAACAAACCAAGAAAAACCCAAGCATGTAAAACTGAAAGAGGAGTCTGTAAAGTCAAGCGTGATGCCAGCAGGGACGAGTGGCAGATTGGAATGGATCATTGCAAATTCCTGCAGCCACCGGCCTTGTGATTTAACACTTCTCTGAGCTTTTGCTCCGTGATGTTTGGGGCTGAATATATTTCCTTCTTATTGTCCTTGTAAAAAGCAATGACTTTTTTTAAAAGGCTGTATGATTTCTTTCCATTTTTGTTTATACCTTGCCATCCTGCAGTTTACAAGATTGGTCTCTCACACTCTGCCTGGGGTGTTTTCTATTCTTGTGTAGTTAAAATTGCCAGAGGATTCTTTGAGCAGCTCTGTTTTGAAGAATGAGGAAGCCACGCTGCCCTGTGGAATCCCAGCATGGCACGGAGGCTCCCCAATGGAAGAGGCACGTAGCTGTTATGAACTTGTGACCAGCTGTGAAATTTTGCACATCCAAGTATTTTAAACACTTGAAAGTGCCTATTGTGCATCTCATTGTGGAGATATAATGCCAGATGCTGCTTGGAAGTCGCCTGGAATTACATGAAATGTGATTCCTTCTAAAACGGAGCACCTGCCATTTTCTCCCCAGTGCTGGGTTGGAAATGATGTCCTAATGCCTCCTGTCCATCTCCTCCCCTCCTGCATCCTGTCCTCACTTTGGTCTGATCCTTCTCCCCCATCTGAATGGTCTCCCCTGTGCCCTGTGATGATGTTCCTTCTGATCACAAAATCATGGTGGCACCTGGAACAAATAGGAACTGGAAGCTGGAAATTGTTCCTTTGCTTCTTGGAGCATGGGGTGCAGAAAGGTGGGTGGTTTGAGCAGAAGTTGCTTTGATTACAGTTGCTTTAATTACAATCACAGTGGCTCCCAACACCAAGAGGGATAACCCTTAGCAAAGTGGTGAGGGAGGCCAAGGCTGGCCTTGTCATTCGGAGCCTCTTCTTGCCTCTATCCTTCCAGGGGCTCCCGACACCCCGCTCCAGCCCCCACCCCCTTGTTTACCTCAGGTCTTCCTCAGCAGGGTAGATAGCGCTCAATACTTCAGGCTCCTCCCCTTATGCATCAGTTTCCTTCTAGCAAAATTCCTAGTCCCAGATATTATTTCTTTGGGGTATTTGCTACCATGTAAACATAGGTGGTACTGGGTTGAAGATAACTGTGCAGGTGTGCGCCTCTAGGGTGGGAAGGACGTAGTGAAAAGCACAGCTCATTAAGCCCCAGGTGACCTGGGTTTATAATGCTAGTTTTTTTCCACTTATTAGCTGGTGACCTTGGGTTATGTTGCTTAACCTTTCTGAGTATGTCCTTACCCAAATAATGGAATTGATGAGTCTGTGCTAGCGCGTCTTAAATATGAGACTTTCACCTCCCATGATAATCATGAAGCTCAAATGAGAAGAAGCATTTGAAAGCTCTTTGTACACAAGAGGATGCATCTGTGCAAATGTAAGGTAGGAAGGCAAGACAGTGCCTTAACCGTGTGCACAGTGTTAGCTTCTTGACAGATATGTGATGTAGCAGAAAGCTTCCACCTGGCTTTAATGTTTTCTATAATCTCGTTTTGTTGAGCTTTCATGTCCTCATTCATACAAAAGAATGTACTCAAAGCTCATTGGCTTGTCATGAGCATTAAATGAAATGATGGTTAGAAAGTCTCTTGCCCTAGTGTCGCTTGGGACTTAGTGCGTGTTTTATAAATTGTTAAATCCCTTCTCATCTTAACATGTCTCTCAAAAGTGACTCTAGAAAGTCTGGTATAAGAGTTTCCTTAGGCTTCAAATCTGTAGGCAGATCCAGTAACCAAAATGGGATCAAAGCAGCCCAGGGGAACGATCTGGTCCAAAGGGAATGTTAAGGATGTGTGCATCATTCTCTGAAAGGAGGATAGACGCTGATAATGCAGGGGGCAGTGTGGAGCTGGTTCTAAGGAATGGGGAGGGAGGGGAGTGGGGCACTCACTTTGGCACAAAATTAAAGAAGGCACCATAAAACTCCATAATCAAGAGAAATTATGCTTAATGCAGAATTTTTTAAAAATCAAAATTAATGCAAAACAATCCATGATGAACAAAATATTAACATTTCAGATAAAGATCAGATCAGTAACAGTGCTGTGCAGAGCCCTGTGGGAGCCCAAAGCGAAAGAAAAAAAAAAACCGGTACTAGTGACCCTGTCTCTACTTAGAATGCTGAGAAGTGACATAAATGCTTCATGGCTTTTGATTTGTGAAAGTATTGCAGTAAAATATTTATTCTGCTTACTGAGTTTTTTGGTGTCCCCTTAAAATCTGTGCCCAAAGAGAGTGCATGCCTTACCCCGTTGGCCTTGCCCTGCCCATGTCCTGGGGTGATGTCCACTGGGCAGGAGGGAAGACCCAGAGAGGGCTTCCAGGCCCTGGCCCATGTTTCCCCTCACCCACTCTGGGGTCTTGAGTTTGGTTTAATTATAATCTTGTGAAAACAGAAATGCCCATCTCAAATCACGGTCTGGTGTTCTTTCTATTCAAGTGACCGCAGTGAAAGATGGAGTTTGGAAAGAAAACATGAATTCATTTGCTCATTAGGAGCTTGATGTAGGTTTGGGGCTTGGCAGACGATGACTGCACGCCTGCTGCCTGCTTTTGTAGGTGAGGTTTAATTGGCACACAGGCCTGCTCACTTTCTTTGGTGTCATCTAGGCTCCTTTGTGACATAATGGTGGAATTGGGTAGTGCAGCAGGGACCATGTGGTCTGTGAAGCTGAAAATATTGACTTTCTGGCCTGTAGCAGACCTCTAATTGAGATGATCAAAACACTCAGATATTTTTGGATCGGCATGTGGGTTGGCAGCATTTTTAGGATATATAGTTATTTGGAGATCTACATAACAGAGAATTCAGGGACATTTACAGAGAATATTGTTATTTTCCAAGTGCAAGGGGGGGGGTAAGAAATCAGAGTTTAAAAGGTAAGTCAAGAATGAATGACCTGAAAAAAAAAAAAGAATGAATGATCTAGAGTTTATCATACTAAGTGAAGTTAGTCAAAGACAAATACCATTTGATATCACTTATATGTAGAATCTAAAAAAAATGCTACAAATGAACTTATTTACAAAACAGAAATAGACTCACAGACATAGAAAACAAACTTAGGGTTACTAAAAGGGGAAGGTGGAAGGGATAAACTTGAAATTTTCACACTACTATATATAAAATAGATAAACAACAGGGATTTGCTGTATGTATAGCACAGGGAACTATATTCACTATCTTGTAATATGCTATAATGAAAAGACTCTGAAAAAGAATAGATACCTATATGTATAACTGAATCATTTTGCTGTACACCTGAAACATTATAAGTCAACTATACTTCAATAAAAAAATTTTAAAAAAAAGATAAATCAAGAGAGGCAGCTGAGAGTGAGAGTGGGTGGAGTCTGTGCCTGTCTCTGACCCTGGGATTCCTATCACAGTCCAGCTGTGACTTGACGTCACAGGATATGAGATGCTTATGAGAACTTGACATCGTCTATATTTAGCAGCAGGCAAACAATGGATTTGTTTTTGGAAAAAGTGCATCCACTTGCATTATCACATAAGTGATTTTAGATTTAATTACTTCATCCTGTTAATGTGGATAATTTAGAACTGACTTCACAAATTCAGCAAGCCTTTAGTGAGCATATATTTATTTATTCAGAAACTCCAAGAGTCACCCTCAAAGTAGTCTACTAAGTCTAAGTGTGAGCAAACAGAGTTAGGAAGGCCCCAACAATGTGTTCTTATGTGCCTTGTGTTTGGGGTGCATAGAGGAAGCCACAGGGAGATAAGAGGAGAAAGGTCAACTCATGGATGGCCATCAGTGCTGGCTAGGGAGCTTGAACTTCAACCAGGAACTAGTAGGAAGCTTTCTTGATTAAGAAAGTGACATATTCATACTTGTGCTTTAATTAGGTTGTTAACTGAATGATAGCTTGTGAGGGGTGGAGGATGGTTGAGAAGAAAAGTAAGGGGACTAATCCGAAGGCGATTTCAATAGCCTGGATAGCCGGGTGTGGTTTGTAGTCATACAGAAATGACAAGGGCTTCAAGTTAGCAGTACGCATGGAAATGGGAAGAAAGATCTGAGAATGCCGGTGAGGGTAAAATCAACCAAGATTCAGCCACTCAAATAGGGAGGCTCCTGGATTTGGTGTTAAGGTGATTGGGAGGCTGGGAGGATAATACTAGAGATAGAGAAGCCAGGAAGAGAAGTAAGTTTGAGGGTCTAAAAGAGTAACTTCAGTTTTATATATAATGAATTGAAGATGCTATAAAATATCTGAGGTAGAACAGAGAGATGCATCAGAAGGAGAGAGCGAGGGGGAGGGGGAGAGGGAGAGGGGGTGGGAATTGTTGCTAGAGATGAAGATTTAGGAATTATCTGAGAAAAGATAAACACTGAAGCCAAGGGCATAGAAAACATCAATAAAGGAAGAAATCAGAGGAGATGAGCATTAAAGAAACAATTATGGTAAAGTTGTCAGTAAAATACAGGATGCTTGATTAAAATTGAATTTCAGATCAACAGAGAATAATATTTTAGTATAAGAATGTCCCATGCAATATTTAGGACATATTTATGTTAAAAAAGTTTATTCATTATTGATCTGAAATTCATATTTAACTGGGCATTCTGTATTTTTTGTTGCCAAATCTGGCAACTCTAGATTATAGTGATTTCCCATATTTATGGGATGGTCAGGAGAGGAAGAGGTAGTGGAAGGGCCTGGAAATGGACAGATAGGTCCCAGGAAAGCTAGGATGTTGTACCATCATGGCATCATAGGGCAGACTGGGATTCAGGAGAGCTAAGCAGAAGGGTCAAGGGCATTGCATTTGGCAACCTGGAAATTGTTAGGGACCTTGGAGAGAGCAGAGTAGGGTCTGGTTGTGTGGGATAAGGAGTAAATGCAGGACGGGAGATGGAAATAATCAGTGAAGACCCTTATTTTAGGAAATGTGATTTAAAAAGAGGAGAGAGATGGGATGGTAAAGGGTAACAAAATAGGCAAATTTGCAGGATTCGAGTGGCTGAAGCTTTTTCTAGCTTCAGAGCAGGAGATGAGGGAAGTTGTATCCTAAAGATGTAAGAGGAGTGATGGGGATAAGGGTTGGAGCAAACTGGGGATGACGCTGGAGGGGAGAATCTGGCACAAGTAGAGGGATTAACCTTTGCATGGAGGATGCTCCTTCTGCATCCAAGTCTTGAAAGAAGGAGGGGGAGATGGATAAAGATATGGAGATTCTGAGAGTAGGGAAGAGGAAGGAACACTTTTTATTTCTTTTTACTGTCCAACCGTGCTATTGAAAGTGTGTGTTATGGAAGAGGGATTAGGGGAGCAGGAGGGGAAGACTTGGGCTTGAGGTGCTCCCTTTTTCCTGGTTGCCCAGGACAGGTATGATGAAGAGCTCAAAAGTGCATATGATTCATCCAAGTGGGAGCCATTTATTTCCTTCATGGTGTATCTTCCCTCAGCTCTAGTGATTCATATCGATTCAGAACATAATTGAATTGCTCACTAGGGAAAGGAAAACGACAGGAACAGAACTGAACAGGCCTGTTCTCCTCCATTTTGTTAAATCAGGACATCCTGGCCATGAAACGGTCAGGGTTACCTATCCACGTCGCAATCCTGGAAGTGGGCAACAGGGCTGCCAGTCCTAGAAATCTTTTTGGGGAACATGTGAAATTCTAGTCTGTGATGTCCTGTTTCCCCATGCAGATTGTGTCACGCGGGGTTAATTTGCCATGTCACACCCAGCATACCAGGGATTCACGACATGCAGGCAACACACACCGATCCCAACCAACATCTGATCTCCAAGAACAGAGGTCAGAAAACGGCCAGGATATTCTGCAAATAGGAGAGGATGGGGTTGCAGAGCAAAGCAGCCTGCAGTCTCTTAGTTGCTTTTCCTCTCTGCTGGCAAAAGCAGGGATGCTGTTTGCAGCACAGGGAGGGAGTCATTTGCAGAGCTGCAGAAGCCTGAGAAAGCTGAGAAAGAGAAAGAGCTTTTTCAGGGAGGGGATTGGGTGGTGCTGTCTGCCTGGGGAAGCTCTTAGTGCCTCCACCTCCAGAGAACATTAACATTTTCAGCCCTTTCTCCACAGCCCTCTCTCCCTCCCTCCTCCTCACCCCCAACACAAAGGCACAAATGAAATTCCTAAAAGTAGACTACTTCTGCCTAGTTATTTTTAGTATTTGTTGTTAGTATTTATCAAGCTTTTCAGTGTTAATTTGTCCTCCCACCCATTTATCTTCCTGCCTCTAGTTGTGGGGCTTAGGATGAAAGGAGCACATATCAGAAGCAGCTGGTGACCTCAGAGAAACATCTCATAGAGAGAGGAGACTATGGACTTTAAAATCAGTCTCCCCCAACCCCACCTTGAAGAGAAGAAAGAAATATCTGTATTCCATTAGCTTTGGAGAGCAACACAAGTGTTGATAAAAGCAAACCCATTAAAATGTGTAGGTGGTGTTTAGCTAGGTCAAGGGCCCCAGTCAGGGAGCTGGGTCAGGGAGCCCGCACATGCGTGAAATGTCACAGTGCAGGCAAAAAGGGGCAAGAGACTAATAAACAAGCAGAATGCCAGAGGAAAATTGTACCAGAGGGGAAAAAACTATAAAAATTCATGCAAAGAGTCTGGGATCTGAGGGAGCTGAAGGGCTGAAGTAACATGAGGTGGGGTGGGGCTGAAAAGGCCAGAAGCACCATAGTAAGTAATGGCTTAATGCTGAAATACTGCCTGTTCCCATCTCATCTACCTGTCCTGTCTCCTGGAGGCAGTCAGTCATGCCCGAAGTAACCATTGCTCTGGAGAAAAACTCTCAGAACACGTTCTACAGAGGACTGTTGAATGGAAGCAAGAGCATTCTAAATGTGAGCCACATCAGTCCACAGAGCCCTGCTTGTCAAGGTATACATTTCTCAGGAAGCAGGAAAGATCTATTTCCTTTTGCAATTAAAAAAAAATGTTTTAGCTTGCTTTTTATGTTCTTTTTAAAAAAAACTTCACAACATTGTAAATCAACTATACTTCAGTAAAAAATAAAATAAAATAAATAAAAATTTTATCATCTTTCAGTTTCCTAGAAACTGAAAAATAACAGAAACAAAGTGAAAAATTTAATGAATAGTCTCAACAGTAGAATGGAGTGGACAGAGAAAAGAATCAGTGAACTTACAGATAAAGATAACAGAAATTATTAATTAAAAAAACAGAAAATATACTGCAAAAAAAATGTAGGGCCTCAGGGACCTATGGGGATATAGAAATTGTTTGGCAAATATACCTTCAGCATCCTGGAAGAAAAGAAGGAGGACAAGGCCAGAAAGTATTCAAAGAAACAATGGCTGAAAGTTTTCCAAATTTGGCCAAAGACATAGACCTACAGTGTCAAGAAGCTGAGTGAAATCCCAGCAAGATTAACCCAAAGAAGTCAACACTAAGACACATCACATTCAGACTTCTGAAAAATAAAGTCAAGGGAAAAAAATTTGAAAACAGCAAGAGAGAAATGAAACCTTATCTATAAGGAGAAAACAATTAGAATGACAGTGGATTGCTGGTGGGAATGCAGTTTGGTGCAGCCACTGTGGAAAACAGTATGGTGATTCCTCAAAAGACTAGGAATAGACTTACCATATGACCCAGGAATCCCACTCCTGGGCTTATATCCAGAAGGAACCCTGCATCAGGATGACACCTGCACCCCAATGTTCATAGCAGCATTATTTTCAATAGCCAAGACATGGAAACAGCCTAAATGTCCATCAACAGATGACTGGATAAAGAAGAGGTGGTATATTTATACAATGGAATACTACTCAGTCACAAAAACCAGCAACATAATGCCATTTGCAGCAACATGGATGCTCCTGGAGAATGTCATTCTAAGTGAAGTAAGCCAGAAAGAGAAAGAAAAATACCATATGAGATCACTCATATGTGGAATCTTAAAAAAAAAAAAAAAAGCATAAATACAAAACAGAGATAGACTCTTAAACATAGAATACAGACTTGTGGTTGCCAAGGGGGTGGGGGGTGGGAAGAGATAGACTGGGATTTCAAAATTGTAGAATAGATAAACAAGATTATACTGTATAGCACAGGGAAATATACACAAGATCTTATGGTAGCTCACAGAGAAAGGAATGTGACAATGAATATATATATATGTTCATGTATAATTGAAAAATTGTGTTCTACACTGGAATTTGACATAACATTGTAAAATGATTATAAATCAATAAAAAATGTTAAAAAAAAAAAAAAGAATGACAGTGGATTTATCATCAGAAAGAATAGAGGCCAAACGGAAGTGGCAGAATATTTTTCAAATGCTGGAAGAAAAGACCCATCAACTCAGAATTCTATACCCAGTGAAAATATCCTTCAGGAATGAAGAGGAAATTGCTCTTATTTACAAATGACATGATGATCTACTAGAAAAATCCAGTGGAACCTACCAAAAGCAAACAAACAAAAGCCTCCTAGAACCAATAAGTGAGTTCAGCTAGGTTATAGTGATACAAGATAAGCAGTAAAGCTTTTTGTTGTTTTGAATAAAGCTATTATAAACACTTTGTGCATGTCTCCCAGTGCAAATTTACACAGGAGTTACTCTAGCAAATATAGGTAGGAGTGAATTTGCTCAACTGAAGGGTATGTGAACATTTCGTTCCATAAGATAAGGTAAAATTGTACCCAAGTGCTTATCAACTTATACTCCCACCATCAGTTTAATTTGCATTTTCCTGATTACAAATCAGGTTGCTCATCTTTTCATATGTTCATTCACCATTCATATTTTTCTCCTCTGGGATAATGTGTCAGATCTATTGCTCATTTTTCTATTGTGTTGTCTTTTTCTTACTGATTTGTAACATTTCTTTGTATAATCTGAATACTGGTCTTTTGTTGTTTCACCTGTGGCAAACGTGTCTCAGATACTGGCATATCTTTCACTTTCTTTACTGTAACCTTTGATAAACAGAAGAACTTAATAGTAGAGTAGGCAAATGTATCGACCTTTCCTTTTGTGATTGGCAGTTTTGTGCCTTAAGAACTCTTTTCCCATTTGGAGGTCAGAAAGATGTTCTCCTGTATTTTCTTCTACAAGTTTTAACACTTCACTTTTCACAGCTAAGTCCTTAATCCCTCTGGAATTGACCTTTGGGTATGGCTCCTTCTTAACTTTGGCTCAGTAAATTATTCCAGCCTTTGTGAGCGCTCTGTTATCTTTTAATTCCAACTTCCCTGCCATGCTGGTTCTAATGCTCTGTCTCTAAAAATTGTGTGGGTTTTTTCTTTCTCTCGGTGTGCCTTGTAATTTTTTTCTTCATAGCCAGACATGATGTACCAGGTAAAAGGAACTGCTATAAATAGATCTTCAGAGTTGTGGTGGGAGTTTTCAGGGACAGGAAGCATTGTCTGCATCCCATGATTAGGCCTTAGTCTTTAGTAAGCCTGTGTCTCAGGACTGTGGACTTCACAAGTATTTGTCAGTTTTTTTCTCCCCACTTAAGTGGGACAGGATGGCTAGGTGGGCTGCGGTCGAGTATTCCCCTCCTCCCACAGTGGAAGGCAGAGGAGCCTGGAGTTGAATGTCCTCTTTCCTCAGGTCAGTTAGGCTCTGGTTAACTAGTATCACCTGAGGGCAGGCTTTGTTACAGAGTGCTCAGACTTACTTCAAAATGGCTTTTTCCTCTTCCCCTTCCTGAAGCCTGAGGGGATTTTTCTGTAATATTTACTGTGAGAATCTGGTAGGGCTCACAGTGTTGTGAGGGCCCCCATGACTGCATCCCCCTGGAGTATTAACTCTCAGAGTTGTCCCCGCAGAGACTCCAGCAATCTTCAGTTACAGTTCAGGTTTCCCTATCCTAGCCCTGCTTCCTGTGACGGTTCCACTGGCAAGGCTCTGCTCAGGGAAGCCGAGACATCCTGTATTCCCCTGTTGGTCTCTCCAATTTTGGGGGCAGTGGTTTCCGAATCCAAGAAGAGTTGTTGATGTGTACTTGTTCTTAGGACAGAGTGATGACTTCCAGGCTCCTTACATGCGGAGCCTGACACCGGAAGTCCTCTGTTGTCTTTTAAAAACTAAATGAATGAGAAAATCTAGGTAGTAAACTCATCCATGGCACAATTTGGGAAGATGGCCAATTCTCCCCTAGGCATCTTTGAAGGAAATTTTGGTCACTTGACCTAAGTGTCTTTCGCTGTAGCCAAGGCATCTTTGCTTTAGCAATTTTTCAAGTGCTTGAGTATTATGTGTTAAAAAGCTAAAGAAACCAAAAACAGAGGAATAGTGAGAGAATCCCCTCTCAGCATTTTAACTATGGCTCAGATCCTTTAAATGAGCTATTTGTTGAGAAAGAAAGCATACATTTTAATGCCTGTTTGTATAGTATTCTGAGTGTGGGTTCCGGTTTTGTGAGGCAACACAGTTTACTGGAAGCATTGCTGGACGGGGAGTCAGGAGACCTGGCTTTAAGCCTTGGTTTGCCATTACCTGCTTGTGAAACCTCTTTGTATCAGGAGTGTGCTCGGCCGCATGTAACAAGAACCTCCTAAAGTGGCTTAGCCAGATTTTTCTTCTCATCTAACAGCCCAGGAGGAGGCAAACTAGGCCCAGTGTAGGGGCTCCTCCTTCCTATTTAGTCTTCACAGTATGTGGCCTTTGTCCTCATGCTGTCACTCAGTGACTACAAAATATGGCTCTACATCTGGCATTTTACTAGCTTCAGGCCTAGGAGGAAGAAGGGCAAAGAGCAAAAACCAAATCCCAGAGCCCTTTACAGGAGCTCTTCTACCAGCTCCGCCTGGGGCCTCCAGCTCACACCCCCAGGGCCCAAACTGCTCTACTGCCCATCCTTAGCTGCAGTTTAAACTGGGCAAATTGCTGCCCTGAACAGAATCAAAGTGCAGTTAGGACAAAGGGCAGAGTGGGTGTCGGACAGGTTCCCAGCAGTGTCTGCTCCACTCTCTTAAGCTTCTGGTGGGAATGCCTACCCCCATGGCAGGGTTGTCTGGATGACAAAATGGAAGGTCACATGCAAGATCACTTCATACACGATAAAAGGCATTTCATAAACAAAGTGGAAATATTATGAACTGTTTTCTCAGAGAGCAAATCGAATGTTAATAGCAAGTCTTACTAAATGCGAAGACTTGGGTAATCAATATCACTTGAACCTTAGCTCATTCTCTTTCAGACATCTTCAGATAAGCCAAGATCCAGGGTTTTCATCAGTACACAGCCTTAAATACCAATCTTCAGATCCATGTTATTATCAAACATTGTTGTGGTGGACATCTGTTCATTTCCTCCAGTATTCCTTTTCCCTCCCTCTTAGTAGGTGGAATGTCTTTCCATATGATTTTTCTTTGGAATGATCCCCTCACCTCTAAGGATAAGCCTTGATTAGTTTAAAGCCATTCAGCAAAGTCTAGTGACTGATTCAGTGATGGGTAATCAGAGTGACTTCAGAACTTGGGACGGCCAGCATGCTAACACTATCCTCTTGTGGTCTTGACCTGCTGAAGATTTTTTTTGCACCATAAGGAGAGGCAGCCAGAAGGTGAAGTCAATCTACAGAGAATATGCATGCTCAGAGAACTGCAAAGAATCAAATGATATACATAGTGAACCTCTGTTTCCCCCAAACCAACCCTACGTCCAGCATTTTTCCCCCAGCTCAATGAACCAAAATATTTCCTTGTTTTGTTATTTATTTGTATAAGTGAGTTTGAGTTGGGTTTTCCATTATTTGTAGCCAAAAGATTCCTGAATGATAGTTTCTATGTATATTCCAGGAAAAAATTGTATGTATTATTTTAATACATTATTTATTATTTAAATAATGTATATATTTTAAACAACATCTTAATATATTATATATTTATATATATTCTGAAGTTTATAGTCCTTTATAGAAAAATAAGCATTCTTAATAATAGAATATTATTATTATTAAGAATATTGATATTCTTAGTGAATATTCTTAAGAATGCTTGTTTTTCCCTGTAAAAATTGCCTGCATAACTTCTGTCTAAAGGATTTTAGAATGTGTAATGCTAGGACCTGAGTCTTGCTCTTTAGGGACTGAACTTATTACAACCCTGTGGTACAAGACTCAGCCCTGAGTACTTTGAGCTAAAGACCAATTAGGCTGAGATATGTCAGTGTTCTTGTAGGTGTGTTTCCTGTTTCCTGTTTGCAAAGGCAGCTACAGAAGAAATAAAAGTAACAGCCTTGCATAAACCACTTACTGAGCTGTCAAATGTTCAAGTAAATTATTCATTAATTATGAGTGCTCTCAGTCGCAGGGCCACACAGCTGCTGGTGAGATCTGCCGGGATAGCTGCGGAGGCTCTCGGGTCCCAGGCGCTGCACCACTGCATAGCGTGAGTTACTTTTTTAACCTCTCATGTGCCTTGGTTTTAAATTGTATAAATTATGGTTCAGAATGCAGAGATGTTGCATCCTAGGTTGTTGTGTGTTTAGTGTTTCATATAGAAAATGCTGGTTTGTACCTGCATGAAAGCTTTGCTATGAGTATACATTTCCATTTTCAACTCTAGATGAATTTGTGTTTGACCGAAAACTATGCACCCAGTCTAATTTTTTAAAAAATTCTGTTCTCTTCTGATTAAATAGAAACCTAAAGAAATTTACTCAAAAAAAAAAAAACAAAAAACCATATAGAAGTGATAATGAAGTAAAAACCTGACTTGCTTCCTAGAAAAAAGGGCAGTAATTATGTGCCCCTCCTTACTTCCCAAATCTACTCATTTGGTATGGAAAATTGAAGAGGATATTGTGCAGCAAGCAGATGGAATGTTTTGTAATTCAGAAAAGGTTCTTTTGAAATTCTACTATAGTATAGTCAGGACAGCAGCACCTGCAATAGTGAATTTGCTCTTAAGGTAGGGACATTAGTACTTTCCTAATTTGTTGATGTGGGTTTCAAAAGCCGTCTTATTGAATGTTTAGGAAATTGGCTTTTCAGGAAGGGAAATCTACTGATTTATGAATGTCTTGGAAATTTTTCAAAATATGTTAATGGCCTCAGATGAGAGCCAACCAAGATTTGTAGGCAAGGTAATACGGCTTTAGCCCTGGTAATACTTTTTGTGGCTGTTGGTAAACAAGGCATGAATATTAGTCTAATATTTACTTGGTCAGATAGTTTTGTATAAGGACAACTGGATAAAATATTAAAATAAATTTGGGCAAAAACAAAACCTTAGTTTGTATTTTGCTGATATTGGAGGGAAGAGAAATTATATAAAATAAAACTTAAATGTGCTTAGCTTTTCTTCATCCCACTACCTTCATCCCCATTAAGTCTCTGTGGCTTGATTATTAGATGAGAAACATGGCTCAACAGGATGTAACAAGAAAGTGAAAGTGAAGAGCCTTTATTCCAAACTGGGTAGGCTAGTCCTTTTGATAAGATCTATATAGGACAGTAGAGAACGTATTTGAAGTCAAGCTAACCAAAATATATTGTTGTTGTTGGTTTTTTCCTCATGACATTGAGAACTAAGCCTCAGTCCCACTGCATTTCTCCTGGAGGCCAAGAAAGAATTGTGCATTTAAGTTGGTTAGTGATCAGGCAAACTTAAGAGGATCTTTCTTCTTCTGATACTCTGACTGAAGTACTTAATGGATATCACAACCCTAAACATGATAGTAGCCATTGGCTTCGTTCCTTGGATCTTTCTGATATCAAACTAAAGAATAATAGAAAAATGTGCATTTTTGCCCTAAAGACAGTAAAGCATGAGTATGATCCAGCATAAGAACCCTTTCCCTTGACAGGAAGATATAGGGAATCAATGTGTTTGCCATTGGTTTCCGGCCGTTTCTGCCCCTCCTCAGGCATCCAGGTCTCTCTTCTGTGTCTGTGATCTCAGGGACAGGTGATTCCTCACTGCAGGTTCCCTTCTTGAGTGAGCCCCAGACACACTCTACTTCATCTCTGGTTCATGCGGAGCAAGGAGGGGCTACAGGAATTCATGCTGCAGATTTGAGCATCTGCCACACCCAAAGGAGGATAATTTGGATAAAAAATTGACTGAAAAGCTCTTGAGGCGTGAAGAAGCCACTTCCTGCTCAACTACTGTTGGCTTGAGAGAGGAGTGGGCAAGGGCAGGGGTGAGATGACCCTGTCACAGAGACTAAGCTGTCTAACCAGGGCTTTCCAAAAGAATGGCCGAAGTTAGCAAACACTGCCCCAGTTTCCTGGGCTTTCTGGAATTTTGTTCAAGAATTCCAGACTCTCTTGTAAAAATTGCCTAGTGACAGAGTTCCTGACAACAATAGATAGGAAAGGTACATGTAAGGAAACCATTTTAAAGTGAAGTGTGTGAATGGACTCTAGGTTTACGATTATTTCTGACTTCCTGTTGTCTGGGTATCTCTCTTTAGCCCCTTAGGCTAGAATTATTTTGTCTGGATCCCCAAGAAATCCATACTCTTCCCCAAGGCTTCCTGTGTGACTAGCTTCTCAGTTACATGCTGTTACATGGAATTATATTTTTCTACAGTTTTCTGCACTAAAGATCTCTTTCCTCCTCCTCTTAAAAAAAATGCTATTTTAATCTTCTTAGCCTTGGAGCTCTCTATATTTTCAATGTCTCAGAAATCCTCTTCTGTTAAAAAACCTCCTTTGTCAACAGCATAGCTTTTGTTCAGGAGCAGTAATGGGGAGAGATTATTTCAGAGGCTGAGAGCACAAGACACCAAATATCTAGGGGATAATTAGGGTGCCCTTCCAGATTTGTTTTTCAGATGTTTTCAAATAGAGACAAATACTGATCATCCAAATAATTGATTCACTGACAACTATTTTCCATTCAGTCACGTTCTTAATGCCATAACAGCTAATAAGTTCAAAGAAAAAAAAAAAACCCAAACTGCTTTTTATTAGTATGTAGAAAAAAGAATAGAAAGAGAGTAATTGACTTCCCAGCAATTTTGCAACAAGTTCCTTTAGTGTCATGTAGACTTAAGAGAATGTAGTTTGTAGTAGATAAATGATAATTCCAGTTAACCAAAAAGTATTGATAAAGCAGCTACTAACCGGAGCCCTAGTGGAGAATGATGTAGTATAACATGGACTTACATATTTGATAACAGATCATGTTACTAGAAGCCTAATTCATTTATTCATTCAATAAATATTTACTGAGTGTGTTAAATGGTGGGGATATTTGTGGGGAACAAGGCAGGCATGATTTCTGCCTACAGTTGAGTGATGCGAGGTTGGGGGGAAATATTAATCAAGTAGTTACACAAATATATTTTACAAATGTGATCATTACTATGATGGGGGTAGGTGGGGAAAGAAACATAGGAAACCAAGACTATAAAATACAGGTACTACGTCTAGTGTAAGTGGTGATCAGGGAAGACTTCCCTAAAGAAATCTGAAGAGGTTGGGAATGGGGAGGAGAGTGTCCTGGGCAGAAACCCTGAGGTAGAAGAGAGCATGGAGCTTACTGGGAACTGAACCAAGGCCAGTGTTGCTGGAGAGCAAGTGGGGCACGATGTGGGGGAAAGCTAGAAAGGTGGCGGGGCAGATCATGAAAGACTTAGTAGACAATAAGTGAATGAATGAATGAACGAATGAATACGTGAACGAACATGGGTAGTTTATAACATGGAGTGAGTCCTATTGTCTCCTAAAAGGAGTTTGCAATTGTATAATTACTCTGCTGTTTTGGAGAAGGTATTTATTATTCATTCATTCACTCATTCAGCCAGTAAATAAAAGACAAAATCCCCGTTCACATGGATCTTAAATTCTAGTGGACCAAGCAGATAATATGCCAGTAAACAAATATGCAGATTTTATAGTAACTTTTTGTTTGTGAATAAATGATGTGAGTGGTCTTAAATGGAATTTTTTAAATCATTTCAAATATTTATTGTATTGCATTTAAGTGTGGTTATTCCTCTGTTTAGTTAAATAAAGTTACATCTTCTACCAGAGCTAGGACCATGCTCAGCACGTGTTCTTCACAGTACTCAGTTCACAAAGACTTTGGATAAATTCCAAGAGAAGAAATAAGAGAGGGAAGTTGTGAGATTTTTATTTGTTCTTGTTTCTGAGGAGAAAATTGATTCCACTGCCCCCGCACCTACCCTCCAGGTCCTTACCATCTCTTCTTGGAATGGTGGGGGCAGGAGGAGGGGAGCAACAAAAAGACTCAAGTGAAAACAACAGAGGCTAACGCTGATGGAAAAGGATCCAAGAGGGAGAATATTCCAGAGTCTATTTCTTTTGATAAAAAGAGCTTAGTATGTCTTATGATACACTTAAAATACTGTATAGATTTTGCACATTTGCTATCTCTATAAAAGGTTCGCATCTTACAATCAATGTGTACATTTAAGGAGAGACATTTCTTTGCCACATTCCCCAAAGCTGTCATTTAATTGATGGTGCATCTTAAAAGCATCAGTGACTTACAATTCAGAAAGTAATACTTATCTGGACCCTTGTTTGAATTTTCAGTCATGCCTGTCTTTTCTGCTTGAAGATTTCCTGATGGCAGTGTCTGCATATCTACCTATAAAGTATTACCGTTGACGGAATTAAACCAGAGCACTTGTGAGGGTCACCTTCAGGTCCTGCTTGCAAAAATCAGAAAGTAGTTCATTGTATCAAAGGGAGGCATAATAATTATCTGTTTTAATCTTCAGGAACATCCTTGTTTCTAATTTCCAAGTTGTATGAATCAAAGCGATTATTTCCATATAATCCAAGAGGAATAATAGAAATGTTGTTAGTGTGATCCTTTAGTACAAGAGTTCTTAACTGCAGCTCTGTTAATGTTTTGGACCAGATAATTCTGTTGTGAAGGGCTGTCCTATGAAGTGTAGCATATTTGGTAGTGTCCTGATGCCAGCCATATCTCCCCCGTCATGACAGTCCTCTCTAGACATTGTCACATGTGCTCTGGGGCAGGTAAAAGTGCTCTCAGTTGAGAACGACTTCTTTAGTATATCATAATCAGGGCTCAGTGCTGTGTTAGCTTTGTATTATAGTTGTATTGCAAACATGTCCAATTCTAAATGCATAGCTTTTAGTTTAACAGGATGGTATCTTTATAATTCTATAGTTCTTACATCACAATTAAAAATGCTATTATGAAACCCGAAGTCTAAATAATTAGATTTTTATTCAGCCAAATGTGTGAAATTCTGACATGGTAATATGTTTTGGGGCCCGGGGGACAGGGATGGTTTGCACTTTGAGGGCCTTATTTTATTGGTTAAAACCTTACAAGATTTTATCCTCAAAGTTTAAAACTTACTTAGCCGCTCAACTGTTTGTTTAAAGATACATTTATGGGAATCTTCATGCCACAAAGGACTCCAGCTCAGTCAGCTGCAATAACTAATAGCCTTTTGGTGACATATAGAAACTTAAAGGAGGCACATTCAGCGAGTTCATTTCTGGTTGTAGAGGAAGCTGAGAACAGCAGAGAGAGAAAAGTGCCACTCGGTATCCTTTGGTGATGGTACTTGACATTTAGCATAAGTTATTAGAAAGTGTAGTGGTTTAATGTTTCCGTGGTTTACTCTAAGTTTCTGAAAAAGGGAAGAATGTGTGTTCTTTCTGTCACTGTTAAGCTAAGAAATGGCATTTCAAAGTCATTTTAATCGTACACGATTAAATCTTCTAAAGCGGTATTTTACTCTGCTGTGGTGCCTCGGGAGGCTTAAGATGGCATAAATTTGCTTAGACATATGACTAGTATATGATACCATTAAGAGAACTATATTTAAAATTCCTTTTTACTGTTACTTACTTTGCTTAAAGGCCTCCTGCCTCAAAGTGTTGCATGTAGTTCAAATGGACCAATATTACATTATAAAATAGAGCTCTCTTTCATGTCACTATTATGTTCGGGAATATTTAAGAACTTCCAGTCGTCTCAAGAATAATGTTCTAATTCTTTTTCATGGCACTCAAAGCCTTGGACTAACTGGGCTGCAACCCATCTTTTCAGATTTATCACCTTTACCTCCATTTGCCCCTGTCCCCATAGCACACTCCAGCTGCAATGAACTAGGTGGCCTGGGGCATCCTTGCACTTTTCTGCCTTCATAGCTCTTCTCTCTGCCCCATAGCTCTGTGATCTCTGCCCCTCAGATTCCAATCCATGCTTAAGAATCATTTTTTTTCCCTGAAATTTCCCCAAATTTTCTCAGTTGGAATTAATCTCTCTCTTTCTCGCTCTCTCTCTCCTTCTCTCCTATAATGTTTGGAAAGCGCTACACTAGTACTTTTCAAACTATCTATGGGAAGGACTAGATTTTTTTTTATTACTATTTCCAATTCATTAGGGCCAATATGTGTCCTGTCCATAACGAGTACTTAGATCTCACACTGTGAAATTCACACATCCAAAGTGGTCTAGACCCCATTCAGTGAACCGACTCCACTTGATCACACATTTGGATATTGCAGCTATGTCCAATGCTCTAAAAGTGTCTAGCAGTTACTTGCAATCTCTGTACCTGTCCTGTTGTTGTCTGGTAAGAAATAGTTCATGAGGGGACACTGGTCCACAGACCACACTTTAACAAGCACTGCCCTAGACTCCATGAGGACAGGAGCTAGGTCTGCTTTTTTCATCATACTTCTAGCACTTGGCATTGCTTGTCACATAGTAAGCACATGTATTCAACGCAGAAGTATCCTACTACAGATAACAGCACCTAACAGCACCAAGATATCTTGGATCGAATCTTGATCACTTTTTAGCACCTATAGGATTATCGTGCCTAACCTGTATGAGAAATATCAGACTGAAAATAGGAATGAATGAGAATATCAGACTGATTTATTTTAAAAATATACTCTCTTTAGTATAAATAATGCTCTTTAGTATAAAATCTGCTGAAATAAAACATACACTCGGCCTGCTAGTCCTGGTATAGCCTTTATAAATGAAGATGCAGAGTGAACCCTACTTCAGGATGACACCTGCACCCCAATGTTCATAGCAGCACTATTTACAATAGCCAAGACATGGAAACAGCCTAAATGTCCATTGACAGATGACTGGGTAAAGAAGATGTGGTATATTTATACAATGGAATACTATTCAGCCTTGAAAAACAACAACATAATGCCATTTGCAGCAACATGGATGTCCCTGGAAAATGTCATTCTAAGTGAAGTAAGCCAGAAAGAGAAAGAAAAATACCATATGAGACTGCTCATATGTGGAATCTTAAAAAAAAAAAAAAAAGAACATAAATACAAAACAGAAACAGACTCATAGACATAGAACACAAATTTATTGTTGCCAAGGGGGCAGGGGGTGGAAAGGGACAGACTGGGAGTTCAAAATTTGTAGACACTGACAGGTGTATGTAGAATAGGTAAACGAGATTATACTGTATAGCACAGGGAAATATATACAAGATCTTGTGGTAGCTCACAGCAAAAAAGAATGTGACAAGGAATATATGTATGTTCATGTATAACTGAAAAATTGTGCCCTACAATGGAAATTGACACAACATTGTAAACTGACCATAACTCAACAAAAAAAAAGTTAATTAAATAAATGATCATTTGATCTATAATTTGATTTTCTTTCCCTAGATAGTTGCAAAAACTCACTGTAATTAACTTTATTTAAGTAAAATAAAGGGAGCTTAGAAGAAATCTAAAAATTTAGCATGTTAAATAGCAATATTGAGAAGTTGTCTGAGAGAAATGTACTCCTAATAGGAAACCCCACAGAAACAAAACTGTATTTTAAACCAAAATGGCTTTCTTTTATGCAGCTCAAGGGGATACGCTGAAACTCTTAAGCAGTCTAACATCGTATTTTTTGAAAATGAGACTTACATGGAGTTAGATGTTTAACTTTCTACTAACTAGCTAAATTTCTACTGGGAAAAACACCTGGGATATGAGTAACATTGTTCAAAATTTTAAATGTAAGAAATTTAGAATAAATTACTTGATAATGCTATTGGAACATAGATTTCTAACTTTCAGAAGTTCAAGAGTGTCTTTCTGAAGTGGTAAGAAGTAGTTGCAGTTGAATGTTCATATTTTTCATTGAATATTTCATTATATTAAACAGCCAAGAAAAACAAGAACATTTATTATATGTTTTTCCCACCCTTGTTAGCCACTTACTTTTCTATGGAACATTTGTTCTTTCTGGGAAACATATGGCATATGACCAGAACCATAATTAGTAACAGTTTGATGTTATAGGAATTTGAATTTCGGCAATTTCTAGCTTCTTCCTCTGAAATATAAAAGCAGTGAATACAGATCCTATGGGTTCACTGGAGTCAGCTTTTCCTCCTTTACAACTTGTGTTTTAATTGAGGAGGTGTTTCAAGACTCTTGTGAATACTTTCATAACTCTGCCCCAGACCCAGAAGGTGCCAGAAGGAGGCACTGTTGTAAGAACTTTACATATATCAGTGTAATCATTGCAATGACGGGTGAGATAACAGAGGCATGAAGACATTAATTTGCCAAAGTCACTTCAATGGGAGGGAAACTGTGTAGTTGAGATTCACCTTAGGAAGTTCGGCTCCAGATTCTGTGCTCTAGCTCTCATCCCTTAGTGTCTTATGCTGCTTTGCTCCCCTAAGTAGAGATTCCATTGGTATAATCCTGCAGAAGAGGTTATTTTCTTGCAGACTGTTTCTGCCTAATACTAGGTAGGAAATGCTGAGCAACTGGGGAATATTAGATAACAACAAGTGGTGGGTAACTGGTAATTCTGGGTAACTAGAGAATGCTGGGTAACCAAGGAATCCTGGGTAACTAGAGAATGCTGGGTAACCAAGGAATCCTGGGTAACCAAGGAATCCTGGGTAATCAGGGAATGCTGGGTACCTGGGGGAAAAGGGTGAGAAGCCATTAGTTGGCAGCTTACTCTGAACAACTTTCTAGCATCTGTAAACCAAAGGGTTGTTGTTATTAATACAAGATCTGGGACTGTCCTACAGAGTCAGTCACTCTCAAGCAGGATCCCTAAAAGCAGTGTCATCTTTGAATCAGAAGGAATAATATTTGTAGTAAGCACTTTTGCTTTGTGTTGGAAGCCATGGTTGCTGAGGCCGATTATTCACAGAAGTCAGGCATCCTGTGTTACTAATAGATTCATTAAGGACTGAAAATGTGACACTGCTTAGCAACATGCATCTTCTGAGCAGGAGGAGCAGCAGCAACAAGTATGTCCTGGCAGGTATTTTCATTTTCCTTTCAACTAACATTGTTTGTTTCCATTGTCATAGTATTAGCCAAGTGCCTTGGTGGGGGTTGGTTTAGATATATTCCCTTACATACAGAGATTGGCCCTGAAAGCTGGCATTAGTCCAGTGTAGAACCAGAAGAAAAAGTAAGCTGCAAGTAAGAAAAAGTAGTAAAAGATACCTGCAACTCTAATGTTCTGTATAAGGCTCCTAATTTTCACTGCTGGCAAGTGTGCAGTGGTGGTGATGTTACCCCTGTAAGATGTGGGAACTTGCTGTAATACTTTTCAGACTTCTTGTTTTGTTGGCTCTGGTCTTTCAGGTAGTAACAGAGTCCATAATCACTGAAAGCAGACATAATCCCTACTTCCTCCCAGTGAAAATTTAGTACTTTCCCTAATAACATTGCTAACACTACCCTGTCATTTGCACTTCACCATGTGTGTTGGAGAATGAGTTTGTGTCTGGGGAGAATTTGATCTGGATTGACTTTTACCCAAACCCTTCTTTCTTCTCCAAATTAAAATAGAAACTGTGCATCTGAGAATCCTGGCATTCTTTCGCATTCTTCCCTTTCTCTGTATCCAAAGTCATTCCAGCTTGGTGTCTTAAATTATGATGTTGTAACTTGACTTCTGCTCTGATGAAGAGCTAGAAATCCCAGAGGTTGGGGCCATCTTAAAGGGAAGACCATCTAAAAAGGCTTAAACAATTGTGGGAGGAAAGAAGGATTAACCTTCTTGCATGAAAACAACGGGCAAAGAATCAATTCACCCTAGAACAGAGGCAGCTGTTCATCCTGGAGGGGGAGATGTTCCACTTGGGATTGTCATCCAGTGATTAATGTCTTTTCAATTCCAGGATATATGGTGAAGCTTTTGGGATTTGAGTGAGCAGATTGTTCGATTCTTTGTCCCTCTTAGGGAAGGGTCCTGGAATGTGTAAATCTTCCTCTTGCAGTTTCAGTTTTCAGTGCTTTTCACACCCTTGGCTTTGCTTTTACTTTGTTGTGTCCTAGAATCACTAATTAATTATGAACCCAGTTCCTTCTGTGCATTGCTAATTGGATGTTTTGAAAAAAACTGCTCCATGCTGCCTTAAATAATGAGGAGAAAATTAAAAGGCTGAGAAGTCCTGGGAAAGATAGACCATGACCATTGGAAATCCAGCAGATATTACCCAAGATATCTGTTGCCCCAGTAACCAGGGGAGACAGAGCAATGGGGCAGTGGGGTTAGAAAAAATGTTCACAGTAAAGTGATAAAAAAAAAAAAGACAGGGTCAGTAAGAGGGTCCATTGTTGGGAAGACCATTTATGTGGAAGGAAATCCTGCTTGAAGACTGTATATGCTGGAAAGCTCTAGCTAGCCAAAGCCTCAGGGGGGGAGGTGGAGGGGGGAAGTTCCCTGAGAACAGGGGAAGAGCCAGGACTTAGGAGTCCAACATCCTGACATCTGTGTCTGGACTCTGCCATTTACTAACTGTGGAATTTGGAGCAAATGACTTTACCTCTCTGAGCATCCAGCTCTTCATCTGTGAGATGAAAAATAGCAGTACTTGTCTCAGAATTGTGGTGAGGAGTAAATGGGATCAAATTGGTGAGTGTCTAGACCACTTCCTGGCATATGAAAAATTCTCAGTACTGGCTTAGATATTATTATTATTATTATTATTATTATTATTATTATTATTATTATTATTATTATTATTATTATTATTATGCAGTTACATTGTCAACTTAGTGATTTAATAGCAATAAAGATATTAACAACAGGTAAGGTACCTAGCCTGACACAGCTCAGAAGGATTGGCTTTAAAATACATTGTAGAAGAATCATTATTCCCATTTTGTCTTCTCTATTCTCTTTCTGGTCAGTTTGTTTTCTTCCCTTATTCCATCCTCCCTCTTCACTCTTTCTCTTAAGAGAGGAGAGGAATTTAAAACTGGATAAGAAAAGTGCAGCTGTTCATCTGGGGCCTTTGGTTATCAAGAAGGAGGCTGCCAGACCACAGCTGGCCAAATAACCCATGGAAACCATTCCCAAAGTGCATTCTATCATCCTGTGCTGCTACTTAATGTCTTTTAGACATAAGTGGCTTGCAGCTTCAGATTCTAGAGTTTTCTCCCCCATTAGAATGTAAGTCTCCAAGATGGCAAGGATTTTTGTCTCTTTTGTTCACTGCTATTTCTCTAGTGTTTAGAACTATGCCTTGCACATGTATGTGTCCAATTGATATTTGTTGGAGGGAGGAGGGAAGGAAGGAAGGAAGAAAGGAAGGAAGGAAGGACAGATGAAATTCACCTAGCAGAGCTTGAGGCCAAAAAAAATAAAGTCTTAGAAAAGAGAGTCTAATAGAAGACCTATAGGTATTCAAAACAACAAACATTTAGTGAGCACCTACTCTGTACCCAACACTGTACCAGGTAGTAAGGATGTAACAAAAAATAAGGTACTATCTTTGCCACCAAGGACAGAGGTCTAGGAGGGATCCAGACAGTCTTAAATGAGATATAACTGCGGTAGGTATCTTTTGGAGTAAAGTAGATAATTTGTGTGTTATCAGATTACACAGAACAAAAACATGGTATCAAATAGTTAGGTGCTGTGTTAGTTTCCTAGAGCTGCCATAACAAAGTATCACAATCTGGGTGGCTTAAAACAACAGAAAGTTATTCTCTCACAGTTCTGAAGGCTAAATCTTTGCACTCAAGGTATTGGCAGGACCACATTCCCGCCAGAGGCTCTAAGGAAGAATCCTTCCTTGTCTCTGCCAGCTCCTGGTAGCCCCAAGTACCAGCTACTTGGTTTGTGGCAGCATCACTCCAATCTCTGCTTCTGTCTTCACATGGCAGTCTTCCTTTGGTGTTTCTGTCTTCTTCTCTTTTTATAAGGACTTCAGTCATATTGGATTAAAGATTCATTCTACGCCAGTATGACATACTGTTAACTAAATCTGCAACCGCTCTATCTTCCATTCGGATCATTCTGAGGTACTGAGGGTTAGGACTTCAGCGTATCTTTTTGAGGAGACACAATTCAACCCACAGTAGTTGCTGACTAGGATTTTAGATGCAAGGCTGAGCCTTTAAAATGGTGCTGGGTATCAGTATTAGGCCAGCTGATTCAAAGTAACACTGAGGCTATCAGTATAATCTTATGTTTATACTGATAGACAGACAGACATATGTGTATGAATATTTACACAAATACATGCATACACGTATATGTGTGTATGTATAACACACACTATATATGCACATATTTTGTATACATGTTCAAATAAATAGATACAGAAATTGATACTGAGGTGTGTATTGACGGGTTCATGTACATACATGTATTTTCTAGTTCTGTCTATTGAGAGAGCCTGGAAACAGTGACACCCAGTAACAATGCACACCCAGCTCCCACGTCTTGGTTTCTAAATACCATTCTCCAATCAAAAGAAACCAACGCTCTTTGGAGGAATGACTGCTTGTAGAGCTGAGGCAGGGAAACTACAAGACGAATTTGGAACACCTTGGAGTGCTAGAAAGTTTGAAAATGCTATTTTTTTTTAAATATAGAGCATGTCAAAGGATACAGGAGTCAACCTGAAAGCTCCCTATAGCCAAAGCTGGAGCAATTCAAGCAAGAAAACCAAAAGAATGAAATAAATATCCATGTGTTTATTCTAACATAAATAAATGATAGAATAAGTAAATAAATACATAAATAAATAAATAGGATTGAAGGAGCAACTCTTACAGAAGAATTCCAAACTGTAAATGTAGTAGAAATGAGGGCAATAAAAAGTCATCCTTAGAACATTGCAGCAATCATTGCTGCAGGCGGGATCCACTGGTGAAGCCGAAGACTAGTAGGCAAACCTTTGAGGAGAAAAAGGATATTTTCATAGCCTTTCATTTCCCCAAATATTCACTAAATGATTGTGGTAGTTTTAACCTATGTCACAGATTCTTTGATAGTTCTCCATCCAGGAAGTGGAGCTTAATTTTCATTGGGTGTAGGCTGGGCTTAGTGGCATGCTTCTAACAAATACAGTATGGAAAGGAAAAGGAACTTTTCAGTGGTAAACTTCACAGACACTACCTTAAGCAAGGGATCAAAGTTAATATCACTGTTGACAGTCATCTGTCCCCCGAAACGATGCAATGAGAAGGGCACTTTATCTTGGTGATATTCTTCTGCCCATTCCCCAAACCTAATCATGAGAAAATAACAGACAAACTCAAACTGACAGAGTTTCCACAACACCTGACCTATTTGAAAGTGTCAAAGTCATGAAAAACAAGGAAAAGTCTAGAAACTGTCACAGGCTGGAGGAGACGAAGGAGATGTGGTGACAGATGCAGTGTGATACCCTAGGCTGCGTCCTGAAACAACAGCAAAATAACAGAAAAACTGGGGAAATCCAAATAAAGCCTGCAGTTTGCTCAATAGAATTGTACCAATGCGGATTTCTTAGTTTTGATAAATACACCACGGCTTATAAGATGTTAGCAATAGGGGAAGTTGGGAAACTCTCTGTACTACCTTTGCAACTTTTCTGTATATCTAAAATTATTCTAAAATAAAAGGTTAAAAAAGAAGGCTCTGAGAAGAGGACTGTATAACAACATTATCAGATTGTCCCAGTGACTGTTCTCACGTCACCGTACTCTGGCTCTCTTGCCAAGGTGACACGCAACTCTCAGCTCCACCTTCGGGCTGGACCCCCCCACAGTCCTCATACTGGCCTGAAGTCCTGACATCATCTCCCTCCCACACTTCATGTTACCTCTCTGATTTTCTCTCCTGCTGCTCTCTTAAATACAGCTCGATAGAATCAGCAATAGATGACTCGCTGGCCATCAGAAAGACTCACCTGGCAGCAGTAACACAGTAGGAAGATTTAGAATGAGCAAACTTTGGGGTTTGAATTCTAGTTCTGCTGCAATTCATTAGGGAGATACTGGCCAACTCATGTATCTTTCTGGGTTTTTAGCCTATAAGCTGAAAGATTTGGACCAGAATGTTTCTAATTGTAAATTCAATGGCAGTGTTATCCTTGGTTACAGCAGGATATGAATTTGATTTATCCATTCAGAAAAATTTCTACATGTTTTGGTCCCTAGTGTGAAATTGTGAGTCCCCTCCTGGATAACAGCTGCGTTCCCACTCTCTGCTCCAAACTCAGGGCTTTGCAAGGGAGGAGGAAGTATGGCCAGAAGCTGACCTCATGCCCAGTCTTCCTAATTTCAGGTTGTTTCCATCAAGTGGTGCTTCCCAAGTGTTAATCATTCATGTTCTATCTTCATGATTTTTACCACATTAATACTATTTTTCACTTAATATCCTCTCTTTAAACCACTCTCTCTTTATATTTGAACTTAAATTTGTCATAAACTGCAATAGCCGTGAAATCACAATTTGATATGCCAGCTATACTTCCTGATGCACATTACAACAAATACACAACCAAAATCCACCATAACTATGCACTGCCTAAAACCATCTCACATGATGCTAGTGGTATGCACTCCACGCTCTGGGAAACCCCTCCACGAAGGTGAGGGACAGCGCCCTAGAGGTCTCAGTGCCATCCGTGCCTCTCCCCCAGTGATCTCAGAGTTTTTGAGGATATAAAAAGCCATTTCTATCAGTGAAAATATTGGGGATCCCATTCTAGGACAGTGGGAACTCTTTGCTTTATTTTGGTTTAGAATGACGTGCGGAAGTGACTAAGACTTCCCTTAGAGGGAAAGGCCCAAAAGAAGCTGGAAGGAGGGAAAAAAGGCATTTTTCTGACTTAAAAAACAGGAGTTCATGGCAGAGAAGGGCTGGAGCGAAAAAGCAATTAACTGGAGTAGGACAAAGTGGCAGGAAAACAAGGAGGTGTGGGGGGGTGGAAAACACTGGAGGGAAAGGCAGCTGCTCAGAGAGGCAGAGTGTGAAATGAAGGATGGGAGCCTACAGAGGTGCTCGTAGCCTCCTCCTCCTCCTTTTTGACTGATGGACTCTCATTTATGGTGTGAGAACTGATTACACACACCCGAGGGCCAGCTTGAAGGGCCAAAGGGACAGTGTTCTCCAAGAAACTTCCTGCTAATGGAGTCACGCTCTGAACAGGTTAGCCCCTGCTTGACACATGACCATGGCATAAAAGATAGACTTAATACTATCAGACAGAAGGAGTTAGAAGAGTCTAGATTTTTCTCTGGCATCCTTTCATACTTAATAAAGAAAGGAAAGGACCTTAGCCTTTATCACAATACAGATCTGATTGATTCAAACCCACACATCTGCAAGGGTCAGTCAGATTTAAAGAGTAAGTTTTTTTTTTTGAAAATCTGAATTCCAGAGGATTAAAATATCTCTGTTTGGAAACATCTTCCCGGGCACACAGCTGAAGTAAATGCCTGCAGATGGTCACGGCCCTGTAGGGCTGAGGCATGGTATTGGGGTACAGCCTGCACTGGACTGGACTCTGGTGGATGCTGATGAGTCCCACCATAGATACCATAGAATTTTAATTAGGGGTGGAGGTGGGGGAGAGGGGCATGTTAGGAGCCAAGTCAGCTGCACAAGGGCCAATTAGGAAGAATTACCCTGTTGTTTTGTATTTTTTCCAGATTTTTCTATTTAAAAATAGTGCTAAGAGGGAGTGCTGATATGGTTTCCATCCTTTTCGAAAAAAGACAGGAACTGGGAGGTTCTGTGGAGACTTGGTGTGGTCTATACATCCAGGAGGACAGATTCAACCAAAAGACAGGAAGCTCTTTGTCAAGCTCCACCAAGATGCTATTGATTAACCCCCTTCCTGAGATGGATTTAAGAGAAGCCCAAGAATTAAATTGCACTCAAAGCACATGACATGTAGTCTCATATATTGTTCTTCCAAAACCTCAACTGGGATATTTATAATAAGGTTTTGGTTTCTTTCCAGACTTGAGAGAATACTCATCCGAAATTACATTTTCAGGTCAGTTTCTGCCAGATGTACTTTAGATAAATTATGACAACTTTTTTCCTTCTTCGCTTTTCTTTCACCCATGGATAAAATCTTATTTCCCCAGGACTGTTCCCTCCAAAAAAAAAAAAAAAAAAAAAAAAAAAAAAAACCTTTTTTGTATATGCCTTGACTTTTCAGAATTTTCAAGTCATGTTAAAGCTGTGACCCAGTCTAACCTTTGTATAGAGGCCATGAATCCCAGCAGCAGCCATGGTGAGTTGGCGTCTTCCAGAAGAACATCCATCACATAGTGTGGGCCACTGAGTTCATGTGCATCTGACAGCTTAGCTCACTGCCCTTGGCTGGCTCTTGGAATGATTCAAGCAAAATAACAGCTTAGATTATTGGACAGAAAAAAAAAAAAAGGCAGAGTCTTTCTTGTGATTTTGATTCTTGTTTGTTTGTTTCATATGAACTTTATGTGAACTAAGTGATTTGTGGTGAGTATGTATATACAACCAAATCAAAATTTAAGAGAATCCCCTAAGGTAAAATAGAAACTGGGGGGGGGGGATTTTTTTTTTTTGGTTAGACATTTGTTTTGCCCATCCTCCAAATACTCATTTTTAGTACTTCTTTCTAGCTGGGTAAAGAGTCATTGTTCTGTAGCTCTGAAACACCGAAGCAATCACATTTCTGATGGGGAAAATTTGTTTTAAATGAGGAGAGTTGTGGGAGTCTGAGATGAAATGATCACAACATGAATTCAGTCCTCCCTTCTCTTCGTGAATTAGCATTGTGCCCATGCCGTTGGCCTGGTGTATTTTCTGTTTTTAATTTCCTCAATTTTTGAACTGTAGAATAACATATTATGGTGTCTGTTTCCTGGGAACAGAAAACACAAGTAAATATTTGTGAAATTTGATACAAGGAAATTTGGTTTGAAGCTTGTCAAAAAGATGCATGAAATCAAGCCCCAGTAAAATACCATTCTTCCTCGCATCTGGTTCATCATGATTTGATGAAAATCTTCTCTGTAGCCCACTCCTGAATAATTTTATGGCTAACACATAAGTGGACAGATTACTTAAACACTGTTGTGGTAACAGTACCTGGCATTTTGGCCACTGCACAGAAGTGACCCATAAAGCTTAGGCTGTAGGTATAGACTTTGGTTTATCTTCCATTGAAACAATATCTCTTGAACCTATATTATTGTAGATTAATATTTGAGGCTGTCTGAGACAAGAGTACAGATGGAAGCCTCAGCCTGCAGCCCTTCTCCTGGCCTCTCGAGAGGCCTTCCATGCAAGCAGGCTGTATTAGTTTTCTGTAGCTGCTGTAACAACTTACCTCAAGCTTAGTGGCTTTAAACAAGGCCAGTTTATTATCTTGCCATTCTGAAGGTCAGAAGTCTGAAGTAAGGGTCTCAGCAGGGCTGCATTCCTTCTGGAGGCCTGGATGGAAGAATCTACTCCCTCATCTATTTTAGTTTTTCAAAGCTGCCTATGTTCTTTGGCTCATGGCCCCTTTCTCTCATTATCCCGACCTCTTGCTTCTGTCGTTATTTCCTACTACAAACTCTGATCCTCTGGCCCCCCTCATATAAGAGCTCTTATGATTACATTGGGCCCACCCAGTTAATCCAGGATAATCTTTCTTTTCTAAATCCTTAACTTCATCATGTCTGTAAAGCCCTTTTACCATGTAAGGTAACATTTACAGAATCTGGGGACTTGGAGGTAAATATCTTTGGGAGGCCTACCATGTATGTGAAGTCTTCAGTCCTGCATTTTCAACTCCATCCTCTACCCATCCTGGCCCCCTTTTCCCTCCCCCTGCCCCAATATACAAGGGAATAGCAACAGTACTGCCTGTCTGCCCCTGGGAGGGCCGACCCAGGCAAGGGTTCACATGGGTCCTAGAGTTGGCTTGGTCCAATTGGGCAGGACATTCTGGGATCCTGGGCACTTGGAATGTAGTCTAGGTTTAGGAGAAGGTCATTGTAAACTCAGTGTGGGCACATGCTCTTGTCTATCAGGCCCCTCCATCCATAAGGAAGAGTGCAGCCAAAAGAAGGCTGAATAGGGCCCTCTAGAGCCAGAGGCTCAGAACAGGGCCCGATGCTCATGCCCAGAAGCAGCGTTGCCTCCAGCAGCCATGCAGGTGACAGAAATGAATGCCTGGAAATAGACTGTGGGAAAACAGACTGTCTGCCCTTGTAAAGGAGGCAGCAGATATGCTGTCCCAGAGGAAGGAGCCCCAGTATTGCTACATATTGTCAGTTTTTTGAACAAAACTAGAAATCTGTTTTTGTTTTATTTTAAACACCATGTGAGCAAAAACAAAAACACAAAACAAAGCAAAAAAAAAAAAGGACTATTCAACTCTCCAATTTGCGACTGACATCTGGTTTAAAAGAAAAAGCACAGAATCCCTAGGAATAGACAACACTATATTGAATAAGTGAACAATGAATGTTGATGCTAAGTTCGGAGATGGTACATTCATTAAATTACCCAAAGCTGAAAAATTCATCCCTAATGATGCCACATTGGGAGATAGATTATATGACAATATTAAGATAAATGTTAATGAAATGCCAACAATATGGAGATGCCTTCAGTTTGGTATAAACTTTTTTCACATTATGAGTTTCACAGAGGAAAAGTAAAGTCTACAAATTAAACTTCAAAATTAAAACCCAAAGGAATTAAGGTCCAAAATCCAAAGCTTTTGCTCTTATGAGTTAAAAACCCAAAGGAATCAAAGCTCCAATCATTAAGGCAAAGTTTAACATTATTTTAGAAATTTCTAAGAAATCATGTCACAGTCATTTAGTCATTCAGTAAATAATGATTGAGCTTCTACTACACGCCAGGCCCTGTATTAGGTACCTGGGATAGAGCAGTGAGCAAAACACAGCACGTCATGCTCTTACGAGTTTACATTTAAGATAACATAATTAAGTAAAATATATAGCATTTTAGTGATGGTAGCTAAGGAGGAAAAAAAGTAGGGAAACTGGGAGTGGAGACAGTTTGGGATTTTAGATAGAATGGCCAAGGATGGTCTCATGGAGAAGGAGGGAGGTACCCAGGCAGAGGTTTGGAGGAAGGCCATGCCAGGCTGGAGGAGCAAAAGGCAAAGGGCCAGCAGCAGGTCTGGGCCTGGAGCACCTGAGGACCAGTGGAAGTCCAGAGTGGCTGGAGCGGAGAGAGAGGTGGGAGAGGGGAGGAGGTGGTGGTCAGAGAGGAAATGGCACTTGGGGCCCTGAGGAGAAGGATTTGGGTATTTACTCTGAGCACAGTGGAGGCACTGGAAGATGTTGAGGAGAGAAGTGACATCATCTGACTTAAAATGTAAGTCAGACCCCTCTGGCCACTGTGTTATGAAGAGGCTGAAGGAGATTCAGGACAGACGCAGTGACACCAGTTAGGAGGCCATTGCAGTACTCCTGGCCATAGTTTGTGGTGTTTAAACTCAGTGGTGGAAAAGTGGGTGATGAGAAGTGTTCAGATTCTGGAGGTATTTTGATGGTCCAGATGATAGAATTTCCTCATTTGTCTCAGGTATGAGATACAAAAAAAGCTGAGGATGACAACATGGTTTTTGGTTTGACCCACTAGAGTGGAGTTACCATTAGCAGACTGGGAAAGACTGGGAAGAAGATAGGTTTTGAAGAAAAGACCAAGTGGCCAGCTTTGTATACATTAAGTCCTAGATGCTGACTAAACATGCAAAAGTAGATGAGCAGGCATTTGAATAGAGGGGTCAGGACTTCAGGGGAGGGGGTCCTCAATGGAGGTACAACTTTGGTGATTATCAGCACATAGATTTTATTCAAAGCCGTGAAGCTGCATGAGGTCACCTGGGAAATGCGTGTGGACAGAAAAGAGAAGAATTTCAGGACCTACGCCTTGGGGGACTCCAACCCAGTGATCAGGAAGATGAGGGGGAACCAGCAAAGGAGAATGAGTACAGGCATCTGGGAAGGTGGGAAGGAAACCAACCAAGTGAAGAAATTGTTTAAGGGAGAAGGGACTAAACAACCATGTCAAAAGCTGCTGAGAGGTTGGAGGGGAAAGGCTGGGAATTGACCTTTGGATTTAGTGACATGGTAGTTAAGAGAGACTTTAATAAGCGTAGACCCAGCCAGACTGATGGACATTCTTGTGCCTGGGGAGGGCTGAACCCCTTTTGGCAGTTGTAGGCTGGCTGCCTTCCATGGATGCTGTTTCTTCAAGGATTAATGTACTAAGAAGTAGACTCAGACACAGAATCATCCAAGTGGATTGCTTTTTAGTAGATCTGAAGAGTTGATAGGACACTAAAGAATATAATAGCACTGGCCCCAGACACATGAAATTAAAAAACAAGATAGTCCATGACTTCTAAGGAGTTACTTCAGGCACAAGGGTATTCCCCAAGCCAAGTATTTGGTATTGCCAGATAGAACAGCAGAAATCCAATGGCATTGGTGAAGGAGGGTAGCTGGAAAAAAATCTTGATTTCTGCTTCATCAGAATCCAGTAAGTCAACAAAACTGGAGACCAAGACTTGTGAACTCAAACTGAGTGGGAGAAATACACAGCCACACCCATCACCATCATCAGAAAGGGGAGGGAGAGAGAGACCCGCACAGCAAATAGCGCTGCAGCCCTAAGCATATACGGAGGGCTTACAGGAGTTCATGCTTCCTGCAGGTAGTCAGCACCACAAAAAGGGGAAAAACAGCCCAGTTCCTATCCCCAAAGCTCTGATTCGAGAAAACACTGCTTCTCGCTGGGACAGTGAGGCAGGGAGGAGGAGGCTAGGAATGTCCGTCCAAGAGTTCTCACATAAACACAACATCAAGAGGAAAAGGGATTTGACTTCCATGCCCCCCAACTGCCAATAAACACAAAGGGGAAGGAAATTCAAACCATTGTATTTGGTTGATTCTTTGGTATAAGTTTGATTGGCAATAATGATAAAATTTCATTGGTTAAAATGAAATTAGCAACAGATGAGTTTTCATTATTCAAAATCTCTCTTATTCTGGGAAATCAAGAGCCCGGTTTAGAGTATTTAAAGACACAATCTTAGGTGTATATGTATACAGGTCTATGATCGGGGAGAAACTAGAAGCCCCTGACTTCTCCTTTCTGAGTCCTTGAGTCCCACCTGCAGATGGGAGCAATTAAGTGATGTAAATCATTCTGACCAGTCTTTGTGATTAACCAATCAACAATTCTATTTTGAGTCCTTCGTTCAAAATAGATAAAGAGTACAAGTACGCTTTGTCCTTCTAGGAAATTAGAACATCCTATCAGGTCATATCCAGGCTTTTTTGGTCAAATCTTTATAAGAAGCTGTTTCTTGTTACCTTAGTGTGTCTAGCTCAGCCCTGTCTCCTGGTTGCTCCCTTTTCTGCCATCAGCATCTGCTTCCAGTCTCCCATGCAGGTGTCCATCACTAATCCCCCGGCCTTAGTCAGCACTGGCATTCCAGCGCCCTAACATGCAGGGTGGCTCTGGGTGGTCATAGGCCTCTTTTCTTGTATGTTGTTGATACCCACGCATAGCAAGTAGATGCATTTTCACTCACTGTTAGCCTCTTGGAAAGATACCGGAGCTCAGAGTTCCCTTCAGGAGTGATTTGATGCAAAAAGCTTCCTGAAAATGTTTCCTGAACCACCATATAGCAGTAAGTAGTCTTGCTTCATGTGTCTTATAAGGTTGATGGAGGTTAATTGAGATTCTATGAAGTATGTGAAAATGCTTCCAAAAGTCTGCAGTACTCTCTGATGGTCAGGCGGTGTTCCGATTGCTGATTAACACTGTTCTCTGTCCTGTTGTGCGTTAAAGTCACGGGTCTCCCCAAAGTGCTTTTGTGTTTTTCCAAGCACTTAATGACTACCTGACATGATGTTAATATATGTGGGATGATAAGGAATTGAATTCCATTTCCTTGGAGGAGCAGGCATCACCCTTAAATTTCCAATCCCCTGTTGTAAAAGAATATCGACCGCAGATGGGATGCTAGCCTACACCCCCCTGGCTGCTGGGGAAAAGCAGCTGATAGAGGAAGCCCGGGATTGAAAAAAAAAAAAAGGGGGGGGGGGGAGAAACGTGGTTTTAAGACACTCCAAAAAGAAAAGGGAGGAGATCCAATCTTTCTAAAAATTGAAAGCAAGTCTTTGGCAGAAGCCAAGCTGACAAGTGGCAAGAAACCTCATCCCCGCAGTTAGAGAACCAGTATCCAGGTTGAGGGAGAAAATCTGGCTGGTCAAAGAAACACCTCAGAGCTGAGAAAAATGGTCACAAGCGACAGAGATGCCGCATCCGTCCCTGCCACACCTCACACCTGATGAAAGACAAGAGGAGGCTGTGGAGTGAGGGGGTGGGAGCTTGAGGGGTGTTCTGAGGAGGCAAGCACCGGCGGGGAGGAGCAGGCTCCAGGGTCAGCCTGCGTGGACTTGAACCCAGGCCCACCGCTGAGCAGCTGTGAGACGCACAGACTTGACTTCCCTTCGTGGGCCTTCACGTCCTCACCTGTAAGGAGAGAATGACAGGAGCTCCTGTCTCACTGGGTTGTTGGAAAGTTAAAGGAAATAGTATAGAAAAGTTTGCAGCAGAGCCCTGGGGAAATAGCAAATACTTAGAAATGTCTATTATTAATAATGTTTTTTAAAAAGTATAAACTATCAGAGAAAGCTGGAAAAAGTTGTTGTTTAGTCACATGGCATTAATCCCCGGGAGCCAGGAGCAAGTCAATGAGGCCAGACTTTGACTCTTCCCAAAATACTGGAAGGGCTTTCTGTGGTCCCTGTTAGGGAAAACTAGTGTTAGATTTAAATGCTAAGTGACAGCAGTCAAAGTTACGAGAAATGGGCAAAGCTGTACTTGGGTATTTGTGATTAAAAAATGTTTATCCAAATTATGGTCCTCTTTATTATGGTATTAGAAATTAATCACTAGTTAATATTTGCTTGAAATTTGATTAGTTTACTTTTAGAAAAAGCACATGCTAAGCACTTTGCAACTTTTGTCCAAGACTCAGAAAGATCAAGCTGAAAAAGGGCTTTGTGGGTTGTAATTAAGAAAACGTTATTTATTTGAAACCAGCTCCTACATTATAGGCTTTGTATCTATGGCCTCAAAAGGACAATTTAGTTAGGGGAAATCCACTATGTTCCAGAAGGTCACAATTGTGTAGCAGCTCATTAATTACTATTCAGATGTACGTTAGTTTATGTAATAACTATATTCCTGCACAACTGTGCCTGAAACAAATTTTTATAATTGATTCATTTCCCCACTAACTTACATTACATCTATGAAAGGCTGTCTTTGTTTCCAATTGATTTTATTTTTATTTTTTTGAATCAATACTAATAATGAAAATTTATTAAAAATATATATGACAAAAAGTCTACAGCATGAAAAAATCTGAAATATATATATATATAGGAGTCCCCCAGGAATAATCCATAATAAAAATAAACCTATTATGAATTATTCCAGAAAGAAAAACAGAAATAACAATGGAGGGCTGGGTACCCACCAGTCAACAGTATCAAATTCACATACCTCAGAGACCTCATTCTAGGAATTTTTATTCAAGTATATGAGAAATTCCACACATCATCTATTTGCACAATCTTGATTCTTTCCCACCCCCAGGGGAACCGCTACACTAACTTCTCCAATTGATTTTAATTCATAGTAACTTCTAATTCTTTGTTAGGTGTAGCAGTTAAAAGCCTATAAATGAATACCTAGTGGTATCAGGGAAAGTCACAGTCTTCTTTAATATTTAAGTGCAGCCTCATAATGAACTCTTGCAAATTTGAAGAATTTTTTGTAAAGACAGTTATATAAATTATGACCTAATAGGTGATTATAAGTTCTTTGAGGGCAAGGATTATATCTTCTATCACACATCCTACAGTGAAAAATAGAAACAAAAACACGTGTTCATGAAGCCATGATCTGGGTACACATGCAGCCTTGAGAAGTAACTTGCTGTGGGTAAGTCTCCCACTTTAGATGAACACTAATTTTCTCATCTCCCTTTCTTGAAACCAGAGAGCCTCACGTGGTGTCATACATGTGAGAAATGCAATCAAACATGTGGGAACACAGTAGGAATCTAACGTTATCTTTGTAGCAGTTACTCAATACTCAGTTGTCCCATGATTCATCAGCATTTAAGGTATTTGCATTGCAAATTTCATGTTTACTCTTCTTGAAGTACAGCATTTATGTATTTTGGCAAGTTTTTTTTTCTTTTTTTTTTAATATCACATGTGTGGTCTTAAAATCCTTATTTTGCATTGTTCAGGCTATGTCTTCAGGTTTCTTTATGAGTTCTTGGTTCCTTCTGCTCCTCCTGTCCATACATTCAACCTCTGCTTTTAGTTATGTTGTGTTATGTTGTGCTCTGACAGCAAGGACCACAGTGGGACTACCCCAGTGGGTGCTGAAAACCCCAGTGGCCCACAGGGGAGGGCCAAGGTTTAATGGACTCCTAAGAAATTTCCTCCTTGGACAGGGCTATCCCAGTCTCCAGGCTCCTCAGCCCTGATAACCAGCTAAAGCCAAGAGAAACAAAGCCTCCTGTATTAGTTTCCTTTTGCTGCTGTAACAAATTACTACAAACTTAATGACTTAAAACAACACAATTTTATTATCTTACAGATCTGGAGGTCAGAAGTCCAAAGTGCATTTCACTGGGCTAACATCCAGGTGTTGGCAGGGCTGGTTCCCTGTGGAGGCTCTAGGGAAAGTCTGCTTCCTCGTTTTTCCACTTCTGAAGGCTACCAAATTCCTTGTCTCATGGCTCCCTCCCACCATCTCCAAAGCCAGCAGCAGCGGGTTGAGTCCTTCTCATATCACATTGTTCTGGCCTTGCTTCTGTCATTACAGCTGCTTCTGTGATTTTTACTCTGCTTCCCTCTTGCACTTGTGATTGCATTACCCAGACAATCCAAAATACTTTCCTATTTTAATCAGCTGATTAGCAACCTTAATTCCATGTGTAACCTTAATTCCCCTTTGTCATATGACCTAACATAGCACAGGTTCTGGGATTAGGAAGTCGGCACTTTGTGCAGTGGGGAGGGGTGTTGCTCTGCCCACCGCAGCCCCCCCAGAGAAGTCATCCTCAAGGTGTGACCTTCAGAACAGCTGCGCTGGAATCACTGAGTGGAGGTGGAGGGAATGTCAGTGCTGGTTAAAATGAAGAATGCTGGGCCCTGTGAAAGCCAAAAGAATCAGACTGTCTGGGAGCAGAGCCCAGGACTAAATTTTTACAAGTCTCTCTGGTGATTATTATACTCTCTAGAGCTGACAATCATTGTATTCAAGCAGTTAGCTTACCTTAAAAAAAAACCCAAAAACTTGTTTTATTGAATAATTTAATTATACATGATGTTTTATTGTAGAAAAATTTAAATATATACAAAGGGGGTCTTCTGGGATGTGGAATATCCAGTGCTAAAACTAACAAAACCAAAATGAATTCGTTACCCTACTAATTGATTTTTAGTTGGCTTATCATGATTTCCCCATCCTTTCTAAAGCAGAGATAGTTACTGAACCCAGGACTATACCTTGTCCTCCCTCTTTTACCTCCATGTCCGCCACGTCTCCATCTTCTCAGCAAAAACCAGAATTTGACTCCCTATCCTCTTCTTCTCTTCCCCTTTTTCCTTTGGAAACAGAGGAGCAAATTAGAGGTGTGTGGGAAGTGTAATAGATCAATGGCATTAGTGGAAAAGCCTGAAGCTGGTGTTAAGTTATTTCCCCCGGCCTTGTCCTTGAGGACCAGAGCTCAGAGTTCGGTGGGAAAGAGGAGTCAGAGTGTCTTGCGTGAGTAGACACGTCGTGCATATGCATGGTCGCGGCTGTGTCTGCATTAGACGGTGTTTGGGGTGTGAGCCGTGTTGGAAATTCACCATGCCGAAGAGAAAATGAGTCGTCGTGCCTCCACATAGATCTTACTGCATCTGTATTCATCAAAAGAACTATGAATCAAAAAGGACATAAAGTTAGAGGAGGAAGATGGACATTGTGTAATAAGGGTAAGTTAAAAATTAAAACAAACCCTGGCATCCTGCTGTTTATTCAGTATTTTGCTGTGTCACAGCTGTATGGTAGCAATACTTGGCTCATGAGCAGTTTTGATATTGTCTTCATTTATTAAACCAGTAGACATTCAGACCCAGAGGTGAGAGGGCTCACAAGAGAGTCAAAAGCATGTAAAACAGAGTATAACAGAGATGTTAGTGAAGTGCTGTAGTTATAAGCAGACTGGAAGGAATAACTTACATGAGGAGTGGGAGGGAGTTAAGGAAGGCCTCACTAAAGCAGACATCTGAACTGGCTTCTTAAAGGGAATGCAGGAATTTGCCAGCAGATGAAGGAATCAGAACATCATTTATTAAAAAAAAAAAATCCGTGTGTGTCGTGGCACAGTACTTTGAGAGACTATGCTCTGCCTGGGGAGTGTGCCGGGCTTGGTGGAAAGTGGCAAGGCGCAGGGCTAGGAAAGTAGGAAGACCCGGATTCCAGGGGCTCCTTACACCTTGGTAACAAGGAGGATTTTCTACCCCAGAGGATAATTTTTTTGACTCATTAATTATCTCATAAGATTTCATATTTATATAAATAAATTGTGATATTTTAATTCATCTAGACCAGTAGTTTTCTTTGTCTTATTTTCTTAATAGCAGAACCTTTTTTCAAATAAAAACTGACACATAAGCCCAATAAAGAAACAAGTGAAATCAGAGCTGCTGTAGTGTACGTTGCAGGGACAGGGCTTACAGCCCATTCTTTACCGTTTCCTGTCCTCAGGGTGCCTTTAAGCAGCCTCTAGTGTCCTGCAAAGACTACTTGAAGTGCAGCGACTCAGCCTGAAATGAAGCCCTAAGAATGTCACAGTCAGATGTGTGAGTGTTCCTGAAGATATTAACATTTGATCATGTATGGGCTTCAAAGGAAAGAAGTGAAAATTACTGCTAAGATCTTATAATTAGAAACAAGCAATGTGGCGTCAACAAAGCAATGGACGTTTAAGAGCATTGAGCTTCTACGACACCACTGTCTTTTTTTATTTCCATCTTTCTGGCCCCCCAGATTTTCCATTGTGGGGATCTTCTCTTTTACCCTCTAATCTATTTCTTATATTTCATGTTTTTTCTACTCTCATGGTTCATTTTCCACCTTTCCACTGGTGACTCTCAAATTAGCCCACACATCTCACCTGAGCCCCTGACACATCTCTGTCTAGACATGCCATAGTCATCCCAAACTAACTTGTCAAACACTTTCTCTTTATCTTCCTTTCTAAACTTGAGCAGCTACAGTGCAGAAGAAGCAGGCAAAAATGCCTAGCTTCCAGTTTCTCCCTGGAAGGGGTCTGATTGTATGCGTTCCCACCTCTCCCTGTTTCTAGGTGCTGACTACAGTCCTTTCCTTTGGGACACTGACGGGTCTTAACATACCCTCAACTACTGGGAGCTACTAAACAAAGAGAGCAGCTTAGACAGTTACAGAGGTTTGGGAGGCAGCTGGGGGCTTGGGCTGGGCTGACTGATGAGGTTCATCTCCTACGTGAGATGAAAACCAGAAGAGGTGGTTGCTTTATCTAATGTGCAGAAAGAAACACAGAGTCAAGGGAAATAAAGAAACAACGGACTATGTTCCAAACAAAAGAACAAGATAAATCTCCAGAAACTGAACTTAGTGAAAGGGAGATGAGTGATTTACTGGAGAGAGAGTTCAAAATAATGGTCATAAAGATACTCACTGAGGTTGGGAGGGCAATGCATGAACAAAATGATACTTTCAACAAAGAGATCGAAAATATTAAGAAATACCAAACAGAAATCATAGAACTGAAGAATACAATAACTGAGCTAAGAATTCAGTAATGGGTTCAAAAGTAGATGAGATTAAGAAGAAGTATGGATCAGCAAACTCAAATACAGGGCAGTGGGATTCATCTAATCAGAGCAGCAAATTTTTAAAAAGAATGGAAAAGAGTCAAGATAATTTAAGGGACCAATAGGACATTATCAAGTGGACCAATATATGCTTTATAGACCTCTCAGAAGGAGAGACAGAGAAAGGGGTAGAAAGCTAACTTAGAGAAAGGATGGCTGAAAACTTCCCTAACTTGGGAAAAGAAATAGACATCCAGATCCAGGGAGCCTAAAAAGCGCCAAAAAAGATAAATTTAAAAAGACCCACACCAAGACACATTATAATTAAGCTGCCAAAAGGTAAAGACAAGAGAGATTCTTAAAAGCAGCAAAAGAAAAGCAATTTGTTATGTACAAGGAGTTCCTGGATCATATGGTAACTCTACTTTTAGTTTTTTAAGGAACCTCCATACTATTAAAATGCACAAATTTTCAGTTATAAAATGAATATGGTCTGAGGATCTAATGTATAACATAGTGATTATACTGTATTCTATTACTGAAATTTGCCGAGAGAGTAGAACTTGTGTTCTCACCAGAAAAAAAAATGGTAAATACACGAGGTGATGGATGTGTTAATCGAGAGTGGAATCCTTTCACAGTGTATATGTATATCAAATTGTCATGTACACTTTAAATACAGTATAATTTTTTTCAGTTATACCTTAATAAAATTGAAAAAAATAAAGATAAAATTTACAATGTATTGAGATCATGCTTTGTGGAAGCAGGTCTTATAATTGTATACATTCTCATTCTGGTGAAATAGATGACTCGGTGATAAGGGTAGATATTGGTGCTTTGAAAGTTGTGTGGTCTTTCCCTTTCCCCCACACTGACACGAAATCCTCCCTGGGAGAGAGCTTTGAGGTAAGAGAATATAACTTAATAGATAAAGCTATAAGGACGTTGAAGTGGAAATTCAATCTCTGAGTGGCCAGAAAGTGCCCAGAGTGAGTTTTCGTTCGGCGAGTGCAGGAATGAGCTACACTTAATCTGTGCATTTATAAAAGGCAGCTGTTTTGTGAGCGATTCGTACAAGTTAAAACTTGAAACAAATGTGAAGTAAGAATAGAAGTAACACCAAGAAATAAACTTTAAATTAAAAGAAAAAGGTAAAAAAATAAATAAATTTGAGCCTTCATTTATTGAATGTATCCACTTCTCTAAGTATAACTGGTCGTTTCTGTCAGGACAGACTATTATTATGCAACTATAAAAACAAAAAAAAGCCTCAAATTTCTGAATTAACACAGTTGACATTTATTTCTCACCCACATACAATCCATGATGGGTGCAAATGGCTCTCAGCATTCCAGACTGCTTCTCATTTTATGGAAACTTCTTACAGCATATGCTTCCGGGGAAAGATAAAGCTGGAGGATCTCACGTTAGCAATCAAATGATGTGGCCCAGAAATGACCCACAGCACTTCTGCTCACAGTCCGTTGACTAGAGTTAGTCATGTGGTTCTACCCAAAGGCATGAGAATGGAGTATTAGCCTCCTGTGCGCCAAGAGAAGAGAAGCAGACACAGGAGAACGCAGTCGTCCCTACTATACTACAGGCAGATACCTGGGGCTGTCCTGAATTCCTCTTTCACTTGCCGCATATAATCAGTCATTTAGCCCATTGTCACTGTTGCTCATTCCCTCTGAATACCTCCTCCAGCCATCCCTCTATTCCATCTCCATTACCGCTGTCTTCATTTTGACCCTTACTAGGTTTCACCTATGCCACAACAGTGATTACCTTCCGTCTGGCTCTTTTCTCATTCACCCTCGGCCTGCCTCCAGAGAGACGTGGACTGTTTGAGTGGCTCCTGTCTCCTTTATTAGACCCTCTGTTCCCTGACTGTGACCTTTCATGAGCTGACTCAGGAAGGCTTACCTGCCGGGCTTCATTTCTCGTCACTTTCTCCCATGCTCTGGCCAGACGCAGTCACTAGAAGGTCTTGCGAGAAGCTGTGAGGGCTCCCCCTCCTTCACTTTGCATCTGCTGTTCTCTCTCTTAGGGATGCCAGTCCCCCGTGATTTTACCTGATGCTCACCCTTCCTGCGTCACCTCCAGGTTTCTTTACTCCTGCTTGTCCCCAGCAACCTCCTGGGGAATCCGTGACCCCTGCTGCCAAGGCACTCTGTGCTTCCCTGTGCCCCAGCCATCCCACCGCTCTACTCGTGTGGGGCACGCCAGGCTCCTGGTCGTACCAGCTCAGTGGCTGCCTCACTGATCTTGCTGGCCCTTGTACTGATGGTGCTTGGTACGTGTGAGTCCTCAGCAAAGTTTGCTGTACGAGGGGAATGAATGAGTGTTGTAAATTCCTGAAAGAGTGATTCAGGTGCTCAGCCTCAGTCTGTTGTCTTTTGAAATTAAAAAAAAAATGCCATATGATGCTGTATCAAAACACGCTCTCATACTCCAGGAGAATGGCTGCGCTAGCCCTGCGTTTAAGCATGAGGCCCATATCTTCTTTCATGGCAGACTGGAAAAACCATATGTTTGTTCAGCAATAAAATATAGCTTTGAATTTAAATAAACTATTGATCAATTGCTGGTCTTGTGCTATAAGGAATGAAGCATCACGAGTAAGAAAAGTCTCACCAGAGAGACCAGGGAAATGGGAATAATAAAGTGCAGGACAGGAGGGGAAGTTGGGAGGCAGTGAGTGGGCAGAGGTCAGCGGGCAATAGAAAAACAAGTGCAGGGGCTTCCTGTCCCACACACTTCAGGACTGCAGTCCTGCCATCCCGCCCCTCCCCCTGACACGCCAGTGCTCTCCTATGTCTTGGGGTGCAAGTAACCAAACTGTCGAAACCAAATTGAAAGTAGAGTGTCTCCAGCCTTGTCATCAGGAGAATCATTTGATCTATCTAAAGGAGGCCGCTAGTCTCCAGGCACTAACCCTGGTCTGGGGGCCAGCAGCTGGTGTCCACTCTGGGTCCGGACCCTCAGAGGGGTGCCAAGCAGCACCTGCTACCCTGTTTCAAGCCACTCAGAGAGACCTCTTTGGCGCAAGGGGATGCTTTCATCTTTCTGAGTAAACAGCAAGTAGAACTAGAGGTTTCTTTTTTTTTTTTTTGAGATTTCATTTTTTTTTAATGTACTTTATATCCCTCGTCTTATGCGGCTCAAGCTGGCTCTTGGCCCAAAGCAGATGTTGTCTCTGACTTATAATCCTCGAAACAGCAGTTGTTCCTCAAAGTCCCTTTTTGCCTTTTTGTGTCTCATGTGGTGACCTGGAGGTCAGCCAGTCCTCTCCCATGGCTTTTGATGTGTAAGGGCTTGCATTACTAATGGGTTTGGTTTTCTTAACTTCACACTGGGTTGGTGGAAGGAGGTTAAGTGGGGAGGTTTCAGCAGATGGAAGTTAATTGTGTCCTGAGAAGAGAGGGAGCTGTTGCGCTTCCATCACAGTCAGCTGCCCCTGTTCTGCCGGTTAGCAGAGAACAGGCGTCAGCTCCCCAGCCATTGTGTCCCCAACCCAAAACCTACAGGTCAACTTAGTTCAGTACAAATTGAAAAATTAAACACGTCTTCATTTCTTCCTGTGTATGGGGGAACCATTTGCTTTCTCTCTTTCTAAATTGCACAGGTCTTGTGGATGGTTGTCAAGTCCAGAAAGAAATACATCCGGATCAGCTCAAATCTCGTGTCCATGTAGAACCATCAGATCGTAGTGCTGGGATGTTTAAGTCCCTCTGTCTTTTAGGCTATGCCACCAAAAATATCATTCTGCAGTTTCTTCCCTTTTCCCCATCTATTTTTAGTGAGTGAGAGATTTTAATACTTAAAATTTAATATGTCTGTCATCCAGGAAGTTCCAAAGCTGGCCTGTCCTTGGGATTTATTTTTTAAACCTTTAAAAATAAACACTTATTTAGCACTTAACTAAGTACCTGATTCCATTGAAACACTTTATAGATGTTAATTTATTCAATGCTCATTGAACTTTATTAGTAGGTACTCATTGTATAGATGAGGAAACTGAGGCAGAGAGAGGTTACAGTTCAGCTCATGTGTGATGGAGCAGGATTCGGACGTGGGCAGTGGCACTGAAGTTCATGCTGTCTACCATACTCTGCAGCCTCTCAAGCAACTTTCCTTCCCAGTCAATATTCTAGATCAGAGGGTGTAGACTGGCCCACAAACATGTTTTGCATGGCCCATTCATAATACAGAATTTCAGAAAATTTACATAGAAATCTGGATTTGCTGACTTCTTTTGAAAAGGGGGATACCAGGCATCATTAGGTTTACAGTCCCAACTCATACAGAAGCTGAGAACAACCAGCTCTTTGGACAAGTCTCGCACACTCCAGCTCGCCACAGCCCCCATCACAGCAGACCACAGCATCCAGTTAAATTTCCTGTCTGACCCTTCCAAGCTGTGAGCCTGTGACCTCTAGTCTAGCTGCTTTGTGTGCAGACAGCAAGGGCCGAGTCCAAGATGCATTCCTTGACCTTCGAGACACCTCATTTCCTCACTTTTCCCAATAACTGGGTTTGTGGTAAGTTATGTCTAATGAGTGATCTTGCCCCAGAGATAAAAGACTGAATGGGGTGCATCACTCCATCTGGCCTGGAGCCACAGCCCCACTGTTCTGGAGAAGGTTCTAGTTCAGTGTCGGATGGCATGAGTTGGTTCCCCACGGTGAGCTGGATCACAGGATAACTTGAACTTTTCATCCAGTCATGAAAAGTAATGTTCCAGGATCTGGAAGACCAAGGGCATCATAGAGGCTAGAAGGTCAGAGGTGGGCACAGAAGGTGTTAGGAGAGTGAGGAAGTGGAAAAAGCACAATGCATGTAGCAGCAGAGGGGAACTCAAGTTAGGCAGTTATGACTCCCTTGGAAGAGTTACTTGTGTTCACTGACTCTACACTTCCTGCTCCATATAATGAAAGCAGTGTCCCAGCCTCACAGAGGTGTAGGGATTACAGGAGACAGTGTTCTCTGAGTGCTTAGCATAGTGCCTGCTGTGACCCATGCTAACCCAGAGTCCCCGGGAACCCTGAGTGACCGCTGAGAGTACTGAGTGGTGTGTGCGGTTTGCCTCTGTGCAGCGGGCGTGCTTGGGGAGTGGCTCTAACCGGTTTTCAGGGGCTAATCCAAGACAGAGATCGATTATTCATAACCTTAACATTGTGTTGCCATTATTTATTGTATTTTTATTTTAGGGTATTTATTTGTATTCAGTTTATTTTTATTTTCAGAAGTAAATGAAACAGAAGGGAGAGCTAGGCTAGACCTGTGGGTTATGATGTTAAGTGTTTTTATCACATCTTCTATTTGTATCTTTAAGGAAAGGTTAGTTCCAACGACATACACTTCCCTCTCTCTTCACATCTTGAAATATTGCACGGAAAATTATTCCATAAGATGCATGCGACTTCAGATCACCTCACCTTGCATTTTGACATTTCTTTCCACCCCTTTTCTCCACTCCCTTCTTTCTTTATAGCAGTTCACAAATTTTTGTCTAATTCAGCATTTCCCCCAAATGTAAGCCAAGGAACAGTAATCCAAACAGATTCTTCAGAAAAGAGGTTTGTGGTCAAGTAAGTTTAGGAAATGCGTCATGTTTTATCTCCTGCTCTGAGATGTGCTATGCCTGTGAAAACACACACAAGGCTTTGAGTTGCCTTCAAATTGAAAAAAAGAAAAAAGAAAAACCTCTTTAAATCCAATATTTCTCAAATACAATGTACCATGGAACTTTTCCTCTCCCAGGTAAATCCTATTAACACCCTGCTGGATACTCTCAGAGAACTGTTGATCCAGCTCCACTCATTAAATGACTTTCTAACTCTAGAACTGGGCTGATGATTGTTGCTGCTGCTTTCATTGCAGGTGTTATGGTCTATATTTATAGATTTCTCTAAGTCCCAGAGACTTAAGAAAGAAAATTGGAAGAACACATTTTCTACCCTCTGCTTCACGCATATTTGAAGGTATAAGGCGCCATAACGAGAAGGCTCATGTACAATGTACAGAAAAGTCATTCTAAGCCTTCCAACATTTTATCTTGTATCTTATTATGGGTCAAGATTCTGTTTAGTTTTGTTTTGTCAGAACATCTAAGAGTGCTCCAATAACCCACAGATCTGCATATTCCTCTTCTTCCAGGAGGACTCGCATCCAAGGGAAACATTAACCCCGCACACGTTCTTTAACACGGGTGTGTAGCGTTGTTTTCCCTTACAGGCTCTGTATACATTTGCACTTCTCTCTCATCACTTACTTACGACAGAAAATACAATCTATCAGAAAGCAGTGTATTCTATGTTAGATTCATTTACCCCGCAGGTCAGTGGGTGTGTCCTGGCCATGTGTGCGGGCAGCCATCCCCCTGTGTTTTGGAAGTGCCTTGATTCAGCGTGCATCTGGGTTATGCTCCACAGAAGAATTGCTTTACGCTGTTAGACCAGAGGAGCTAGGACTCCAGCTACAGAAAGAGGCTTCCTCTGCAGGGCAGGGGGCTGGTGCCAGGGCCTGTGACACTCCTCTGAGTCTTTCAAAGACTAGGGCGTCTTTAGTGACAGGCACTCCCAGGGGCAGTACCAGGTCTCTCTGAGTAACACCTGAGCTGGATTGTGTACGTCTTTGGTCCAGGGACCTCATCGGCTGTGACAGGGGTACTTCCACACCAGAGGTGGAAAGTACTTTCAATTCATATTGTCTGAAAAAAAAAAAACCAACTTAAAAAATGTACCAGCTTTATTGAATTTGGAAGAACTTCCTGAATCGTGTGAGCAGCTGGGGAGCCACAAGAAAGGGTGTCTGTCTTTAATGTGAACGTACCACGTTGCCTGGCTTGGAGCCCTTTCAAATTCTATGTCTGTCACAGCGGCAAAGATGAAAGTTGGCACTAGCTTGTCTCTGCTTGCTTATAATTCTGTCCAAGACAGGTTTATAAAATGAATGATTATTTCCATCATAGTGTCTGCGTTGTCTGATTTTAGACAGATTAGGATGCAGGAGGCTTCCATTCCTATGCTAGTGCAGCCAGGCAGGTTGCAACCATCCTCAAGCTGTATTGAGTGAATTTTACCTTGCTGGGTTTTCTGGTTTCCTATATGGAAAGTGGGCAGGGAAATAAAGACCTTTCACAGTGTGACATTGTGAATAACTGACGAAACATTTATTATAGGGCACTTTACAAATGAACAGCTCCATATTCGTGCTAAGTATCAACATTCAATTTTTATCTTATTAAAAAAACAAGGTAGTCACAAATTCTCAGCATACTTGGAATCAGATGCAAATTTGATTGATTTATCTTAAAATTTTATGAAGCAATATTGTAGAACAGCATTTTCCAGGCTAGATTTTATCTTTCTCTTTTATTTGTTACTATCTGATTTGTATAAAAATTCAAAGTTAATATCACAGACTTTACTCCTTTAAAACAGAAAGTAGAGAAGGGATTCAGTTTTTAAAAAAAAACTTTCTAGAGTGAAGAACAACTGAACATTAAAAATCTTGGACCATTTCAATGTGACTCTTTGTGTAAAAGACTGAAAAACATGTCCTCTTCTTTTCTAAACAAAATTTCCCCAAACTTAGGATATTTTTAGGTTTTGGAAAGCACCTTGAACATCAAACTTCTCAGAGGTCCAACATCATTCTTAGCATCAGTCTGAGAGTTAATAGCTCCACAGACCTGGAACATGTTCAAGAGGTCTTGAATCCCCAGACAATAGTTTTTTCAAGTCTTCTCTTGCTCCTTCCCCTCTGAATCATTTCGTGGTATCCAAGCCACTCCACGTCTCACCTCTACCTTCAACTTCTTCTTCATAATTCAGTCCCCGTGGCCCTGGCTGCTCTGTGGAGATCCTGAGATGCAATAGGAAAGGAAAAGTTACTGACTAAGATTCTCTTATGACTTTTTTAACCAGAATAGCTCGTTCTTGGCTGTTTTTCTTACAAAGCTTTCCTGAACTAAGGGCTCCATGCCTTTAAAATGTCTGCAAACTCCTTCTCTCCCGCATCAAAACCACAGGCTTGTTGTGCCTGGTATTAGCCTCACAACTTCCAAAGCCTCTGTGTGCCAACTTTGGATCATTTCTCTTCTTTCTTCAGACATTGCCTTTCTCAGACTTCATTTGTAATGTTTGTTCCTCCTCATGTCCCTTTTGCACTATAGATAGTTCTTTACCGTTTCCCATCCCTATGACAGACCTGAGCATTTCCCAGCATCCTCTTTTCACTTAACATCACCATTTCTCATGAGCTTTAATGCCTGGAGTTAAACACTCTCATCTCAAGATCCCCAAAGTCAACCTTGCACCTCACCTCGCATTGGTCTTTAATGTGGCAGGTGTATTAGTTAAGAATTTCATTGGCTCCAAATTAGGGGTTTTCCTATTTTCACATAATCAGAGGTCTGGAGGGGGCAGTCCAGAGCTGGCATGACTGCCTGTTATGTTATCAGGGACCCAGGCACCTTTGTCCATTCAAGCATCCTTAGCATCTGCTTGTCACTTGTGGTCCCCTGATGGCCAAACCTCCTCAAGCATCATGCCCACATTCCAGAAAAGAAAGGGAAAGAAAATGGGAAATTTGTGATACTCAAACTTGTTGATGGAAGACACCAACAAAGCAACAATCAGCCAACCCCCTTTAAAGAGTTTTCCCAGAAGTGACTTCCAGGGAGTCCACTTACCTTTCATTGGTAAAACTGTGTCATATGGACACCTGTAGCTGAAAGGAGCCTGAAAATGCAGTGTTCTCGAAACTGTGTATGTTGTTGCTCTTGATAAAATTGAGGTTCCGTTGGGAAAGAAGAGAGATTTGGTAGCAGTCTAAGTTCTCTACTAGGGTAAGTTTGCAGAAATACTGCTCATGGATGGAATGGGAGGCTCCCACTGCCAAATGGATGTGCTGGGTACCCAGAAGAGTGGCTGTCCAAGTGCAGTCCCCAGACCAGCTGCAACAGCATTACCTGGGACCTTGTTAGAAATGCAAATTCTCAGGCCTTACCCAAGACCTACTGAATCATAAGAAGGTGGAGTCAGTAGTTTGTGGTTTAAATCCCTTACAGAGGGTTCTGATGCATGCTAGAGTCTGAGGACCGCTGGACTAAGACGACATGCACGGAGTCCCCGCCTCCCAGGCTCGTCCTGTCCTGACATCACCAGTACGGCTGGGATGGATTAGTGACCAAGTTAGGCACTAGAAAGACTTTGTGAAACAATTCAAGCTCACCCAAACAGGGCTAGAGTGATCCAGAGCCTTGATGGTGTTGAGTTCAGGAGGAACTTGAAGGAAAACCTGTGTGAAAGAACCAGGCCACGGATGAACTTCAGCCTGCCAGCAAATTCCAAAGGCCTTTTCCTTTCAAATGTCCATCTTCCTTCCCATTCAGTTGAAGGGCTTCTATCTTGTGCAGAAGCAAAACAGAAAGCATTACTCTAGGGTTTTGTCAATAAAGATTATTTGAAATTTATAATTCTTATTACTGAGCCATAAAAAAAGAATAAAACAGTGCCATTTTCAGCAACATGGATGGACCTGGAGATTGTCATACTAAGTGAAGTAAATCAGATAGAAAGAAAAATATAGGATATCACATATATGGAATCTGAAAAATGACATGAGTGAACTTATTTACAAAACAGAAACAGACTCACAGACATAGAAAACAAACTTATAGCTAGCAGGGGGTGGAGGAGGGGAGGTGGAGAGAGAAATTGGGAGTTCAGGATTTGCAGATACTAACTACTATATATAAAGTGGATAAACAACTATGCCCTACTGTACAGCACAGGGAACTATAGTCAACGTCTTGTAATAGCCTATAATGAAAGAGAATATGAAAAGGAATATATATATATACACACACATATATATACACATATAACCGAATCACTACACCATACACCAGAAATTACACATTGTAAATTGACTATATTTCAATAAAAATTTTAAAAAAAAATTTATAATTCTTAAGCTTCAGTGGGGCCACTAAAATGTAGTTTGTACAGAGGAGGTTTTGGCTATCCCATGATATCCATGTACACCTCCTCCAAATAACCCAAAACTAACTAATGCAATTAAGTGAAATGTACTCACAGAGCACACACAGCCTTCAGTTAGGTCTTATGGCCCAAGCTTCCCCAAAGCTTGGTTCATAGGCTGATCCAATTAGAGAAGTCTTTGTTACTGGTCTGCAAGGAGATAAGAACTTGAACTCATGTAAATCGAGTACAATCATCCTTCTGTATCGCGGGTGATTGGTTCTGGATCCCCACAGATACCAAAATCCACAGATGCTCAAGTCTCCTGCATAAAATGGCTCAGTACAGTCAGTCCTCCTCATCTGTGGGTTCCGCATCTGCTGATTCAACCAACCATGGATGAAAAGGGCCAACCGTATGTTACTAAGATCACTGTTTAGTTCAACAGACATGTTTTTAATACTAAAATTTTCTTGAAGAGGAAATCAGTGCAGTAGAGAAACAAATGGTTTGAGGACCTGCTCCTTTGAGAAGCACTGCTCTAATAGCTCCCTTCCAGCAAGACAGCTGCCCTGGCCCTGCCTTCCTGGAAATTCTGGATCTGCCACTTTAGGCATCCCTCTGTCCTTCATTTCTTTAACAAACATTTAGTTGGGGCCCACAGTGTGCCAAGTACTGTGCTGGTGACACAGTGGGCCACAGGACAGTCTTGAGGGTATCAGTTGCCATCCACTGGTATTATCAAATGGGCAAGTATGTGTGGAGGTGCTGTATAAACCTAATTATGTTTCAGGATCAGGTATTCTCTCTCCTCCATTAGCTGAATCAAAGATACAAAGAGAACAAGAAGGTAATACTGGCAGAATTAAAAGCCCCCACTCCCCGGCATCCCTGCTGAACTTGCTTCATTCTTTTCTCTCTGTGGTGGGTCTCATCGCAAAGAACATTGTTCCTGAATTTTAAGAAGAGGAAAAAGAATTTAGAGTTGCATTTTAGATGGGAAACATATGATATTAACAATTCCATTCACTGCCAACCTCCCTCCCAGATGTCTGAACATAAAGCCAATCTCAGCAGATGAGATCAGACCCAAGTGAAGGGGTAATGAAGCTCTGTTGATGAAAATTGCTATTAACTCACCCTGTGGGGGCGCTAGTGAGACTATGCACCTTCATCACATGCTTGGGGTCTCAGCCTAGGGATTTAGGAAGCAGCAGGAAAAGGTCAGAATGCTTAGGAATAGAGACGAGCTGTCAGAGAGGACTGGAAGGATGGGAGAAATCAGTGCTGGACCTAGCAACTCTAAAAAGACATGCAGGCAACTCTGGCAAATGTTAACATTTGTAAAATTCTAGGAGTGTGTACGTGGCTGGTTTATATTTTTCTCTCTACTTTTCTTTACATTTTAATATTTTGTAACTTAACATTTACAAAAGTCAAGCAATATCCTTAGAACAGAATAGTGTCTTCAAATGATCAATGTAACACAGAAGAGAAATTGCAGTAAATAAAATACTCATGGCCCTAAAATTATGAAGGACACAGAGAGCTTAGTGGTGTGTGTGTGTGTGTGTGTGTGTGTGTGTGTGGTGTGTTCAGGAGCTTCAGCATGCATTAGCATCCCCCGTAGGGGGTTTTAAACACAGATTACTAACCTCCTACTTCTTACTCCTTTTTTGTTCTCTTCTCTTTTTTCTTCTTTCCTTATTGTGGGATTAATTGTGGGCTCCTCGCCCACCAAATTCATATGTTGAAATTCTAACCTCCAGTACCTCAGAATGTGACTGTATTTAGAGATAAGGGCTTTAAAGATGTAATTACGTTAAAGTGAAGCTGTTAGAGTGGGTCCTAATCCAATATGACTGATGTCCTTAAAAGAAGAGGAAATTTGTACAAAGGATGCACAGAGAAAAGACCGTGTAAAGACACAGGGAGAAGGTGGCCATTTATTAGCCAAGGAGAGAGACCTCAGAAGAAGCTCACCCTTATGGCACCCTGATCTTACACTTCTGGTCTCCAGATTGTGAGCCAACACATTTCTGCTGTTTAAGCCACTTAGTGTGTGCTGCTTTGTTACAGCAGCCCTAGCGGACTAATACATGTCTTCCTCCCTTTTCTCACTATTCTTTCTTTTCCTTTGTTGTCTATAGTGTGAGTGAGTGAGTGTGTGTGTGTGTGTGTGTGTGTGTGTGTGTGTGTGTTATACCCAAAAGACACCCAAGAGTGAGGAATCCTTTCATTGGGCCCCTCAGCCGACTCCTTATGTCTTCTTGGCCAGAACTGTGGCACATGCGCTGTGTAAGCCAACAGCAGAGAAGAGGAGTGGGTCCACCGTAATTGATCTAGACCAGTCAAAATTCACCCCTTTTGGCTGGGAGTAGAAACTGCCTTTCTTACAGCTCATAAATGCTCACAGAATTCTATGGGGACAAGATTTAAAACAGGGTTCTGTGAGTAGAGTGGTTATCATCCAGGGATGATTTTGCCCCCTGCCTCCAACTCCAGGGGCCTTTGGTCGTGTCTGGAGACGTTTTTGGTTGTCACAACAAAGGGGAGACTGTTGTCCTTGGCATTTATTTCATAGAGACCAGGGATGGTGCTAAACATTCTGCAGCGCGCAGGACAGTCCCTGAAACAAAGAAGTGTCCAACCCAGATGTCAACAGTGCCAGATGAAGGATCCCTGTGATGGAAGGAAGGAGGAGGTGGCAAGCAGTTGCCCCCAGACCTGCCACGGGGGGAACTGCATGTGTGGCGCCTGCCTGTTAGCCCAGTGGCTGCGGGCTGCACTGCCCTAGCCTGAGTGACGGAGCTGATCTGATCACACTGGCCAGCCGGCCCTTCATCCGCAACTCTGTGTCAGGGCCCCGAGTGAGTCAGAAAGAACTGTGCAGGCTAAAATTAGAAAGGAGAACATAAATGACGATTTGGAAATAAATTTGAATAGGCCTATTTAGTTCCTCTGAGACTGCAGTCTGACACATAAATAGGACTAAAAATATAAACATATGGTGCCCTCTCACTCTAATCACTAGCTTTCACTAGCTCCAAGTTTAATAATGCCTTAATCACCATGTAAAATTAATGCTTTTTAATATTTAAAATATATTAATAACTTAATTTTGGTGTATTATTGGTATATATTTAAATTACTTTCATAATTTCTAAGAGTAGCTCTTTTAAGCATTAGAATCAATGACGAGGTTTTTTATTTCCATCTGTCTTGACATTTTGCCATAAGTAAGAAGTGATGTAATGGTTTAAACTGTTCTTAAACTTCTTTGCAAACTTTTCTTACATATGGTTTATAACTGTGAATGATAGGCACACTTCTTTCTACAAAGGTAGCTGGATTTTTTTGAAAAAATCAATGCCATGCCCTGCAGTTTCCTTTGCAAATAGAATTTGTTCTGTTTGCTTTATGGCTTCTGTTTGTAAGATCACATTTTCCTCTCAGATGAAAATGAAAGAAGTGACAGAAGACTTTGGCCAGATTCGCTAACAGTTTCACGGTGTCCAGTTTTGTTACCAGCCGATCACGAACTTACTTTTTGTATGTATCATAATGTATCAGCTTTGGATATAGCAAAAAGCACAGTTAGCTTAAACTGTGAAGTGTGTTCTGTTTTATAGGCTGAACTATGCAGGGCCTCCCTGGCGGCACTTTTCCTTAAACATTCTTTCATCAGTTCACAAGGAGTTTGCCTTGGACTTCGTTTTTTAAAGAATGGCCACTGACATACTCACTTCTGTGTGTTCCTGTGCGTTCACATACAGTTTCTGCATTCACTTCTTTTCTTTAGCCAGTGTCTAGAAGCCAGAATCATCATCTTTCAGTTAGTCCTATTATAGACCTAGAGTCTCCCCAGGTATATTCCTTCTGTCTGAAGATGCTCTTCAGCCTGTGCTTTTCTGTTTGGCTGCCTGTGGATGACAGACAATGATGTTTTACGTATTTAAGAGCCCTCCAGCTCCTTATTACATGGACGTATTTCTAATTGGCTCCAGGCTCCTTGCTATTAATAGCTGTGGAAGAGACACTGTACATCTAATTTAGCGCCGCCTGGGGTGACACAGTTGGTTTTCAGTTGTTTTACTGCCAATACGTGCAGCTTACGCCACAGGGAGCCTGCAGCTAATTGATGAGATCCCTGCCCTCGGAAGCCGAATCCAAGACAAGCTTCTCAGATAGTTTCCCCTCAGTGACCTCAGCATCCTTCATTACCCCAGCTACGTCTGGTGTGGTGCCACCACTGAAAAAGGAAGGCAGACCACCTCGTAGGTTCAACTTTATTCTAGACTGTTTTGACTTTATCCAAACCCCCCTGATGGACTGTGGAAGCCCTCAGGGGCAGCTCCTGAATTTTTACATATTTATGGGTAGCAATATAGCAGAAGGCTAGGGGACTTACCTTGACTGAGTGTGTGCAGGACAAACATGTTTTGTTTCGTTTTAATTGTGTTTTTTCTTTTTGAGGCAGCTGTGCAGAAACTGATAGATATTTGGTGGGGAGGGGAGTGTAAAGTCCCCTGAGTCACCTTTGGCAGAGCCACTGGTCATTCCCCTCACAGAAAGTCCCTCTTAGTGGCACCACTGAGGGCTGACACTCTTTGTGTGGCTTTCTGGAGTATAATTTCACACTGTCTCTCTTATATTCCACCAGCTTGCCCCCCTGAGCCTTCTACTCAGCCAAGTGGCAGCTACACAGGGCTTGTGACTGTTCCAGGAACTGGACACCCAGCTTTCTCTTTTTCTCTCCTTAGTTTTTAGTGTCCCCAAGGCCTAGACTCTCTCCCCTCCCCTACTACCTATGCTCTCTACCGAAACCCAATTTAAACCCTACCTCTTCTCTTTTTTCCGGTTTTATTGAGATATAATTGACATACATCTCTGTATAAGTTTAAGGTGTACAGCATAATGATCTGACTTACATGTATTGTGAAATTATTACTGCAGTAAGTTTAGTTAGCATCCATCAGCTCATATAGATACAATAAAAAGAAAAAGTGAAAAAAGAAAGATTGTTTCTCCTGATGAGAACTCAGGATTTACTCTCAACCGCTTTCACATGCGTCACACAGCAGTGTTACTGTAGTCCTTGTGTTGTACATTACACGCCTAGTACTTACTTTCTTATAACTGAAGTTTGTATCTTTTGACCGTCTTCCTCCTATTCCTCCTCTCCTCACCCCTGCCTCTGGTAAGCACAGATCCGATCCCTTTTTCTATGAGTTTGGGTTTTTGTTTGTTTTGTTTTGTTTTTAGATTCCACATATAAGTAAGATCATACAGTATTTGTCTTTCTCTGTCTGACTTATTTCACTTAGCGTAATGCCCTCTAGTTTCATCCATGTTGTTGCAAATGGTAGGATTTTCTCTTTTTTTTTATGGTTGAATAAAATTTCATTGTTTATACATCACAACTTCTTTACCCATTCATCCATCAGTGGGCACTTAGGTTGTTTCTATGTCTTGGCTATTGTAAATAATGCTGCTGTAAACATAGGGGTTCAGATATTTTTTTGAGTTAGTGTTTTAGTTTTCTTTGGCTATATTCCCAGAAGTAGAATTCCTGGATCATATGGTAGTTCTATTTTTAATTTCTGAGGATCCTCCATACTGTTTCCATAGTGGCTGCACCGATTTACATTCCCGCCAGCAGTGCACAGGGGTTCCCTTTCCTCATGCCTTTGCTAGCATTTGTTATCTCTTGTCTTTTTGTTGAGGGTCATTCTAACAGGTATGAGGTGTTATCTCTGTGTAAACCCTACTTCTGAGAAACTATCTTGAACCTTCGCCGGACAGAATTAGTCACAGTCTCTCTCTCACCTATGCTGACAGTGCTTCCTCCTCACTACTGGTCCCGCCAGGGCTGGCGGGGAATTCTAGTTGTCCAGTGCACAGCTTTCCTCCGCATTGGATTGGAAGCAACTTGAAGGCAGGGACCATATCTTACTCACTTTGGTATGACCAGTGCCCAGACAGTTTCTGACATTTGGCTGGGGCTCAGGAAAGGTATGTTGCGTTAACCCCTTGTTGCTACTATGGTATCTGTTTTTATTGGCAGCAATGAGAAGGAGGTGTTCCCCAAAGGAATGGGGAACAGGTGGCTAAAACATAACCCTATAAACGCTGAATTATTTTCTTAGTGTGAAGAATCTTTTATGATTTCCCTGCTTTGGGAAAAAGGCCTAACATATGCTTTGCTTCATGACTTGGGGATCTTGCTGTGAGTGTCGGTTCTCTCATTGAACTCTGATATTAGCAGTGTTCCACAACCTGTGCAGGTGCCTTGAAATAATGGTGTCAATCAATGTTCTTTAAATAAAACATACATATTAACAAAACAAAGCAGTGGTCTAGCCAGTGACCCTCCAGTGAAGCACCAAATGTTAGACTGTCAGATTTTGATTTGAATGAATGAATACAGATTGAGGTAGCTTACAAAACATCTGGAATACAGTCATCTGTCCCTAGATCATTTAGTATGAACTTCTCCAAAAATCTTCCTGTTCCTGAAAAGTATTAATTTTCAGGAAGGAAACTTTTGAATACTCAGTGACTACAGAAGACTATAAGAACTTGAATTATATTACGTTTTTTCACTTCCTTAAGAGAATCAGGTTGTGGTCATACACCAAAAAATGGCTATACACTGTATTAATAATGGCTCATCAAATGACTCTGTCTGCTTTTGTCCATCCAGTCATTCAACAGGTGCCATGTGCTAGGCGTTGTGCTAGGGCTTGGGACCTAAGAGTGAAAGGGTAGATGAACTCTTGTCTCAAGGTCTTAAAGTTTAGAGAGGAGACAGAGCAACAAACAGAATTGCAATAGAGAATGTATTTCAATTCTAAGAACCTCACCAGCCCATAAAACATTGTCCACCTCTGCCGGGTCACTTGTCCATCACTGGTTTAAGAGACCATTGTAACCCATACAAGGGCCAGTTTTATTGCTCTGCTGGTGGGGATCAGGGTTTAATTGAGGGTCCACAATGTCTCTCTGAACTTGGTTATTCTTGGGGCTTTTGTGGTAGGGCTGGGGGGCTAGTTAAGGGGAACAAGATTTGTATTTACAATCTCAGTGGTTTGCCTGTGGAGAATAGCGATGCCTGTCAGTCATGGGAGGGGGTGGTCACCAAGGGCAGCCCCAGTGGCAGTGATTGTTTTCAAGTAAAGGAAGTGGGAAGTAATTGCTGCTTCTGAAAGTTGGAGCAAAAGTTCCAACTTGGGGAGTTTCTAGAAGCACATTTTGTTTATTCAGCAAAATCTGATTGAATCGCATAGACATCCAAATGTTAGTAGGTAAGAGAATTAAGCTGTTTGATTTACATCTTCTGGTCTTTGTCACGTGTACTTTACACCAGTGTTTAGTTATTTGCTGGGTCTCTGTTGTGTGTGCAAAGTACCACGCTAGGCACTGGGGGGCTCCGTTTTGTTCTCGGTGGGTTTACAGCTCAGGAATGACATCAAGCAAGACACGGGGCCTGCTGGCTCCAGGTCACAGAGAGAATGCCACCTGCGAGCGGAAGTAGGTCTTGGTTCCTAGTGGGAAAATGAGAGTACTGTTGTGTTGGGTGTCTTAAAAGCTCATCGCTGTGGAGTGATCAGGAATGGAGAGCTTCCCCGGGTCTCGGTGCAGGAAGAAGGAAGGTCCCTTAACCCTGTCAAAGCAGTGTGGCTGATAATAGCAGGTGCTGAGTTTGAGGACAGCTGTGAAAGGTCACACTAAAATCGAATTTATTATAGATTTTTGTTCAGAGTTACCCATATTTGATATGTAAAAATTCCATTTGACTGATATTTAGAATCTACAAGATTCTCTTCAGGCCATGATGGGTTTCATTTTGTATTCTTCTACATGAGACTAACTTTAACGTATACAGAGAACTAAAGGGTTGGGCCAAATTAATTTTGCCTTTTCAATGGTAATTTAAAATTCAGAGATTAAAGAAATTGTCTTATTGTGGAATAAATAGAGATTTTTACTGAGATTGTCCTTGTCATGTGCACTAATCACAGACTGTTAGAATTGGACATGAGCGATGGTCTCTGTCGGGGGTTTTCAGATGTTGTAAACAAAACTTTACACGGACGTGTGGTGTGTCAGACAAAGTGGAGTTGGATGTGGGGACCGATGCCCATTCACTTGCTCCATTTACATCTCCAAGGGCTTCCCCAGGACACAGTCTGCAAACTGCTGCTCCAGGCCAGTCTCCACATTTTGCCAAGGAGAGTGCCAAGGCCCAGGCAAGGGCAAGTGTACCCTCCTGTAGCACTGCTTGTCCGGAGCAGAAAGGGGTCCGGGTGCAGACATTTTGACTTATTTCATTGGCCTTTCTTCTGAAAACCTAACACTATTTTCATGTCTTTTCATTTGTGTTTCCTACTGTCCATGTCCTTTGAAACTGGGCCACTGTCTGATTAGTGATAGTAACTGAGGAAATGAATGACTGCCCTGTCCCGGACTGAGAAGCGAAGAGGGTAAATCCACTGTGTCGTTTTTAATCCCCTTATTACATTTGACTGTATTCATCTTCACTCTTCAGATAGACAAGAGACCCTTCCATGAAGCGCAGCCCAGCCCCCCCCTGCAGTGGGAAGTGCAGTTTGTCTGAAAATGGTACATTTCCATGCGCATCTCGTGTGTGATCCTGGCATCCAGGGGCCTGGCTCTCACCATGCCTTTTATGAGCACTGGGGGTCTTTGGTAGACTCCCAGATGTTGCCACACTTTGGGGAACAAGGCCCTGCGTGATTCTGCCTTATCCCTGTTAGGTAGCCGTCATTTGTAATCTTTGTTATTAGGTGTGTTCAGCTGAGGAGACGGGGTGGCAGACAGCTGGCTGTCCACCAGCTCTTCATGGGCCTCCTTGTGTAGCACAGATTTGCTTCTAGGAAGTAGCCACTCGGTCAGAAATCACATCTCTCCCACGCCACCTCCACCCCTACCACACAGACACACAGACACACACACACACACACGGATTTAGGGATGGTTACATAAGCAAGTGGAGCTCATGAAACGTGAGTGGGAGCGATACGCGTCACTTCTAGCCCTGGTCTACCCGACTCCCGTGTGGCAGTCCTCTGTGCTCTTCCCTTTCTACTGGCTGGATATGCAGAATTTCAGGACCTAGCTCAGCATTTCTTAAGCTCAGCACTGTTAGCATTTGGGGCTGAACAGTTCTTGGTAGTGAGAGCCTGTCCTGTGCACCGGGGGATGTTTAGCAGCATCCCTAGCCTCTTGCCACGTGATGCCAGCAGTCCCTCCCCCCAGTTGTAGCGACCAAAATTGTCTTCAGACATGACCAAGTGTCCTCTGGTTTGAGGGCGAGAGGGCAGACAAAATGAGCACTGACTGAGAGCCACTGCCTGGAGTGTTGCAGAGTCACGGATGGAAGGAACATGGGTCTCTGTATTATCATGGAATAGAAAGCCAATCAGGAAGTACTGCATCGGATTATCAGCTGTGAAAATTTGAGGTTTGTTACAGGACATGGTGCTACCTAACCAAACACACTGCTTTGATCTGCTTTGCAAATTGGACTTCTGCGTGAGATTCCTTTTAAATAAAGGATTTCACTCAAAAAGAATAAAATGAACAAAACCTTTGGAAACTTTGGAGCCAGCTCAGTCTCTTCCCTTTACAGATGAGGATTTGGGTACAAAGCATTGACTTGTCCACAGTCACACAGCTAGTGAGCTGCAGAGGCAGGCCCAGGACTCAGGCCTCCAGAGGCTTTGTCCAGTGCCTTAACCGGAAGTCACCCGTCTCTAACCCTTTATAGTCAACAGATGGAAGTGATAAAAATCAGCTACATTTGAAAAGTAACACTCTCTCAAGAACTTGGTATAGTTTAACTTGGCCAAAACTTGGGCTGATGTTGGCCTAGTCCAGGATGGGTGGATAAAGCACTTTTGTTTCATTCTTGCATCAACCCCTCAATTGTGTTTCTTCTACCTGTTCATTGTGTTATATCATCTGAGTCATTATTTGGGGATAAGACATTGCCTCACTCTTTAAAGATGCTGTTCCTTGGGGGAATGATGCTTCCATGTGCTACCCATCTGTGTAGATGCCTTTATGAGATTCGTCAGCTAGCCCAGAAGAACAAGGAGGTCCCTAAAGTGGGGTCCCGAGCAGTCCAGTGCCCCCAAACAGGGCCAGCATGGAGTTCCAATTGGGATGAGAGGAGGACTGAGGGGCCAGGAAACCAGGGAAACTAAAGGCCCTCCGGGTGGCCCAGCCACCCCCGGTGCGTGCTCTGCGTGAGAAACAAGCCCAGTTGCTAGTGGGAAGGATGTTTCTAGCAGAACTTGAAGCCTGGTTCTCCTTGGCTCAGGGCCTGCCGGTGCTAAGCCCGCAGGTCATTCCTGGGGCATCTGGGGGAGGCTAGTCCTGGCAGGAGGCATTGGCACCTCGTCACATGTGAGAGAGGTGTCCTTTGGAGGAAGCTGTAAGATAAGTGCACCACTTAATGCGCCCTGCACACATGGTTATGCCCTCCTTCCTCTAGTCAAAACTTCCTTTATCCCGCGAGCCAGTTCTGACGCCGGGGGTCCTGGGACTGCTTACGGATTTACAAATTCCCTCCTAGAAGGCGCCCGTAATTTGGTCCCTTTCTAACTCTGACCAATTATGGAGAGAAGAAGGGACTTACTTTCCCTGAGGTGATTACAAAACAATGATCATGTGTCTTGGTGGATAATCTTCTGCACATTCTCACAAGCAGCAGGAGCAAGGCTCTCACTCACCGAGGGCGGCTGCGGGTCTGCCTCGCCGCTGCCAGCCTCACCCGGATCTGCTGTTTCTCTCCTCCGCTAACTATTCCTTCCAGACGAAACTTACATTGGGAGAAGGGGAACAATTATCCTCACTCTGAGAATTGCAAATTTTAAATTGGTATTCTGACACAGTTTTAAACACTTCTCTCTCTCTCTTTTTCCCCCAAGTTTGGATAACAATTCTTGGAATTAAACTTCAGGCCTCAGGATATCTGAACTGGGAGTTAATTGTTGATTTGTCCTCGGTCAATAACATTGTAAAAAAAAAAACTAATTTCATCTTAATTTCTCATGGGGGAAAAAAGTGAAGAAATGTGTAGACATTTGGGGTCCTATGTGCTGTGTCGAACTGAACTATTAATAGTCCTGGCCAAAGTGCTTGGGCAGTTTGCTGAACTGGGTTATTGTTAAGAGACTTCAATCTTTAGATGTTCAGCTTTATTATTATTATTATTATGCTGCAACATTTGTTGCTTAGCCTTTTGCATCATTTTGAATGGGAAAAAAACTGCAGCAAGAAAAATCTCTTTAGAAGTCCTTTAACTCCTTGCTACTCAAAGCGTGTCCATAGACTAACAGCATTTTCACCCCCTGAGAGCTTCCTAGAAATGCAGAATTTTAGGCCCCACCCCAAACCTACTGAATTAGAATCTGCAGTTCAGCAAGACCCCCAGGTGATTTGTATGCGCGTTCAATTAGAGACACACCTGTCTTGTCTGACTCCTTTGTCTGACATGTGAGGAAACGGAGGCCCGGGCAGTTTCAGAGTCTCAGAGCACAGGGGAGGCTATGGCACAGGAACAGGGCTGCATCGTAAAAGCAAGTCCACAGACCTCGGCGTCTCTCGGGGTGCAGGCTTGCAGGGTGGCTGAAGGCTCTGTGATACCCACTTTCCACCATACTTCCACGTGACCACGAAGTAAGGGAATGTTCCAGAGCTGTTTCTATGGTGGGTACGTTTCTAAAAATAAGTGTGAAAGACACCCCAGTGGGACCGATATGAGCTGACCCAGCCATTTCAGACCCGCCAGGTAAACAGTGAGTCAGCATCCATTCAGGCCTGCTGCGAGCAGTTTCCCGGTGGTGGCGGGAGCACAGCCCACTCTGCCAGGTCAGAGCCCACAGTGTTTATGTCAGAATTTTCACTGTTTATGTGAGGAAACATCCTCATTAATCCCAAGCATGTCTCTTACTGGGTAGGTCCCTAAAGTCAGGTGTTCGTTTAAAATAATAAACAACCATTTCTCGTATTTCAGGTTTGATGCAATGACTACCTAAGGCAGCCTAGTGCTTTGTAGCTACAGTTTTCACTGTAAACAGGGCTATAAATTCACCAGGTTGGTCACTCATGTATTGAGTCTAACATTGTGCTGTCATTATGAAAAAGAAATCGTTTCTGATTGTGAAACCTGGCTGTGTGCGGGGAAGCCGTGAAAACAATTATTTTAGAAACCAAGATGGAGAGAATAGAATACCATGTGTTTCTGATGGGAAAGGAGCTGACATGCCCTGTCACATGTACAGGTCTGAGCTCCGTGCTTTGAGCAGAAGGGTCAGGCTGTTAGAGGCCTGACAACAGGTCCCGTGGGTTTGTGGGCCTGGAGACAGGGAGAGAGGAAGGGAGAGAAGGAGTGTTTCTTTCCCCTGGAGGAGGCAGAGAAAGGAGGATTTGCACTCCTTTGCTTTTGGAGGGTTGGATGCATGTAAATGAGCGATAACGTACCTGAAAACGCAGCCCGGGTCACGAAGTCTGGCCCGTGGAGACCGGGCAACGTGTGTTCTTTCTTCACCCGCGTCTCTTTCCTGGGGAGAGTCAGGCTGATGACACGGCCCTGGCAAGACCCAGAGGTAGATCTGGTTTGCTCAAGAGGACTCTCTTTATCTGTAGTAGCAAAACATAAAGGAGAATGTTTCCATCCATAAAAGAACAGCTGTGTGAATCCCGGCTGCTGCGTGAGAACAGTAGCAGCAGAAGCAGAATCTCTGTGCCTCTGGGGCCGGGAGAAGTTTGGATTTCCTGACAAGGACTAGGGTTCCTGTGGATTTAGCTTGAAAGGATGGGAGTGGAGCCAACCACGATCTGTGGTTGGCTGTCTAGATTTAGAATATTCCAGATGAAGTCACAGGGAGCACATGGCACTTCTGACCCAGGCCCCTGTGCCGAGACTCCGGGGCAGAGGAGGAGGTGCCGGACCCCAGGCAGGGCGCACCCAGGAGGGGGCTCTCCGGCTTCATGGGAAAAGGTCAATGAGCCCACAACGTTTTAGGGGAACACCAGTCTGTCTTATGCATCCCAGTTTTTTCTTTCAAGGAAAATATAAAGCTGTAGAAGTGGGGAGAGGGGAGAGGGGAGAGGGGCCGTGATCTATCTAGTTTCAGATACACTTGGGTCCGTTTCTCCTCTCAGATTATCACCATTCTGTTTCATTAGAGAACTGGAGATGAATTTGACAGTGGGTCCACACGAGGTTATGGACTCAGGTTATAATAATCCAAATGACACAGGTAGGCCCTCCTGAGCAATAATAATCATTTCTCAGACTAGCGTGGATTTCAGTCTGTGGACTGTTCTCATGGTGATTTTCTGAGGAATTTCCGTCTAAGTCTAGTGCCACTCCTACTAGACCAGTGGACAGTCTGCTACACCCTGGAGGGTGCCCAAGATAGTCCACTGCTTGCAAAAGGAAACTATTTAGAGTTTTTTCCTCTAAAAATCAGAAAGAAATTAAGCTTTACCAATACCGAAAGTATGGATTGAGCATTTTGTCAGTTTTTTGTCAGACAGCCCCGTGACAATGACCACGTTGAGGTCTCCTGAGGATCGAGGGGCTTCCCATGTCTCAGAGGGGCAGAGTGACCCCCGACTTGCTTGTTTACTTTCCACACGTTGCCTCATGTTGCCTCTTGTTCATCTGTAGTGAAGTGAATTTCTGGAGTTCATGGTCTTCTGTCCTCTGATAGAGAGGACAAGTAACTTAGAATGATTCTTGCAAAGAAATATGAATAGGGTAATACTAATTATGTCAGCATACACCAAGCCCAGAAAACAGCAGAGCCAATGTTTCTGTTACTCCTGGTATGCGCTCACTGGCAGCCACAATATGATACTGAAAACACAGTCTCTTGCGAGCCAACAAGTTGCCAAAAATTTTTCAAGAAGATGATTAGGAATGTGACTCACTTTCATTATCCTTGATGGTGAATGCCACCCTGGTGTCCGCTGCACCTTAATATAAGTTCAAGGACATTAGGAAGCCATCATGATCAGCAGTTCTTTTGAAAGTTGTACATCCAGGACTTGAAGACAAACCTCCACAGTCCCTCCCATCCCCCACCATTGGGGGTTAAAGATGTGATTCTCAACAGCAGTTTTAATATTTGCCAAACTTACTGATAGATGTTAAAATCTTCTTTTGACATTTCTTACTTATTAATGAAATAGTCACATGTAGTCCTAGGTAAGAATAGAAATAGAAAATTTGTTGAAATAGAAATAGAAAATACCTTCAAATGTCTGAAGAAGCGAGGATTAGAACAGGTGATGCAGTGTAGGGTGTTTGCATTGTGGTTGTATAAAAGCATGTATTCTGTCAATATGCTTCAGCTTAGAATGTTTGCTAGATTCTGTTTCAATATATGATTGCTGAGATAGAGATAGGGCCAAGATGAAAATCACTCCCAGAATTGTACACAGGAAAGCTTTTATAACAAAGCAGTTAATGTCAGAAGTGCACAGAATGTTACAGGATGTCATCCATATGGGTTAACTTTATAAAAACAAGACCTTTATAATATAGTGGAGTCTTTATAACGCTGTATAATGAATTGGATAGTGACCGTGAAAATCTTCTGTAATACATAGAGGTTCCTTGTTAAGTCCTTTTAAATTATCTTCTGTCAAGATATTAAAGGAATTGTTGAACTTAGATGAGTTTATTTATTTTTCTTTTATAAAGAGATGAGCCCAAAGAGACTGACCTTTTCTGTGATGACAATTATGCTACCTAGAAAATAGTCCTTGAAAAAAATAAAAATAAACAGTGTAGAACTGTCATGAAGAGTGAGGTGGGGAAGAAGGCATATTCATTGTATAATTGACCCATGAAGGGGGTGTGACCAGGTGGACTGAAGGCTTTGCCTTCCCACAGCCCATCAGCTCAGGCTACGTTAGGTATTCTCTTCTTTGCATTCCCATAATACCCTGTGTACAGATCAACCTACCCATCCATTCACCTTTCCATCTACTCATCCTTCCTCAGTCCATCCATCTATTCATCCACCATCCATTCATCACTCATCCATCTAACAAATATGTACTGATCAATTACTGGATGTCAATATTCTAGACGGTGGGTATACAAAACAGTGAACAAAACTATCAATAATCCCAACTGTCATGAACGTACATCTTAAGGAGGAGAAACAGATCATTTGAAAAATGAATAAGATATAGAAAAACAAAAGAGAAACAAAGGAGAGAAGGAGACTGGATTGTGCCAGGGAACACGCTGCAATTTTAATTCAGTAATCAGAGCATCACTGGGAATACCACATTTGAGTAAAGACACCAGGGAGGGGAGAAGCTGAGTCCTGCAGATACCTGGGGAGTTTGCTGAGCAGAGGGAACAGTAAAGACAAAAACCCCGAGGAAGGACTGTGCTTCCCGTTTTAGTTGGAGCTGAGTAAGTGAGGGAGAAAGGAAGCAGCTGAGGTCAGAGAGGTGACGTGTCAGGGGAGAGGGGCAGAGACAGACTGTGCAGAGTCTTGGGGGCCTTTCAAATATTTTGGCTTCTATTTCAAGTGCATTGGGAAGTCCCTGAAGGGCTCTGTGCAAAGGACATGACTTGGTCTGACTGCTGTTCTAACAGGGTTGTTTTGGCTGTGTTATGGAGAGTAGACTGAGTGGGGGCATCTTAGTCTGTTCAGGCTGCTCTAACAAAGTGTCATAGACTTGGTGGCTTATAAACAATAAACATTTGTTTCTCACCGTTCTGGAGGCTGAAAGTTTGAGATCAGGGTGCCAGCACGGTCAGGTTCTGGTGAGAACTCCTTTCCAGTTAGCAGACCACCAGCTTCGTGTTGTATCCTGGCATGCGGAGAGCAGAGAGAGGGAGCAAGTGCTCTCATGAGTCTTCTAAGGACACTAATCCCGTCATGAGGGCTTCACCCTCATGACCTCATCTCATCCTAATTACTACCCAAAGCTCCCTCCTCTTAATACCATCACATTATGGGGTAGGGTTTCTACATAGCAATTGAGGGGTTGGGGGGGGGCACAACTGTTCAGTCTATAACATGGGGCAAGGGCAAAAGTAGAGGCCTTCAGGAGATACTGCAATGATCAACATGAGAAGTGGTCCAAGGTGGCTTGGACCAGAGGTAGTGAGAGGTGGTTGGATTTTCAATCCACATGTTGTGTTGAAGTGATCTTTTTTTTGGTTTCCTCCATCTGTATACTGCATTTCCAGCACCTGTCACAGTGCCTCACTCATAAAAATCATGAAGTATCTCCTTTTTGGAAATGAAGTTTGCTTATTTTGAAGGTAGTATAAAGCTAATTGTCTTAGCTTGTGGATAAGAGGGAAGTAAGGTAGAAAGATAATTTATTTAAGGATTAAAAGAAAAATAAGTGATTGATACTGGGTTATTATGAGAAAGAGGATACTTGCGGGAGTACATTCTTGGTCACAGAGGCTGATTTTAAGGAAATCCTTTCTTTCCCAGCACAACTCTGGGAGTTTGGGTCAGACACAAAACTGTTTCAGTCTGATGTAATACTTGGAACCACTGCATTGCACAATTCCAGGATGTGCTTTTCCCACATAATGGAACATGGATCCTTGAAGTGGTGCAGTGTGGTGGTGATTTATGGATATGTAGCTATCTGTATTTTTGAGAAGTCTCCAGCCATTGCCCAGGCGGGAGGGTGGGGGTGGAGAGTGGTGTCACAAATTTAGAGAGTCACAGAAACGAAGCAGCAGTTGTGATCTTGAATACTGTGTGTTCAGTTTTATAACCTATAAGATGGCAATAATACTTTTGACTCACAGTATTCATGTCAACATGAAGTAAAAGAGTTAATATAAAGATTTCCACCCTGCTGGGCAGATAGTAGTCATTCAAATCTTTGCCCTTTTCAGCTGGTCTTATTGTTGAGCTAAAGAAACTTCACAAGGAGAGTGTCAGGCATACCTCAGTTTATTGTGCTTTGCTTTACTGCACTTCAAAGGCATTGCATTCTTTGCACATTGAAGGTTTGTGGCAACCCTTCTTTGAGCAAGTCTATTGGCCCCATTTTTCCAACAGCGTTTTTTCACTTCATGTCTCTGTGTCACATTTTGGTAATTCTCACAATATTTCAAACTTTTTCATTATTATTGTATTTGCTGTGGTGACCTGTGATCAGTGATCTTGGATGTTACTATTTTAATTGTTTTGGTGTGCCATGAACTTTGCCCATGTAAGTTGGCAAACTTAATTGATAAATGTGTGTGTTCTGACTGCTCCAGTGACCTGCTCTTCCCTGTCTCTTTCCCTCTCCTTGGGCCCCCCTATTCTCTGAGGCACAACAATACTGAAATTAAAGCAATTAATAACCCTGCAGTGAAATGACTATAACTCAATAAAAAAAGTAAAAAAAAAAATAATAACAACCCTACAGTGGCTTCCAAGGGTTCAAGTGAAAGGAAGAGTCACACATCTCTCACTTTTAAGTCAAAAGCTAGAAATGATTAAGCTTAGTGAGGAAGGCAGGTAGAAAGCCAAGACAGGTCAAAAGCTAGGTCTCCTGCTCAGTTAGCCAAGTTGTGAATGCGAAGGAAAAGTTCTCGAAGGAAATTAAAAGTGCTCCTCCAGTGAACACACAAATGATAAGAAAGCAGAGCAGCCTTATTGTTGACATGGAGAAAGTTTTACTGGTCTGGATAGAAAATCCGACCAGCAACAACATTCCTTTAAACCAAAGCCTAAGCCAGAGCAGGGCCCTAACTCTCTTCAATTCTAGAGAGGCTGAGAGAGGTGAGGAAGCTGCAGAAGGAAAGTTTGAAGCTAGTGGCGGTTGGTTTATGTGGTTTAAGGAAAGAAGCCGTCTCCATGACATCAAAGTGCAGGGCGAAGCAGCAAGTGCTGATGCAAGAAGCCGCAGCAGATCATCCAGAAGATCTGGCTCAGATCATTCATGAAGGAGGCTGCACTAAACATCAGATTTTCAGTGTAGACAAAACAGCCTTATATTGGAAGAAGATGCCGTCTAGGACTTTTGTAGTTAAATAGGAGAAATCAACGCCTGGGTTCAAAGCTTTAGGGGACAGGCTGACTCTCTTATTAGGGGCTAAGGCAGCTAATGCCTTTAAGTTGAAGGCAATGCTCATTCTGAAAATGCTAGGGCCCTTAGGAGTTATGCTAAATGTACTCTGCCTGTGCTCTCTAAATAGAACAGCAAAGCCTGGATGACAGCACACATGTTTACAACGTGGTTTACTGAGTATTTTAAGCTGACTCTAGACAACTACTGTTCAGAGAAAAAAGATCTCTTTCAAAGTGTTACTGCCCGTTGACAATGTACCTGATCACACAAGAGCTCTGTCAGGGATGTATGATGAGATTAATGTTGTTTTCATGCCTAAAAGCACAACATCCATTCTGCAGCCCATGGATCAAGGAGTAATTTTTACTTTCAAGTCTTACTATTTGAGAAATACATTTCATAAGGCTGTAGCTGCCATAGACAATGAGTCCTCTAATGAATATGGGCAAAGTAAATTGAAAACCTCCTGGAAAGGATTCTCCACTCTAGATGCCATTAAGAACATTTGTGATTCATGGGAAGAGGTCAGAATATCAACATTCACAGGAGTTTGGAAGAAGTTGATTCATGGATGACTTTGAGGGGTTCAAGATTCAGTGGAGGAAGTAACTGCAGATGTGGTAAAAACAGCAAGAGAACTAGAATTAGACGTAGAGCCTGAGGGTGGGACTGAATTGCTGTGATCTCATGATAAAACTTAAATGGATGAGAAGTTGCTTCTTATGGGTGAGCAAAGAAAGTGGTTTCTTGAGATTTCTTGAGGTTTGTTAAGGTTTCTTGAAGATTATTGAAAAGACAACAGAAGATTTAGAATATGACATAAACTTTGTTGATAAAGCAGTAGCAGAATTGACTCCAATTTTGAAAGAAGTTGTACTGTGGGTCAAATGCCATCAAACAGCATTGCATGCTAATGAGAAGTTGTTTGTGAAAAGAAGAGTCAATTGATGTGGCAAACTTTATTATTGTCTTGTTTTAAGAAATTGCCACAGCCACCCCAGCCTTCAGCAACCACCATTCTGATCAGTCAGCAGCCATCAGCTTCAGGGCAAGACCAACCATTGGCAAAAAGGTAACAGCTTGCTAAAGGCTCAGATGATGGCTAGCATTTTTTCACAATAAAGTATTTTTAATTAAGGTATGTACATTGCTTTTGAGACATGGTATTGTTGCATACTGAATAGATTGTAGTATAGTGTAAACATAACTTTTACATGCACTGGGAAACAAAAAAACTCGTGTGACTTGATTTACTACAATATTCACTTTGTTGTGGTGGTCTGGGGCTCAACCTCCAATATCTCTAAGGTATGCCTACAGCAAGTTTAATGAGTTAGCTCATCATCTGAAGTGGTGGTAGGAGTAGTGGTCCAGCCAAAAAAAATTACAAGAAATTTATATAAGAAGATAAATCTGTAGTGAGTTATTAAGGGAAAGTAGGGTCTGTGCTTATTTGTACCCCAGTATGGTGGTTTTATTTGTAATTTGGAAGCTGCTGTCAGCCTGTGAGAACCGCAATAGTTAATGGACACAGCTTTGGGTCCCAGCAGGACCATGGTACAAAAGGCCAGTAGAAACTGGGAGGGCTCAATAAATAGGGAGGTTGATGCTGATCAGTAACAAATACTGCCAGTAATACTAACATGTTCCAGCTTCTATGTAGAGGCAGGGAATGGGCCAAGATGACAGAATAGAGCATAGGTCCTGTGTGCCACTTATAGAGATATTTTTTTCTTTCCTTATTTTTTGAGATCAGAGCAAAGAAACTATTGATTGGATATAGAAGTTTCATGACAGTTAAATGACATTTTGTTCACAATAATTGTAGGATTTACATTGTTTCCTTTTGACAGTTGATCACTGCCCCCATGTAGATCAATAAGTAAGCTGCTACTTTTAATTTTCTTCCCAGGACTTTGGAAGGCAAACTGAGGGATCTTTCCAGAATTTGCCTTCTCCATTGCCTCAGTTGGCACTGCCATATATATAATTGCTCCACTGATGCTGCCAGCGGGTTGTTGTCAACTCCCACCATACTCAGAGGATTTTATGGCTGCTCTCTAGGGCCTTCCTGGGTTCTGATCTTAACCCCCAGTTAAAGAACAGTATAATTTGAGTACAGCCTTGAATTTTCTAGTATTTTGAGAAGCCATTCAGCTTGTAAACATTCATTGGCTGCTTCCCTTTTTCTAGAAATGATTTTTTCCCCATGCTACTGACCTTAAGAAGCCTGGAGACTGATGGTATTTGCGTTTTTGTTTCCTGAAAGCCTTGCCAAGATGGGCCAAAAATATTGTTCTAATACCTTTGTCCTAAAGAGCACTGTGAAATTCCAAGGCAAGCCAAACTCAGAATGTTGGTGGGATTTATTTTCATCAAGGAGGAGCCCTTATATGTATAGAAACTTAAATTTGAAAAAAGAACATTGAAGAATCTTTCTTGTCTTTCATGTGGGTGCCTCTTACAATTGCAGCTTTTTATATAGTTTCCAGGACCTGGTTTTTCAGCCAGTTCTGAGATCTCTCTTTTTCTTCTCTTTTTATTAAGCAGAACATTTCACAGCCTTGCTAACAGCAGGAAAAAAGTTTTTTCACATTCTCCATGCTCACTATATTTTTAATTTTCTAATACTGGTAACTACTTGCCAGAACTATTCTGGCATTCTCTGAAGCAACGCCATTTGTCATCAGAAAACTTTTGAACTCTACATAAATGCAGAATATCAAAGGACATTTTTATATTCTGACAAGGCTCATAAAAACAATTAGACTGCATTTTATGAGCTTTGTTTGGGTTGGTTGAAAGGATTTGTCATTTTTTTTTTTTTTGGACTAATTATATCAGTAAAGGTTTAGTCAGGAAAATAGAAACCATGTTAGGTATGTCAAACAAAGGAGATTTAAAACAGGGGACTGATTCTAAAAGTAAGGCCTGAAGGAACGAAAAAGGGAAGGTGGGATCATGCAGAGATTAGACTGTCAAACTGCTGCTGCCGGCAGAACGGAAGAGCCAGGATGTGCACTCCCGGGAACCGTCTGGGTCGGCACCTGCCTCTGAACCTCCTGATGCTACTTGGGGAATTGCAAAGGACACTGGAGCCACAGCCACTCATGGCTGCTGCTGCCTCTCCTGGAATAGGCAGCCCCTTTGGGGCCCAGAGTAGCCAGCTGCCACCAAGGCTGGGCACATGGCCGGGAGGAGAGGGAGGACCATCAGTGGCTTCTCTCCTCCTCCCATCTTCCAGACACACGCCAGTGGCTCCCACTGCTTGGAGCTCATTGATAGTCGGTTGGCAGGATTCTGGAGGATGTAGCTTGCAGAGTCCAGCTCCCTGCAAAACAGAGCTGAGCGTAGAAGGGAAGGAAGTGGAACTGAGAGCAAACAGGCAAATGACAGCTCATGTCTGTCCTTCCTACCGAGGGAAGCTGTGCCACACAGTGTGTCACATCCTTCTTTCCAGCTTCGTGAATGAATAGCGAATGAATAATGAATGAATGATGTTCCCTTGGTTTTCTTTGCACTTTCCCAGATACTTTAAATTTTAGATAGCTTCCATTTTTAAAAAAAAAATTTAAAGATGGGAGTGTGAATGAAAAAAATCAAGCAATACATTTTATTGTTTATCTTTTGTGATTTGTTTCTTTAGAAAGTTTTGGAGGAAGGCACTTTTGGCTTATGCTTCCACAAAATGCTAGGTGACGTGTAAATATTTCTCATTTAATACATATGGCAACCTAAGATGTAGTAATTACTTTTATCCTCAACCCCCCACCCCCAAGGAAGCAGAGTCTCAGAAAAAGCTTCAAAGCTCTTCATTTCCAGAACTGGGGCAAGAACTCTGCCTAACACTTTCCAGCCAGCATGTGGTGGCCTTGTAGCTTGGGAAAAAATGGCAATTTTTTACTTGCAACCCAAAAGAGACCTTGATGTGGGAAAAATAGGATTTGTAAATAGTTTGCCAAAGCTTTTTTGTTTTTTCCTATTGTAACGCTACTGTGAGCTCAAAGACACAGTGTACATTCCAGGGCATACCCGTGCCCAGCTTGAACTTCAGAGCTCTTTGCTTGAATCTCTTTATAATACAGGTCTCAGTATGTCTTTTATAGAATTCATTTGCTTCTCTGTCATTTCCTCCCAGTAAACTGTAAGCACCTCAAGGACCACCGTGGTGGTCATGTTCATCTCTGAACCCCACACGGGGCCTGGCAGAGAGCTAGCACCTAGATGGGGCTGAAGAAGTGTGTGGCTGTTGAGCTGTGGGTGTTGGAAGGCCTGGCCTCCTTCGTGGGCTGTGCAGACCAGACCCCGGGAACCACAGTCTTCAGAGACAACTCAGTTCATGGCTCGTCTTCACTACTTACCAGCCATGTGACCTGAAACGGTTATTAATTTTTCTGTGCTCTCTTCTGTAAAATGGAAATAATACCTACCTTTCAAGGGTCATTGTAAGAACACGTTGCTTAATGTGTATGAAGTTCCTGGCACAGTAACTAGCCTGTGCTAAGTCCTTAATAAATACCTGCTTACCGTTGTATAATTTTTTATTGGTTAATAGCTATAGCAATCAATTTCATCAGAACTCAATAAAAAATGCACCAAGTGATTAAAAAAGAGATTTATGAATGAGAAATCACCTAAATATAAACAAGACTTAGCTCATTTAGATGTTGACTATCTGGAAGCTTTCTAGGGGAAAAAGGAACTGGTTGATTAGAAGTGACCTGAGTTTTCTCAGGTCTGTAGTAACAGTACTTACCTCACAGGACTATTGTGAAGATCAAATGAGGTAACTCACATGAGGCACTCAGCACAGTGCCAAGTGCAAAACCAGCCAAAAAAAGAAGCATACCTAAATATTATTATTGTAACTATGTTTATTTTTTTCCTCTGTCAAAATTAAAGTTTAGAAGAGAGCATGAGAAAAAAAAATGGGAGAAAAGTTTTGTGCAGGATAATGGAATGGGTGAATATTTTAGTTCTGAGCATTTCCCTTTACAATGTTTTGCATGTTGGTATTCTAAAAAATACATTTCTAAGTCCAGACTCCTCCCAGAGCAAAGCCCTCATGTCGGGGCCCCTCCTCTTTCCAGCAGTCGGGAAGCCCCATTTCACAACCCTCCCAGCTCTCAGAAAGCAAACACTGAGCTGGGGAGTCCCCCGCACAGATTTTAAATGGACCAATTGTATCCTTATCCTTCCCGCAGCTGTTTTTGGAGAAGCTGCTGTTCTTAGATGCCTGATTATCCCACACCTGTGAGGACATAGCATCGCTCTCTGAGAACCAAATCATGTTTGAAATTTCTGGTGTCAGAGGGTCTTTTGAAAAATGGATGGCTTAGCATTTCCTCAGAATGCTGCATTCACGGGAGGGGTCTTCCACCTGACCTGTCGGGAACAATGTGTCTTTCAGGCTGTGGCCACCATGAATGGGACGCTCTGAACCTCCTCTCTTTAGGGTTATTATTCTGAAATGCTCATTGTCAGCAATGCCCTCTTGGCTGCTGGACAGTAAAATGCATCTTTCTGTCAATTCAGTTTATTTACTTTTTTTTTTTTTTGGTAGCTGCTTGGCTAAAGAAGCAAGAGCCAGCCTAGCTACATTCTATCTGTGCACCTGTGTTGTTTACACTGTCAGAAACTCCAGGCAAGAGGCTGAAACCGTGATTATTATTGGGCTTGGGAACTGCAAAGACAGGCAAAAGAGACTTTCTTTTAATGTGGGTGGCAGGGAAATAAAATGACGATCCAGAAAGAACCAATTCTAAGGCATGAACTCTAAAAGCGATCTGCCAATTAACTGTGAAGAGGATGGCGTCTTAATCTAGCACTTTATCTGCTGCCCAGGCTTCCCAGGGCTCGTCAGCTTCCCCTCCAACCAGGAGGGGAGAGTGGATTCCATTAGGCTTGCAGAGCGCCTTCCCAGGAGGGAGAACAAGGGGCTTCTATTCTGGCACATGAATCCTTATTACAAGTGCTCAGCTCAGGTTTGACCGAGGAATCTGAGCTGCCAGCAGCGCGGAGAGAGGCAGGACATCCTAAATGACTTCTGCGATTGAGCAAGGAAAACACCGTCTTCCGATTTTGAAAGGGAAAGAGACCTTCTGACCATAAAGAGTCCAGGAGATGTGCAAATATAATTTATCAGATATTTTTCTGAGTATAATCACTCAATTATCTTCAAGTTTGCATTTTCATGCAGTAAAAATAGGCAAGCAGCTGACATTCAGGGAAGGGCCTTTGTGTAATGGACAGATTTTCATCATGAACCCTAATCCTGAGACTTCCATGGCCTAATCTGGACAAATCCTATAATTAAAGGCATTCTAGTGTCTGGGGATAATGGATTTGCTGAAGGTGATCAGGTGATGCTGTACATCACGCAAAGTGTGTACTGTGTACCTTGGGGCTATTTGCATAGTGGTCTTTATGCCAATAGAAGATACGTTTTCTCTGTAATCAGCATGTGTTACCTTTAGAACCAGGAAATAATTTTAAAAGAACATTACTTTAAAGAATTTTAATTGGTCTTTGTATTAGAGCTCAGACGACCTAGGGTCCAATCCGCCACCTGCTAGCTGTGTGTCCTGAAGTGGCTCAGTTACCCGGTTACGTCAGTTTACAGAGTCCTCCAGGAGCTGCCCCACAACCAGCCTGCTCATACTGTACTTACTCTTCTTAGCCTTCTGCCATCCTGGCCTTTTTCTGTTCCTCTAACAGGCCATGCCTCTCAACTTTGAGGTTCTCAACCCACTGTTTTCTCTGTTCAACACATCTGCCAACTCCTCAACTGGCTCACTCCTCCTCTTTCTTCTTCATGCAAGGGCCATGTCTTCTGAGAGCGAGTCTCTGAAATCCCAGACTGAATTAGGTCCTCCTGGGCTAGCACTGGGTAGCTCTCCTTCTGTATCACTCACTGGTTACTAAATGTTGTAATTGTTCAATAACTATAAACTCCATGAAGCCAAAGTCTGTGTCTTTCTTAGGCATTGCTATGTCCCCAATACACAGAGAAAGCATTCTCTGAAGATTATTAGGTGAACAAGTGAATGAATGAGCAAAATGATTTAGATAATCAAGGTCTTTTCAGTTTCACGGAATCAGTAACACTGATTCAGTTGAGGACAACAATGTGCTGACTGTGTTTGTATTAGAGTTCACTTGCTTCAGTTGATGGAATGCCCACTTAAGCTGGCTAGACAGAAAGAGGTTATTGATATGATGTTGATGTGGCTCGTAGACATTAAGGAGTAACTGTAGGAACTGGAGAGGCCCTGTGGAGCTCAGAGTTGTAACTGGGGACTCGGACTCCAAGCCCATCATCATTTTATAGAAGATTCCATTGTTACTCATTTCCACGTGCACGACCTTAACGGACCAGAAAGAAATCTTCCTTTCATAGAAGGTTCTATGTTAACTCATTCCCAAGGGGACAGGCTTAATAGACCAGAAATCTTCCTTTTATCTTTTTTTTTAATTGAAATATAGTCAGTTTATAATGTGTTAATTTCTGGTGTATAGTATAGTGATTCAGTTATATATACATATATGTTATGTATGTGTGTATATATATATTCCTTTCCCAGCTGGGAAGGACATCTCCCTCCCCGAAGCACTGTAGTACTTTGCTGTGCTTCTCTTGGGATATGTGATATCTCCCCTCTCTGTTTTGCTAGCTCCTTAAGGCTGGACTCACCTTAATTTCCTTTGCAAAGTTATGCTTAAGAGGCATGCACGGTACACGTTTGTTGTCTGTATTAGTTTCCTATTGCTGCCATAAAAAATTATCCCAATCTTTAAACTTAAGACTTAAATTTTGACTTAAAACGACACATTTATTATCTAACAGTTCTGGAGGTCAGAAATCTGAAATGGGTCTCGCTGGGCTGTACTCAAAATGTAGGTAGGGCTGGGTTCCCTTTCATAGGCTCTGGGGGTTGGTCCACTTCCATCTTAGTTCATTCAGGCTGTTATAACAAAAATACCACAGACTGGGTGGCTGATAAACAACAGAAATTGATTGCTCACAGTTCTGGAGATTGGAAGTCTAAGACCAGGTTGCCATATGGTCAGGCGAGGGTCTTCTTCCGGGTCACAGACTCCTCATTGTGTCCTCACATGGTGGAAGGGGCAAGCAAGCTCTCTGGCATCTCATGATTTCATAAGGGCCTAATCCCATTCACGAAGGCTCCACCTTCATGACCTAAGCACCCCACAAGGCCCTACCTCCCAATACTATTGCATTGGAGGTTAGGTTCCCAACATATAGATTTTAGGGGGACATAAACATTCAGACTGAGGCAATTTCTTTTTCTTTTCCAGCTTCTAGAGTTTGCCTGCATCCTTGATTCATGGCCCTTTCTCCATCTTCAAAGCCAGCAACATTAGGCCAAAACCTCTTCATGCTGCTGTCTTTCTGCTTTCCTCTTCCACTTTTAAGAACCTTCGTGATTACATTGGGGTCATCAGATAATCCAAAATAATCTCCGTATTTTACGGTGAGCTGATTGGCAACCTTGATTCACCTTTAACACATAAGATAGCAAATTCACAGGTTCCTGGAATTAGAACAGGGGCATCTCAGGAGGTGGGAGTGGGCAGGGAAATGAAGGGTGAGCAGAGTGTTCATCTGCCTCTCACATTGTCCAAACACAGTAACTGAAATCAGTAGTCTATTAGAACAAGTCAGGAAGATAACTACGTCCTTTAGTCAAATGTCTTTCTGAAAAGTTGTGATAGTTTTTCCTATCATTGAACTGCATTTTATATTCATCAGGGAAGTAATTATGCTTTAAATGTCCTAATTAATTATTTTACTACATTAAGATTTATATATATTTGACTTTATTAAAGCAAGATTCACATCTTTTATCATGTGAACACATTTGTTTTATATAAACCTATGCGAAGGTTATTATGGAAAAGTTTTTGCATAAATAAAATAACTAGGCATTCACTGTTCTTGAAGTATTGATGTGGGGGATGACTTTTTTAGAAGAGAAGCTAGTATCAGCAAATGAATAATGCCCTATTTTCCCTCTTTTATATAGAATAAATAATTTAATAAGCTAAATGTGATTCTATGCTGTGGTTTTAACTGTCATTAAATGCTGTTAAGTGAAAATATCGACTATGAAAATATAAATTCATAGTTCTGATATTAAGAACTATTATCTATTTACTGAGGAATTCAATGAAAACAAGAAATCACGTTTCATGTAAGTTCATTCTTTAGGAAGCATAAATTTAGGATAAACTGGACCCTAATCATCATATTTCTTAATTATTCTTACTAATTGTGAAGTTTAGCTCTGTCTTTTCAGCTGTACCAGATGTACCACTAAATTTGAGCATCACTCTTATCGTTACCCTGCAAGGTAATTAGTATTTCCATTTCACAGATAATAAAATCAAGACTCAAGTTAAGTAAATAGTCTAAAGTCATAGAGATGAAAAGTCATACTTGCGGAGCCCACATTTAAATCTGGGTGTACCCAATTCCAAAGTTCGTCATACTCTTTCCAGTATAATACAGCAAGAATCCTTGATGTCAACATTTTGTACAGAAACTCAACAAAATGTATGACTTTGGGCTGCAAATACGTCTCAGGACTGATTTTCCATTCTTATTTGTAGGAGTTCCATTTCAACGCAGACACCACAGGAAAGCATCTAGATTCTTCATGTTTTTCAGCCTATTTCTTTATCTCTTGGAAGTAGGAAGGAATAGAATCCTTGATGATTTGTAAAAATCAAGTTCATAAATGTGCAACAGTGTCTGAATGCAAAGAGAGAGTTACGGTTCTAAACCAATCTTTAAAAAGAAAAAAACAAAAAAAAAAAAAGATCAATATTTGCTCTGATTGTACTGGATGTTGCTGATGGAAAAGTGACATTTGCAGCTTTCCCTTTGTATGAAAAATTAAATATAAAGAGATGGTCTGTGGACTGTTTTCCTACAAAATCCTCAGTTTCATGTGAGAAATTATCTCTTTGAGAAAAGAATTTATTTCTCTCATTCAATCTATGAAAAGGCAGGCAGGGTGAAAGGAGAGGCCGTTTTTACTTCTTGAATAATTTTGTTTCTTTTCTCCTTTTTCTATATCTTCAATCTATGTAACTCCTCAGTGTCCAGAAAGACTTTAAAGAGCCTTTGCATAATTATTTCCAAATATTAATTAAATGTTACTAGTTTAATTACTTGGAGAAATGAAGTTTTCTAGTATCTCTTCTGCAATGCTTTTGAATGCAGTACACTCTATTTTCTTCTAGACGGATTCCAGGGAATTTCATGAAATTCCATAAGCTTATTTACTATGTGACATTTCACTTCCACAAAATTACCAATTTTTTTTTTAATGGTGGAAACTCTAACACTTGGGAATAAGTTTGATGTATAATAAGTGTGCCTTAAATAAGGTAGGGAAGAAATGCAGGACTGGAAAGACAGCTTTTCTCCATTAAGTCTTCAGGAACCCAGGCTTCTTCCCACAGCACCACCATCCATCTCTCGGGTACATAGCCCACTTCCTCATGGTCCATGGCGGTGGCCATCACCTCCATGCTCCCAAGCAGTAGGATGGTAAACAGACTGAAACAAAGAAAAGGTCAAAGGGCTTAGACGAGTTTGTTTTTAAGGAAGGTTCTGGAATGTACACATGACATCAGTTTACATCCAGTTGGCCTTGTCTTAATCACAAAGCCACAGAGCTACAGGGGAGGCTGGAAAATGTCTTTATTCTAGGCAGCTATTTCCCAGCTAAAGATTCTATTTCTATGCAAGAAGGAGAAAATGAGTATTGAGGGGACAACTAGCTGCTGCCACGGACATAATAGCTGCTCCTTTAGAGTTCTGAAGGGCACCATGTGAACCAAAGGACTCAATTTGCTCTTTGTAGCATCAAGGAGCAAAATATGAGTGTGATACTGAAGTGGTAGGGAGGGGACATTTGGCTCATCATAAGGAAGAACATTCCCACATGGATGACTTGACATGTTATAGTGGAGAGTCCCCCTTATTGGAAAGTATTCAAGCAAAAGGTGTTTCCTATCTCTCAGGTACAGAGAGGATTCCTCCTCTAGGGGGAAGATGCCACTGGGTGACCACTAAGGTATTTCCTCCTAAGAGCCTGTGAAAACGATTATTTCTTAACATCTGAAGAATCTGTAATAATGTCCCCTTTTTTATTTCAGATATTGGTGATTTGAGACCTCTCTCTCTCTCTCTCTCTCTCTCTTTCTCTCTCTTTTTCCTTGCTCATTATTTTAGGTGTTTATTAATTCTAGTAATTTGTTTCAAGAGCCAACCCTGGCTTTCTCATTTTCTGTATGGTACATTGTTTTCAGTTTAATAATTTCTGCTCTCTTTATAATTTCCTTCCTTTTACCTTCTTGGGTTTTATTTTGCTCTTCTTTGCCCAACTACTTGAGGTAGAAACTTAGATCATAGATTTCAAACCTCTTAAAAAATGACATTTTTTTTTTTATTGATTTAGGGTCAAATGAAATAGAATCATGAAAATGCTGTGTAAATCACAAAGCACAATGTAAGTGGTCAGGGCAGTTTCTTACCACTGTTTGAACGACTGTGCCCAGTCACGCTGTGATGACTAAATTTAACATGGCTCTCTTTGTCTGTCTTGTTCCCTGATCTCTGCTATGCTATCTGCCACACTATCTGCCACATTTGGTATCACACCCAGCTGTTAGGCTTCACTAATTTTTGGCTTATGACTCTAGTATTTCTTACAGTGCTCTCGGGCATAAATATCTCCACAGTCTGATCCAATTAAATTCATTAGGGGTAGTTTTTGAGGCCAATCTTTGAGGCTTGTTCTGACCCTAGAAGGGCTCTTTTCTAGCTGTCTCTTCCCCTGGTTCTCTCTGGTAAACTAGCTGGTCTACAGGTTAGCTTTTGTCCTTCTTTCAGCCTCCTCTCAATTGTTTACCACGAAAGTCTCCATTATTTTCAAGAGCAACCTTCAACTTGAGCTTACCCGCATTCTATTTCAAATAAAGTCAGTTTCTTTGTGAAGATCTTCAGAGCCATCTGCTCTTACAGACTGCCTCTCCCTCTAGAAAAAAATCTCTGAGTGAGTGCTCTGGACACCAGACAGTGGTGGTAACCTCTAGTCTCAGACAGCCTCTGGCACAGAACCTCTGCCCTGCAAGTGAGCTGGATTGAGGGCAATAAGGGCACTAGGATTTTTGTCCTGCCATTCCTGGAGTAGAGCCTCTGCCCTGTGGGTGGGGGCTGGGTGGAGGAAAGGAGCTCCCCACCTCCTGGCTGTGCTTACCAGGAATTTAACACCAGAGCTGGAGAAACACTGATGGTCTGCCTTTCCCAGTGAGATACTGTGTCCCTTTATCAAGAGCCAAGGGGAGAAGACGCCCAGTCTTATTGGTGCCACCTTCCCAGAGTGGAGCTTCCATCAAACTGCGCGGAGGGGTTGGGGAGGAGGTAGGTCATGACTCAGAAGTGCCACAGATTCTCGATGTTCTTATCAAGTTTTAGTATATTTTCTTGAATAAATATTTATTCATTGGCAGTATGCCCTAAGGATGATTCTCAGAGACTTTATAGAACACTTAACAGTATTTTCATAAGTTATGCTTGTTTCACTGGAGTACAGATCCCCGGAGCTCTTCAAAGTGCCATGCTAAAAGTGGAACTCTGTTTTTGCTTTTTTTTTTTAACAGATATATGTGTTTCCATTAAATAGGGCTTTAGGTGCATGTAAATTTTGATATCAGTTCAAAATATTTCTACATTGCAATGAAGTGTCCTTCTATGTCTCTAGTGGGATTTCTTGCTTATAGTACTATTAAATACTATTTCTTGATAATAATACCACTACACCAGCTTTTACACGTTAGTTGATATATCACTTTTCATCTCTTACATGAAGTAAAGAGTTAGAATTTTCTTATTAATACAGTCTGATATTTGTTGTCTTTTAATTGGAATATTTGGCCAGTTTATGTTACAGTAACCATGGACACGTTTGGGATTAAATCTTCAATGTTACTATTTCTTCCTATGTATTCTAGGAAGAATCATTTTCTTTTCTTTTATTCCCCCTCCTTTTTTTTTTGCCTCTTTTGGGAATCAAGCAATTTTTAAATTATTTTCCTGCTGTGTTAGTTTATAAGCTATTCATTCTTCTGTTACTCTTTTATGGATACCACAAGGATTAGTAGTTGTGCATCCTTCCCCGTTAGAGAGTATTTTTAATTAGTACTTTGACCAGAAAACAGGAATCTTAGAACACTTTAATTCTATCCACCTTCTTTTACCTTTTGTACTAATGTTGCCCTATATTTTGCATCTACACACATTTTAAACCCTACAAGACATTATCATTTTATAAAATTGGTATTCATTTAGATTCATCTGTATGTTTGTCCTTTCTGTATCTCTCTGTTTCCATCTGGGATCATTTTTCTTCTGCTTAAATAACTTCAGAAATTTATGTAATTCTGTTGGAACAACTTCCCTCGGTTTTTGACTGAAGTGTCTTGTGTCATCATCATTTAAATTTTTTAAATTAAACTTTTAATTTGAGATAAGTAGAGATTCACATGCAGTTGTGAGAAACAATATAGCGAGAACCCAAATACCCTTTACCCACTTTCCCCTAAAAGTAACATTTTGCAAAGCTGTCATACAATGTTACAACCAGGATATTGACATTAGCACAGTCAAAATACAGAATGTTTCCATCACACCACAAGAGTCCCTCACATAGCGCATTTACAACCGTAGGCACTTCCTCCCATTCCCTCCTTAATCTTTGGCAACCACTGATCTGTTTTTCATGTCTATAATTTTGTCATATCAATAATGTTTATATAAATGGAATTGTACAGTATGTGACCTTTGAGGTTAGTGTTTTCACGCAGCAAAATTCTCTGGATGTTCATGCAGGGTTTTGTGTGCATCAGTAGTTTGTTCCATTTTACTACCGAGTGCTATTCCATAGTGTGGATGTACTAAAATGTGTTCACCCATTCACTCATTGAAAGCACCTGAGCTGTTTCCAGCTGTTGGCCAGCACAAAGAGAGCTGCAATAAGCATTTGTGTACAAGCTTTTCTGTTAGCATACATCTTCATTTCTCTGAAATACCAAGAGCATAATTGCCAAGTCATACAGTATTTGCATGTTTAATTTTGTTTTTAAATTGTCAAACTGTTTTCTATAATGGCTGTACCATTTTACATTTCTACTAGCAATGTATGAGTGATTCAGTTTCTCTGCCAGTATTTGATATTGTTGCTATTTTTTATTTTAGTCATTTTGAGAGGTGTGTAGTAATATCTCATTATTGTTTTAACTTGCTTTTCCCTAATAGCTAATGATATCGGAAAATTGTTTTGTGTGCGTATTTGTTATCTGTATATATTCCTGGGGAAAATGTCTTGGGGGAAATTGGATTGTTTTACTGTTGATTTTTACTGTTAAGAAGTCTTTTGTTGCTCCTTGCAAGTGAATATAATTTTTTGTCTTGCTGCTTTTAATAATTTATCTTTGTCTTTAGTTCTCAGCAAGTTGGTCATGATGTGTGTATGTGTGATTTTCTTTGTGGTTATCCTGTTTGGGGTATATAGGGCTTCTTAAATCTGTTATTTTATATCTTTTGTAAGTTTTAGGACTCTCTCGGCCTATTGTCTTGAAATATTGCTTCTGTCCTCTCTCTCTCTCCTCTCCCCAACATGTTAGCCTTTTCATATGTCCCAAAAGTCTCTTACATTCTTTTCTGTATTTTCCATTCATTTTTTCTTCTCATACTTCAGTCTAGATATTATCTACTAATCATTCATTTCACCATTTTTCTCTTTTGCTGTATCTCCTATGCTCTTGAACCCATCTGTTGTGCTCTTAATTGCAGTTGTATGTTTCAGTTAATTTTAATATGCTCTTCTTAAGCAGATTTTATTATTCTGCTTGTGGAACTCTCCACCCTGCTGTCTATTTCCTTGAACATATTCATTATACTGTGGACCTTTGAATAACGTAGGTTTGAACTGCATGAGTCCACTTATATGTGGATTTTTTTCACTAAACATGTACTACAGTGCTACACACAGCTCTACGGTTGGTTGAATCTGTGGATGTGGATGTGCGGATACGGAGGGCCAACTGTAAAGCTATACGCAGATTTTCAACTATGTGGATAGTCGGCTTCCCTAAATTTCACATTATTCAGGGATCAACTATGGTTACTTTAAAGTCCTGTCTGATAACTGCAGAAGATGGATCTGTGATAACTACCCATGGATCTGTCTGTGGTCTATTTCTTCCTCTTGGATTTTGCTTAGTTATACCAGTTTTCTCGCACAATTAATGATTCTTGAGTGAACTGGAAGTGGCGTATGCAGAGCAGCCAAGGGTCTGTCTGACGTCATCGTCCTTTAGAGAGGGTTAATTTTCTCTGGAAAGTAGTAATAGGGGCAAATTACCTGGATCCAACTAAGTATTGTAGTGATTCTAGGATGGGTCCTGGTTTTTGTGAGGATGCATCTATTTCCCATTTTCCATTACTTCTAGGTCATAGCCTTTCAGTTATGAGACCTAAAAACTAAGGGTGTTTACAAGCTCCAGCTCCTCAGAAGATCCTGAACTCCCAAGCCTGCAAGACTGCTACACGCACCCTTCTTGTTTTTATCCTGTTTGCTACATTTTAATGCTTCACTTCTTTTTCTCTTGTCTAACACCATCTAGGAGTTGGCAAATGCTTCAAGGGCAAAATAGTTCAGAATATTGGGATCTCTTCTCTGTGCTTCCTTTTTCGTTTTTTTTTTTTAAACTAGGATCTCAATCCCCAAAGTCCTGAATGTTTTTGAGTATTTGTACCCCCATTTTTTTTTTCTCTCCAGTCTCTGAGAATGCCAAAAGCCTCACACCACTTAAGAATTAAAAAATAATAATTTGAGGAGAGAAGTAACAGATAATATGGAGAATGCTGGGGCTTGCATCATTATAGTTCCCTTTTATCTGAGATCTTGGCGCTTGAAGGTCTTGATGCCTTTGCTACTCTTTGATGCCTTCCAACCACTTTTTAAAAATCCAGCTATTATTATCTCAGTGAGAGTATTAATTTGAAGACAAAAAAAAAAAAATTCCATCATACTGGGAAATAGAAGTTACTCAAGCCTGTGTGATCCAAATATTTGCTTCAGTTAAGACTATAATAACCTTAGCATGCACAAGGTTCTGGGTTCAACCTCCATTAAATAAATCAGTAAAAAATAAATAAATAAACCTAATTGCCTCCCTCCCCCTAAAAAAAAAAAAAGACTATAATAATTTGGGCAGTTTTATTTTATTTTATTTTTACTGTTTTATTTTGCCTGTTTTCTTTGATTCAAATCTTCCTGATTAGATTTTTCTTGCCATATTACTCCTTAAGCCAAAGCTAGATTAAGATCATCAGAGTTCCCAAATGCAGAAAGGGTAAGTTGGCCTTCTCACTCTCATAAGGAATTAAAAATAAAAATAACCCTCAAGTATAAAATAACCGTTAAAAATAATTCAATTCTTTCTAAAAATACATCAAATGTAAATTATTTCCAAAAATTAGTGGAGCCAGGCTTCCTGGGTATAGATCCTGGCTCTGCATGTACTCAGTAGGCAAGTTATTCAATCTTTCTTTGCTTAAGTTTCTCTTTTTTTTTCTCGTTTTTTTTTTTTTTTTAATTGAAGTGTAGTCAGTTACAATGTGTCAATTTCTGGTGTACAGCACAATGTCCCAGTCATGCATATACATACATATATTCATCTTCATATTCTTTTTCATTAAATATTATTACAAGATATTGAATATAGTTCCCTGTGCTCTACAGAAGAAATTTGTTTTTAATCTATTTTTGTATATAGTGGCCCACATTTGCAAATCTCAGACTCCCAAATTTATCCCTTCCTACCCTGTTTCTGTTAGTAACCATAAGATTGTTTACTATGTCTGTGATTCTGTTTGTAGATAAGTTCATTAGTGTCCTCTTTTTTTAGATTTCACATATGAGTGATATCATACGGTGTTTTTTTCTTTCTCTTTCTGGTTTACTTCACTTAGAATGATGATTTCTAGGTCCATCCATGTTGCTGCAAATGGTATTATTTTATTCTTTTTATGGCTGAGTAGTATTCCATTGTATAAATACACCACAACTTCTTTATCCAGTCATCTGTTGATGGACTTTAGGTTGCTTTCATGTCTTGGCTATTGTATATAATGCTGCTATGAACATTGGAGTGCATGTATCTTTTCAAATTAGAGTTCCCTACAGATATGTGCCCAGGAGTGGGACTGCTGGATCATATGATTGTGGAAAAGAATAATACCTGTCTCATAGGGTTATTATAGTAAAGAATTTAATATATCTATAGCACTTAGAACAATGCTCCGGATGTAAGTGCTCAGTTAATGTCAGTTAATGTAAAAGATTATCCAACATCAACAGCAGTAGCTGTAAAATACACCAGCATATAACTTATGTACACACATAATAAATACTTATGATTTAGTAGAGATAAGTTTGATTTACTTGGCCAATTTACTTGAACCCATCCATTGCTAGAACATTTTGTGATAACTCAACATTTTTGTTCTTCTTTTTCCTTCTTTTGTCTTTTTGGGAGCTTGAGGGGAGGCTCTCTCTTCTCTGTTAGCAGGAAGAAAAAGGAAGCATTTCTTTCTGTTGCTCAGCATTTATTTCCCGGTAGTGGAGTCTATTTATCAAGCACTTGTGTTCTGGGCCCTGTGCTAACCACAGAGCTGTAGAGATGACTAAGATCCCGTCCTTTCCCTGAAAGTCTCTATAGACTCACCAGAGTCAGACATAAACATGAAATGACACACACAATGAGCCAGCTATTCTGTGGCAGGGTGTCAGAGTTTTAGAAAACCTTAGCTTTATAGTCCTCATAACAACCTTAAGATGTAAGCACTGAGGCTCAGAGGACTTAAGTAACTTTCCTAAATGAGATTTGAACCCAGTGCTTACAAAACATAGGTCCATGGCCTTCCCACTAATGTTAAGGTGGGGACACAGCACCACTAGCTAGCAACAGCAAAGAAAAGGTTGATTATCACTGTCTACTTATGGCCTAAGCCACCTGTTAATTTAATTGTGTGAACCCGAGTCAGGCTGCTTGTTTTGTGGCATTTACCATAAATTGCCATAAATAAATTTAGTGGCGTTTATTTCCGGCAAAGTGGTCAAACTAAGAATAGGCAGCTTTGACATTCATACGGCAAGTGAAAGCTATGGTGCAGAACTATTTTCGAATGGGTATTTTTAAATTCAATGAATCATTCTCACCTAAAAAAGTGAGTTATGATTTAAAAAAGAAAATGACACATATTCTTTTTAATGTTGTGGGCTCTGATTAGAGAAGACCTTCATGTTTTTCCTATGATATTTTCAACTACATTTGGATTAATTAGCCAAACTGGTAGAAACCTGAGCTCCAAAGAGATCGTCCTCACAATTTCAACTCTGCAGGAGGCCAGTGGCTTTCTTAGCTGTAAGAGGGACCTCTAATTCTAGGTAGTTTGCAAAGGGAAGTGACTTGATGGCATGTTGGAAGCAGGCTATAGAAAAAAGAATTACATGTATCCACTTTTCACTTTGAAGGCCAGTCCACTGATTTTAACTTATAATGAGTTTAAGCACATAAGTATACAGTAAAGTATACTTAAATCTTTAAAAAAAAAAAAAGAAAATTCAAAATAAAAAGATATTATTATTTGTTAAATTTTAAACTAATGAAAGGCCAGAATGTTTAGAACAGCTAACTCCTTGTTTCAGAGGACATCACCTACTGGCAAACCATGGTACTGCAGCTTTCTCTTTTAGATGTTGACACTGCACAGAGAGGAAGAGTTGATCAGGCAGCCATGGATCTGGAGTCAGAGAACGTGGGGCCCTGGAAGTCTAGAAGGATATGCTTTCTCTCCTCTCTTCCCACCCCTCTCATTACTATGATGTGCATTTCTGAGCAGGAAACCAGAACTATCACTGGAACCAATTACAAATTTGTGAATTGTAGCTGTTACTGAAATCTGCCACTGGCGAGACATCCTGGCCCATTTAGATAGACATTGGACTCAATGAGCTAATTGTGCTTGTGCAAACAGATAAATTCCTAGCCATCATTAATCTGAAATTAAAGGGGGAGCCTTCACTGCAGCATTACACTTCAATTTTACTTTTGCAGTGCTATAGCCAATCGCGTAAGGAAAATAACTTTTCAAATGAAAGTGTATCTTTTCTCCCAGTTGCGACTGAGACAGAAGTAAAGGAAGAGAAAGATGGACTAGGAGGAGTCTATGGCGAAACAGTTTGAACATTAGTCTTACTGTTCTAGAGCAAATCCTGACTCTAACTGAAGAAATTGCATTCTTTTACAGGGACATAAATGTAATCTGTTCAGCTGGCTTAGCTTCCACTTATATTTGGTAAAACCCCAGAGCTACCTTTTTTAAAAGAAGCCAAAATAGAAATCCTGATAACTCTAGCATGGAAAGATCCTTAGGGTTTTGAGAGCAGTCACTCCTCTGCCGCCGTTTAACCCCTTTGCCCTTTGAATGGGTAAACATTCTCTGAATGTGTTTTTTCAGAGTACCTTCCTCTGGGTTTCATTTCATTTTGTTTAATGGACTTCCTGTTAATTAAGAGGGAGAATGAACTAGGAAATAAGCACGTGTGAGGAGTTAGAAGTAAGCTAGGCTGGTCCTAAAGGAAATGAAGCTCAAGTTAGAAAACGTGCAGGACTGTCCTTTTATTCTGCTGCCCTAGACTTTCACTGAAGTGTGTGTTTGGGGACACTTACCATTTACTCCATGCTGAGCCCCAGAGGGATGTGGACAAGAGCACGTAGGGGAGGATTTGGCACCTGTATGGTGACCCCCAAAATAAAAGTCAAAAAAGGTCAAAATATAAAGTATTTTAAAGGAGTACTGTTTTGAAACTCTTTTGGTCATCATTCTTTCATAGACACTTTCCAGTGCAGGGATCCTGAATTCATGTCAGCTGATTCCCCATCCTGTTTGATGTGAGGGTCATTAGACTCTCATCTGATGCGGGGCCACCCGCCCCAAGTTTCTTCTCTTTCTTTCCATCTCAGTACATAGATGTGGATTCCTCTATCATTTTAAAAATAGCTTTTCTTCCATCTCTCCTTGAGCTTCTGTTTTTATCCATTTGCTTACAAATAGATTTAATTAGCTTAGAATACTGCCCCCAAATTTCTCAGCTTCTTTCCCTCTGTGCTACAGAGAGACACAAGCTTCATGCTGGTGACAGCGAGACCAGTGGGAACATCAGAGGGGCACGCATTTTCCTGCCAGTAACTGTAAAAGACACCAAAGCCTCAAAGAGGAAAGTTGTAGGCGCTCTTGAGTCACAACTTCAAGGGCTGAGGTTGTCGGGGAGCTGTCCGTGATGGTTGTGGGGTGAGTGTACACACACATACTCACTCACACACATTTACACACCACAGTGACAGATGACCTATTGAAATAATTTCAGAGCTGTTCTGTGGTTGCTACGACAACCAATGCTCTCTTGGCTTTCATCTGGCCATGTGACAGGGACTTTGACGTCAGCTGGAGGCAGAGTCTGTGGCTGAGTCCACACAGTCAAAGGCCTGTGAGAATCTGGTGGATGCTGGCTGCCGCTGCCGCTGCTCTTAACGCTGCTGCCGCTGCTTCCCAGGGGCTGCAGAGCATGGACTGTTAAACCTTGCCCTTCTTCTGTGCGAGGTAATTAGTTTGCTTTAGGTACAATAGCTGATGTGTTTATAGATCATTGTGGTTCTCCCCTCTCTCTTACCTCTTACAAGTTTGTCTTCATGAACAGTTATTGTTGTACCAGGAGAAAAATGTGAAGCAGCTTCTAGTTGTTAATTTGGGGCGGAATCTCTGGAATTTGGTTAAATTTGGATTAATGTTCTGTGAAGTAGGTTAAAATGTAATCGCCTTTCTTATTCAACACTTGCTAACATGACATTATTTAGAGATAGGATTTTGCAGCTTGAGCTAAATATTCCCCGTTGAATTCCAGGAATCCTCCCTTCTGTATTGTTTTGGGTTTAAAGACTCCAGCATAGTCTTGCAGTATGTTGCTAACTTTGCTTTTTTGTACACTTGCTACCCTGTTCTGAATCAGCCTAGAATAGTTTGGAATTCGGTTTCTGTCTTGTTTGCAGCATTCATAATTAGCAACAATAGGCACAGTGGGAAAGAACATTACACTTTGAAACAAAAGTTGGGGTTTTTCTGGTAAACGAAGTATTCTGCAAATACTGGGGAAAACTGTCAACAGCTTCCTGTTTAGAGAAAATAATCTGGAATATGCCAAAGAATCTGGGGTGGAACCTCTTACATGTGTGCATGCAGTTGCTTTTTGGTTGTTAGAGCGAAGTGCATATTTTCAGCATCTTCCTCTGAAAATTCAGTTGTGAAGAGAATAGCATTGGATGGTCTTCACTGAGGAGTCATGTAAGCTGGTTTTTATATTTAAAGATTGAAATAATGACCTAGAGAAGAAAACAATAGCCTTAAAACCAAATTATCATTGGTAGATCTACTTTAATTCAAACACGGATATGAATAGTCACTAAAAATTGCTCCAGATCTCAAATGAGTAATTTGATAACTGATTAGTAGAGCCTTTCATCTCGATTTCTATAACACTATGCACTGCAAATTGGGTGTGGTGTTTTGCATTGTTGTAGTTTCTTTCCTTGTCAAGTTTAGTGATTTTGAATTTTCTATCATTGCACACAAGTTGGATCATTTTTATAGCTTGTAATTCAAAGAAAACCTCTGGTATTGAAGTTAATTGGAGCCTAGATTTATAACCAGGTGTCTGAATCTTACAAATTTAATTGGAAAAAAAGGTACATTTTAGAGCAGCACATGTAATATACCTGTTATTTTGATGAATAGAAAATAATGGTTTAACTATGTATATGAAGAATACACATTTTATGGTATATGAGTTAAGTATCAGCTTAATGCCAGAATACATTGTTCTGATAGCCTTTATTTTACTTTTGGAGATGGGGATTTTGAACAGTGTTTAGCTTCAGTAACAAGTGAATAATTGTGAGTACATCAATAATTTCTCAATAGTTTTCACTGAGTGAATATTCATTTGACTTGCTGCCATTTGATATGTCTATTTTTGGCCAGAGTCTCCATGGAGGATTTTCCAAAAAGTCTAATGTACTTATACTCAAGGAACATCCACTGAGGCATTATCTCGTCATTCAATTTATCTCATAATTATAATAACTCAGAGGCCATATTCTTAAGCCTCCTAGAACTATGTTAATTGATTTACAGCATTTCAACTGAGCATAAGTAGGACCAACAGCCAGAAGCACTGTCATTTAAAAGCAGTGTCTTTGATGGAGTACTTTGTTGTTTCTTTTTCTCAAAATAAGGAATTATCATTATAGTTTTTCCAGGTAGCAGAGATTTTCTTGATGCTCTCTCTATGGTGTTTTAAATTAAAGTTATAAAATGATTGTATTCAATGCTCTAATGAAACAGACTGGACTTCAGCAAACAACTCAGTGTTGATTGGCAAAATGTTAATGATAAAGTTTATCATGAGAAGAAAACAACCTATGCTGTGACAGCAGAGATACTCTGGAATCTACAGGTCTTTTCTTATGGCAAAATAAGGGGAGGAAAGACGCTTATTAGAGTCATCCATTTACAGCAATGAGACTGTGTTGACTTCAAGGTCAAGTTTGTTTCAACTTCAAAAGATATTAGCAAAGAATGAGTTACTCTAGAAACCTGGATGTTGCATTATTAAATGCTTTATGTACAGTTTCAGGGATTTTTAATGTTTTGGGTGTCACGGAGCTCTTTGGCAGGCTGTTGATGCCTATAGGTTCTTCTTAGAATGATGTTTTTAAATGTGTGATAAAGTATGCAGGATTACAAAGGAAACCACTTTTATTGAAATACATTAACCAAATTTTAAAAAATTATGGTATGTATGTTAATAATTCATTATTACATAAAATAAAATTAACAGCAGTTGTAATAACTACCATAATTTTGAAGTAGTGACGAGCATGGAAGATATTTCGAGATGGCTGCGATGACTGTGATGTGATGTAGAATATCTGTGATTTCTCTGGGCAACAAAGTCACAGGTACTGTGGTTTGTGGCCTCATTTTAATTGAAAGATACTAAATTTTAGTTTGAGGTTAGTGAAACTAAAGATGTAAAATTTTTCTCGTCCAAGTTCCCCGATCCTGTGAATTCTGTCCACTCCTGAGTTAAATGATATGTAAGCTGGTGATGCTAAAAGGCTTGGGACTGCACTGGACAAAATCCACACCACTGCTTCCACATTCAGTTCTTCTACCTCTGATTTGTTTTCTCTGTATGTGTGAATTTCACAGTATTCTCTCTTTAATTTCTGTGTGAAAAGGGATGATTTATCCACATAGCTAGCAAACTGTAACTTTGTTTTATTTTCCTTCTTGAAATTCATAAGTAGTCTTGTGTCCTTGGACTGAGAAACTCATACTTGGTTAGATAGGGGTTAAGAGGAAAAACTCTAGTGTTAATGCAAGTTATGCAAGTTAAAACCATGGACCGTAGAAGTAAGACTATAGCTATTTACAAAGGGACCTTTATCCCTTTGTAAAGAAAATAAGCTTGTACTTAGATGAAGAATGCAGGATGTTATATGAGATCATAGCTGAAGGAATATTCTAGACGGTACTTTGTGTGCTCACAGCAATTGAAATGAGCATTAAAAAACTTACATAACTTTTCATTTTAAGGTAAAGCACATACATGTGTAAATTGATCAGTTATAATGTAGATTCCAGTTACTCTGAATAGAGCCTGCTGGTTCACCTGTCAGAGGTCCCTAGAACAGGACACATTCAGAACGAAATGGGGGAGCGGAGACATTTCCCAAGTAATCTGAATGCAGAATCCTATTTGACTTCCTGGATATTCAAGACCAATACAGGGGATATTAATATTATTGTTTTCTGATTTACACGAGAGTTGTCTCATTCCCAATGTCATTCTCAATTTGCAGAAGATATTGCCTAATTTTCCTCTCCATCTAAGTAGGTACTCTGCAGTCAGTTAGCAGATATCAGGTATCACTGCCATACCAGCCCTGCATTTAGTCCTAGCCACCCTTTCTATTACATCAGCACCCACCATCACAGCATAGGAAAATTGGAGCTATGACATTATGCACAAGCTGGTGTTTAAACACAATCCAAATCCCTAACATTTGAAATGGAAGCTTAGCTATTTTTCTTCATGTGTTCTTGGGGGAATTACGAAAGAGGATTTTCTCAAACATTTCTTATTCTTTGGACTAGAAAAGAACACCTGCTTTGGGGGCTTTGAGTCTCTGTGGCAACTTGATAAAGAAACTTGGAAAAAGTCAAAAATCTCTGATTCCAGGCAGTACTGTTTGCTTCTTTGATGGCAGGTGTTGAAATCTGAAGTTCAGAAAGGAATGTGCCATTATTTTTTTACGAAATCAACTGTTATTTAAATGGTGCCCTGTGATAGAAATCCAACTAGAAATAGCATTCCAAAATACAGTATTTTTAATTGTTTCCAGAAGTGAGGCCATTAAAAGTTAGTGCTCATTAAGACTTTGATTAAAAATTATATGATAAATATTTAAATTCACTGGAGCCATGTACTCCAAACTAAAAACCGTCTGTTCTTTTTATCTCTGCAGTGAAATTCAGGGTTTGGGGTACATATTTCTATAAATGCCTTTAATTAGAGACATAGCATCCCTTTAAATTTTAGTTTACACCAATGTAAAACATAGTATACTTACATCACATTAAAGTTCTACATTTGATTTTCAAGGAAGAAATCTGTAGTCTAAAAGATACCACAGCTGCTACCTGTCCTAATGGGAGAATTTTCCCTATTTTCTGAATTCTGTCCCAGTGTGTACAGGAGGACCAAAGGCTGCATATTGCTTTTATGCAAGGATGAATTTTTTAAGAATGATTCTAGAATTTCTTTACTTCTATGAGTTCTAAGCCTTCCCATTAGAGGTAAATGTCAAGAAAAGCGTTGTCTTCTTTAGCTGACTCCCACAGATTTCATATGATTCATACAACTAAATCCACAATCAATTTTGTGACGACCATATTTACAACATCCTTGGAGATAAATTAAAAAATAGCATCCCACAAAAGCTAGCTGAGCCTAAGCATTCCTGCTTCTGCTGTGGATCAGGCGCAGCGTGAGGCAGCGTCACTCCGTCAGCAAGCATTATTAAGTGGCTGCTGCATCCACAGTACTGTAGTAGGCATTTTGGATTCCCTCATGATGTCCTTGAGTGATAAAATGCCACTGGCATAAAGAGCCCGAGTTACTTTATAGACTTCCAGCTTTTGTTTGCTTTTGTTCAAACATCTGGTCTTTCATGCATTCAGTAAAATTTGAGCACCTACTGTGTGCCAGGCGGTACACTAGATACTAGGGATGCTGTGGTGGTGAACAAGACAGACAAGATCCCTGCCATCGTGGGACTTTCAGTCTAACTATCCAGGGGACCTGCCCAGAGACCTAAGTGTAACAGCAACCAAGGATTTTTTTCTCTTACAGCCGTGCTGGCCAGTGTAGTCAAAAAGAGAATCTTCTCTATAAGGGAAAAAAAAATCAAAATGAAAGAGGCAAGTAAATAACCTGAGAACCCATTAGATTTTACACCAGAGTGAAAACTTGAAAGAGGCATTCTTCAGCTGGTGAACAGCTAGCCTAATCCATTCATATCAGTGTCAAGGGTTCCAGATCAGTACGCCCAGCCCTATTTCCAAAGGCTCTCTGTCCTCTAGTTCAGAAGACATATGGGACTAGTAGGGACTGACCTAGAGGATAATTTTCCTTTATGCATATACCCTGCCTTGTGCAAATGATGAGAGCTATTTCATCTTATGAAAGGAATCCTTAAGTTAGTTGTGCCCAAGAATACCGACCCCATCTTCCCTATTTGAACCCAGTCAAGATAGGTTCACTGCCCTGTTAAATAGCCCCAGGCCCCAGTGGCATAATACAGTGCTGTTCATTTTTCACTCACGCCCAAATCAGATTTGGGAAAAGGGCTCTTCTCCGCACAATAATCCAAGGTTCAGGCCCTTCCATCTACTTAGACTGATCTGGGGACAAATTCTGTCTCTATCACTTGCAGGTGTCACTTTGGGCAAGTTACCAAAGTCATGGCTTTCTTACCTGGATAGTATTAGTACCTACCTCATACATTTTTAAGTCAGCTTACTTGGCAGGTATTAAACTGTTATCATTAATTTTCTGCTTCTGGTAGTGCTGCCACCACCACCATCTCCCCAGGAACCAGGAAGTACCACGGCCATAGTCAGAGGGGATGTGTCCCTAGTGTCATGATGACAGCTAACACTTAGGGAGCTAGATAGTCTTCTAGGCTCCTTTCAAAATAACTATTTTTTTCTTCACAGCATCCCAATTTTATAAATGAGGAAACTAAGCAACAGAGAGCTTGAGCAAATTGCCCCACACCACCCAAGTGTATAATGGAGCTCTGTGTACTGAGATCTGGACTCTATGCTGTATAAGCTTTTAAGCTGGTACATTTGCACTTTCCCTAGAAGTAATATGTTGTGGCAGATTGTATCGCTAAAAGCCTTCTAGGATATTGCTACTCTCCCTCAAGAGAAGTATTGCCTTCCCCTGGAACCCCCGTGGACTTGTGATTGGTCCCACTGAGAGAGCACAGTGGAAACAATGCAATGCGACTTCCAAGGTTGGATTACAAGACGAATACAGTTTCTTTTTCTCTCAGCTGTCCTTTCTTTCTCTTACATGTGACATTTGACCCTGGAAACCAGCTGCCATGTTATGAGGAAGCTTAGACCATAGAGAGAGGCTGCATGTAGGTTTCAGTCAACACCTCCGCTAAGATCTCAGCCAACAGCCAGCATTAACTGCCAGATATGTGAGTGGGCAAGCCTTCAGAGCATCCCGGGCCCCAGCCCTTGGGTCCCCCTCACCCCTCCTGACGCCAGGGGAACCGGAGATGAGCTATCCCTGGTGAGCACTCTTCTAAACTGCAGGTTCATTTATAAGATAAAAACTATTGTTGTTCTAGCTTCATAAGTTTGGGAATTATTTCTTAGGCAACCAGAGTAAGTGGAATGTATGGGGTAGTTAGAAATGACTGAAATACCTGTGTAGAGGACTGAACTTTAGAGACATATAGATTAAGTAGGTTTTGGGGATTTGGCATGGGTAGCTAACCTAGTTAAAATAATTTCTGGGGGAAATTATATTTCAGTTACCAATTAAATTTAAAGTGGACTTTAGGTACCCATCCTGTTCATAAACTTAGAAGAGTGTCCCTACATTTTCTATTGCTGGTTCTAGAGGAGGATTCGGGCTACACTGAGACTGGATTGTGTGCATTAGTAAAGTCTCCCTCATTGCTCCCTCCTGGCTGGGACCCTCTCTGTAGGAGAGTCCCACGTGGACAGCAGTTCTGCCATTTTCCCTTCGTCACCGCTTAGTCCTCCTTATCTGTTTTTATCTCTCTTTCTCACAGCTACTCTTGTCTAATTTGCTGCCGAGTTTTCTATTGTTAGACCCTGCTGTCTCGACACTCTCTTTTGGCCCATTTCCAATGCTTCTAAGCCTGTTTTTCTCCTCCAGTGGTTTATAGTAAAGCTGGGGATTTCCTCTTGGCCAGGTAAGATTTAGCTCATTCAGCAAAGTCTTTTTTTTCTCTTGATAAAGCTGCCAAAATGGCATGCATCCACTGGCTTGCGGCTGCATGTGTTGGTCAAACCTAGTACTGGAAATGCTCAGAAATGTATTTCTTATGTCCTGACTCAAAGAGGCATCTCTGTGTCTTCTACTAGAGAGAAATGAACACCCCTGACCCTCTTCTCACTCACTTAAACATCATCCCATTCTGAGGCTCTGTCCATCTTCCCTTTAGAAGGCTAATTGGTTTGTTCACTCTTGATGTATGCATTCAACATTTATTAGCCCCATATAGTGGGCCCTCTTGTTGAGCACCTATGAAAAAATTTTGTGTCTAAGGACTGGTAAGGTTCCTCTAATTGCCTCTAATTTGCTTACCACTGACAGCAGACAGATGTGGTCCAGTCAACCCAACCGTTTCAATGACCAGCACATGTCCCACCTCACTCAAGATGCCTCAGCGAAGCAGGATACTACAAGGGTAACATAGGACCCGCCACTCTTTGAAAGGGTTACAGTCCAGTTGAAGAGGCCAGACAGCATATGCAACTAAGGTCCAGAGCTATGTCTTCCATGTTGGTCACAACTTCTCCTAGTGCCTAGTGTAGTGCTGGACACACAGTAACCACTCGTTAAATCTCTGGTAGGTGATTAATGAGTAGATTAACTCTAGAAGGATCTATGGCTTTGAGATGACTTCAGAGAGGAAGTGAACTTTGAATTAGGCCTCAAAGGATGGAGAATATTTGGCATGACCTGGAAGCGAAAGGATTGCCCATGAGTAAGAAACATCATAAGTACATCCCGGTAGCAGAAATAGACTCACCCGTCTGGAATCAGGAAAATGGCTGGGGAAAGAAAAGACATACAGTCCACAGGTGGGTATGTAGAGGACGTAGAATTATCAGTGTAAAACAAGCTGGATTTGACCTGATAGACGGCAGGAAGCTAGGGACAGGCAGGGCGCGGGTAAGTGATATCTGTGTCAAGGGGTGTGATAATATTTTAATATCCATGCTTCCTTTTGCTTTAGACAACTTATTTTAATTATGAATATGTATTAAGTATTTCCTTTTTTTCTGTTTTTCTCATAGAAAAGTTCTAACTTTGTGAATTTTAAAAAAATGTGAATTCTTCTTTGCCTTCAATACTGTGTAAGTGGCTCTTTTAACTTTAGCTGGGTGATATATGTAGGGAGAACTATGTCAACTTCATAGTTTAAAAAATATAATCTGCTATTTAGCAAAGTCACATTCACATAAAACTCAAACCAACTGAAAATTCAAACCTCCATAACATTTTCTATAGAACTATACTATGGTGATAATTGTTATTCATTTGTATATTCAATTGTATATACATAATGAAACCCCTGGGACATCACACCATTATTCTGATAAATCTGTTGATTAAGTCATCAATTAAAGATTTAATTATGTTCAGTGAAGTTTTAGTTTTAAGTTGTTAGTACATTTCATATCTGAAGTCTTTGAAAACTGGCTGTCAATTATACGTGTTTGGCAACTGTCAGGATGTTCTTAAAGCATACCATTCTCAAGAAAAATACTGTCAATTATACACGCAAAAGTGTGTATATTTATGTACAGTATAAAGAATATTAGAAAATGTATGTCATAAAAATAAAACAAATAATATTTGTTAATTGTTCTTGTGAAGTGGAAGTCCGCACACTGACATTGATGGTGCCTTCACCACAGCGCCATGCAGGCTAGCACTGTATCTAAAGTCCACTGCCTCGTGGAAATTGAATCTGTGATGTACTTTTAAAATTTCTAATCACATAAAGATTTTAAGCCAGTTGAGGACAGAGAGTACATTATCTCAGTCTGTAATGGAGAGTAAAAAGTATGCGTTACACTTGCAGACTATCACTCGCCTTTGCTGCTGGCAGATGTGGATGTTTGGAGATCATTTCTGTTTCCTGAGCCATCGCCCACTCATGCTTGTAACCTCCTGGCCATTCAGCAGTGACCCTCCGTGAGCCAGAGCTCTTTTACAGGGCCAGCTGCTGGGGGCTGTTAAGGCAAACCATCCACTCTCAGGGGAGCTTTCTTAATAAGGAACTTGAACAGAAATTTAAGTGGAAATTATAGGTTTCATGACATTTTTTTCTGGCGTATCATAAAAATGCTTTCACAAAATGCAAGCCACTTAAGATGGAACCTCTGGTCCAAATTCTACTTTGTAAAAGTAATTGTCATTATATATGCTCTGGTCACTTCTAAACATTTTGACCAACTTCCAGTTTTAAAAGCCCAATCCATTGATCTTTGGAAAAAATTATCTTCCTCCTCTGGCCCTCTAAACAGCCTAGGGATTAATACCAAGCCTGACCAAGAGGCCTGACTGCTTCATCGGTGTCCTCGTCAGGAGGATTGCTTTCTTACAGGCACAAACTTCGTTATGCTATAGGACGACAAAAAGATACTGAGTCAGGGATACTATAAAAAAAGAAAAGGTCTCACTGAAATCATGTTAAATCATGTCTAGATTTAATTGTGGTAAAATATACATAACATAAAATTAACCATTTTAACCATTTTTAAGTGTACAATTCAGTGGCGTTAAGTGCATTCACGTTCTTGTGCAACCATCACTACCATCCACCTCCAGAACTTTTTCATCTTCCCAAAGTGAGACTCTGTATCCATCACACGCTAACTCCACATTCTCTCCTCCCCTCCCAGGCCCTGTAACTGTCATTCTACTTTCTTTTGACAGGGACATTTTAAGGAAATTTAAAACCTACTGTTCCTCTTTGTCTTGCTTAAAGTCTTCAATTAATAAAGTCCCTGTTAAAAGTCCCAAAATAATTGGAAATTTCTTAGGTTTACACAGTGGGCAATGTTTACACAGCGTTCCATGATGTAGAGATTTCAGATATACAACAGAGGTGATGGCTTGAAACATGTGTTCCAAACCACCTACTTAAATCGTATTCAATACAATTTTTATATAATTACTCAGCTTGCCACCTTGCTTGTCAAAAAAAAGCCATGGAACCTGAGAATTTCTGGTCCTAGTAACACACTCAAATAGTCTTGTATAGTTACTTGTATTCCAAGTAACTTAAGTATAGAATCAATGTATGTTTATGATAGAACATATGGAAAATACAGAAGAATGTAAGGAAGAAAATAAACCTAACTTTTAATATTCTACTGCCTAAAGTAACCACAATTAATAGCTTAAAATTAAAAAGCGGTATATTTTAAGTTTATAGTTCATCTTACTTTACTTCAGCAGAAGAAAAAGAACTCTGAAATGAACCTGAGCATTTGAACTTCAGGTATCTGTGTCTTTAAAGCAGAAATTAATGGTTTTTAACTAAACTGAATTGCCAATTAAAAATTGAAATTCAATCAAACATTAAGAGATTGGGGAATTAATGTTTCTTAAAAACGAATTGCTTCTTAATGGGTATAGCTTTGTATTTTCAATTAGTAGAGCTTAGTTAGCTATCTTATGGAGATCAGCAAAGACCAAGAATAATCAAACAAAACTACCTTGGGGAAATAAAAGGTTTTTAACCAGAGATTGCCTTAGAAATATTCTCCTGGGGAAAAAAAAGTAGATAAAAAGGATAATCTGTAAGGAACATAGTCCATAAAGTCACAAACCACTTTCAAAAGGAAAAATAAACCATACAATAGGGAAGCAGTTGTTTTACCCAGGGCCCTGGAACTCACGGAGAATTTAGAGGCATTCACCATGTTAACTGACCCTCTCCTTTGCCATAGAGGGTTAACTTCATTTGCTTCAGACACCAGTGGTTTCTATATCCCTTTAATTGTTCAGATACAACCTGTATTTTAGTTTGCTTCATATTTAGACCATGATTTCCTTTCATGATTTATCTTTCTAGAGTTCCTAATTATCTTTTCCTTCTCTAGTTGACCTGGAGAACCATGAATCTTCAGTACATACATGGCATGTTTTAGTTTATTTCTTGGTTCTTAAGCATCCAGTTGGGTCATGATAATCTTTTGTTCTGTTGAAGGTGTTCTTCACCAAGCACTCTGTCCTGCGATTCTCATTTGGACTAAATACACGCTGTTCCACTAGGCTTTCTTTTCATCTGAACTACATTATTTCCATTGTTTCCAGGTCTGCCTATTTCTTGGATTCATTTTCAATTTTGCTAGTGTATGTTTTTAAATTATTTTTTTCAAAATGTAAGAAGAAGGGCTAAGTCCTGATACATCTTCATTTTGCCTTCAAAATTGAAAAACAGAGGTAGGGTAGGTAATTCATAAGCTTAGTCTGCCATCTTTTTTTTTTTTTTTTTTAACATTTTTTGATTTATAATCATTTTACAATGTTGTGTCAAATTCCAGTGTTCAGCACAATTTTTCAGTTATTCATGGACATATACACACTCATTGTCACATTTTTTTCTCTGTGAGTTATCATAACATTTTGTGTATATTTCCCTGTGCTATACAGTGTAGTCTATTCTACAATTTTGAAATCCCAGTCTATCCCTTCCCACCCTCCACCCCCCTGGTAATCACAAGTCTGTATTCTCTGTCTGTGAGTCTATTTCTGTCCTTTATTTACGCTTTGTTTTTGTTTGTTTGTTTGTTTTTGTTTTTGTTTTTTAGATTCCACATATGAGCAATCTCATATGGTATTTTTCTTTCTCTTTCTGGCTTACTTCACTTAGAATGACATTCTCCAGGAGCATCCATGTTGCTGCAAATGGCACTATGTTGTCAGTTTTTATGGCTGAGTAGTATTCCATTGTATAAATATACCACCTCTTCTTTATCCAGTCACCTGTTGATGGACATTTAGGCTGTTTCCATGTTTTGGCTATTGTAAATAGTGCTGCTATGAACATTGGGGTGCAGGTGTCATCCTGAAGTAGATTTCCTTCTGGATACAAGCCCAGGAGTCCAGGAGTGGGATTCCTGGGTCATATGGTAAGTCTATTCCTAGTCTTTTGAGGAATCTCCACACTGTTTTCCATAGTGGCTGCACCAAACTGCATTCCCACCAGCAGTGTAGGAGGGTTCCCCTTTCTCCACAGCCTCTCCAGCATTTGTCATTTGTGGATTTTTGAATGATGGCCATTCTGACTGGTGTGAGGTGATACCTCATTGTAGTTTTGATTTGCATTTCTCTGATAATTAGTGATATTGAGCATTTTTTCATGTGCTTTTTGATCATTTGTATGTCTTCCTTGGAGAATTGCTTGTTTAGGTCTTCTGCCCATTTTTGGATTGGGTTGTTTATTTTTTTCTTACTGAGTCGTATGAGCTGCTTATATATTCTGGAGATCAAGCCTTTGTCGGTTTCACTTGCAAAAATTTTCTCCCATTCCGTAGGTTTTCTTCTTGTTTTATTTCTGGTTTCCTTTGCTGTGCAGAAGCTTGTAAGTTTCATTAGGTCCCATTTGTTTATTCTTGCTTTTATTTCTTCTAGGAGATAATTTTTTAAATGTATGTCAGATAATGTTTTGCCTATGTTTTCCTCTAGGAGGTTTATTGTATCTTGTCTTATGTTTAAGTCTTTAATCCATTTTGAGTTGATTTTTGTATATGGTGTAAGGGAGTGTTCTAGCTTCATTGTTTTACATGCTGCTGTCCAGTTTTCCCAACACCATTTGCTGAAGAGACTGTCTTTATTCCAATGTATATTCTTGCCTCCTTTGTCAAAGATGAGTTGACCAAAAGTTTGTGGGTTCATTTCTGGGCTCTCTATTCTGTTCCATTGGTCTATATGTCTGTTTTGGTACCAATACCATGCTGTCTTGATGACTGTAGCTCTATAGTATTGTCTGAAGTCTGGGAGAGTTATTCCTCCAGCCTCTTTCTTTCTCTTCAGTAATGCTTTGGCAATTCTAGGTCTTTGATGGTTCCATATGAATTTTATTATGATTTTTTCTAGTTCTGTGAAATATGTCCTGGGTAATTGGAAAGGGATTGCATTAAATCTGTAGATTGCCTTGGGCAGTGTGACCATTTTAACAATATTGATTCTTCCAATCCAAGAGCATGGAAAATCTTTCCATTTTTTAAAGTCTTCTTTAATTTCCTTCATCAATGGTTTATAGTTTTCTGTGTATAATTCTTTCACCTCCTTGGTTAGATTTATTCCCAGATATTTTATTACTTTGGGTGCTATTTTAAAGGGGATTGTTTCTTTACTTTCTTCTTCTGTTGATTTATCGTTAGTGTAAAGAAATGCAACTGATTTTTGAACGTTAATTTTGTAACCTGCTACCTTGCTGAATTCTTCAATCAGCTCTAGTAGCTTTTGTTGTGGACCTTTTAGGGTTTTCTACATATAGTAACATGTCATCAGCATATAATGACACTTTTACCTCTTCTTTTCCAATTTGGATCCCTTTTATTTCTTTCTCTTGCCTGACTGCTGTGGCTAGGACTTCCAGGACTATGTTGAATAGGAGTGGTGATAGTGGGCATCCTTGTCTTGTCCCAGATTTTAGTGGGAAGCTTTTGAGTTTTTCACTGTTGAGTACTATGCTGGCTGTAGGTTTGTCATATATAGCTTTTATTATGTTGAGATATGTTCCCTCTATACCCACTTTGGCGAGAGTTTTTATCATAAATGGGTGTTGAATTTTATCAAATGCTTTTTCTGCATCGATTGAGATGATCATGTGGTTTTTGTCCTTTCTCTTGTTGATGTGATGTATTACACTGATTGATTTGCGTATGTTGAACCAGCCTTGTGTCCCTGGGATGAACCCCACTTGGTCATGATGTATAATCTTTTTTATGTGTTGTTGGATTCTATTTGCTAAAATTTTGGTGAGGATTTTGGCGTCTATGTTCATCAGTGATATTGGCCTATAATTCTCTTTTTTTGTAGTGTCTTTGCTTGGTTTTGGTATCAGGGTGATGGTGGCTTCATAGAATGAGTTTGGGAGTAATCCCTCCTTTTCAATCATCTGGAAGAGTTTGAGAAGGACTGGTATGAGTTCTTCTTTGTATGTTTGGTAGAATTCCCCGGTGAAGCCGTCCAGTCCTGGACTTTTATTTGTAGGGAGGTTTTTAATTGCTATTTCTATTTCCTTTCTAGTGATCGGATTGTTCAAGTGTTCAGATTCTTCTTGATTCAGTTTCGGTGGACAGTATGTTTCCAGAAACTTGTCCATCTCCTCTAGGTTATCCAGTTTGGTTCCATATAGTTTTTCATAATATTCTCGTATGATATTCTGTATTTCTATTTTGTTTGTTGTAATTTCTCCATTTTCCTTTCTTATTTTGCTAATTTGTGCTCTCTCTTTTTCCTTCTTTGTGAGTTTGGCCAGAGGTTTGTCGATTTTATTTACTTTTTCAAAAAACCAGCTTTTGGTTTGGTTGATTTTTTCTATGGTCTTGTTAATCTCTATTGTATTTAATTCCTCTCTGATCTTTATTATTTCCTTCCTTCTGCTGCTTTTTGGGGCTTTTTGTTCTTCTTTTTCTAATTCATTCAGGTGGTTGGTTAAATTGTTTATTTGAGATTATTCTTCTTTTTTGAGGAAGGCCTGTATCGCTATAAACTTCCCTCTTAGCACTGCCTTTGCTGTGTCCCATAGGTTTTGAGTGGTTGTGCTTTCATTATCATTTGTCTCAAGGTTTTTTTTAATTTCAGCTTTGATTTCCTCATTGATCCATTGTTTTTTCAATAACATATTGTTTAATCTCCATGCTTTCCTTTTTTTCTCCTTTGTTTCTCTGTTGTTGATTTCCAGTTTCATGGCATTGTGGTCAGTAAAGATGCTTGAGATAACTTCTATCTTCTTAAAATTGTTGAGGTTTCTTTTGTGCCCAAGTACATGATCGATCCTGGAAAATGTTCCATGTGCACTTGAAAAGAATGTATATCCTATTTTTTGGGGGTGTAATGCTCTGAAAATATCCACCAAATCTAGTTTTTCTATTGTAGTATTTAATTTCTCTGTTGCCTTGTTTATTTTCTGTCTGGAAGATCTGTCTAGTGATGTTAATGCAGTGTTAAAATCTCCAACTATGATTGTATTCCCATCAATATCCCCCTTTATCTCTGTTAGTAATTCTTGTATGTACTTAGGTGCTCCTATATTGGGTGCATATATATTAATGAGTGTAATATCCTCATCATGTATCATTCCTTTAATCATTATAAAATGTCCTTCTTTATCTTTCTTTATGGCCTTTGTTTTAAAGTCTATTTTGTCTGAAATCAGTACTGCAACACCTGCTTTTTTGGCTTTTCCATTTGCATGGAATATCCTTTTCCATCCTTTCACTCTCAATCTATATGTGTCCTTCTCCCTAAAGTGGGTCTCTTGTATGCAGCATATTGAAGGTTCTTGCTTTATTATCCAGTCTGCCACTCTGTGTCTTTTGACTGGAGCATTTAGTCCATTAACATTTACAGTAATTAATGATAGATGTGTGTTTATTGCCATTTTGAACTTATCTTTGCAGTTGAATTGGTATATCCTCTTTGTTCCTTTCTTCTTCTTTTTGTGGTTTGGTAATTTTCCTTTGTATTATCATGGATTTTATTTAATTTTTGTGACTCCTTTGTAAATTTTTGGCTTGTGGTTACCCTTTTCTGTAAATCTATCAACCCATTACTATAACTGTTTTTATTAAACTGATAGTAACATGATTTAGTCTGCCATCTTAAAGTGAGATTGTATTAACATTCCGAGTAGTTGTCCCAGTGTGTTGGTCCATGATTGACATGAGGCCATGGCACATGTCTTACTCACCACAAGGTCATTTCTCCTTCTTTCATGACCCTAGACAGCACTCCCCACCCTGGCCGGCCATGTGATCAACATGGATCATTTACACAAAGAGAGCAGAGTGTGAGAGGATGGATCACATGAGCAGATTCCATCAGACTCATAATATCTGCCTCCAACAGGTATTCCCTCATCCTTCAGAACTCAATTCAGGCCTTATCTCTTCTAGGAAACCTTCCTAACTTCCCCAGTACTCCTGCATAATACAAACTCTGATTATAACAGTAACCACACAGTTGTACAATTTCGTATTTATCTCTTCCCCTAAGGTCTAAGCCCTCTGAAGGTAAATGAGGTGCCTTATTTCATGTCTGCATCCTCAGTGCACCCCATGGGGGCTGGCATGCATTAAGAATACAGACTGAATAACCAAGTAACTGAATGAATGAACAAGGGAATGAATGAACTTGATGCTGACCTAGGAAACACGTGTGTTGTCTTTCCTTGCTGAAAATGAGCACTGACCTGCTCTTAGTCAAGAGAAGCTCTGGAAGGTTGTTTCAGCAGGAACGGCTCAAAGACAAACTGGGGCATGGCTTTGGGGAGGAATGATGGAGTTTGTTCCCAGAGAGCTGTAGATTATCAGTTCATCCAAATTCAACCTCTAATCTCTGCTGCGTCCTTTTGTGCTGATGGCAATCAGATTACAGGGTTCTTCCATTTTTGCCAGTTCAGTAAGTACAGGTCTAATTAGAACCATTGTGTTTTAGCAGAAACACTGGTGCCTCAATTCCATAGGTGTAAATAAAGCCTCCATTGTGGTACTTTATAATCACATCTTAAAACCTGCGCCAATATTCTTTGCATGTTTCTATTAAAGGATCTGTTTACATCTGTATTAAATATCATGAATTGTGTCGAGCCTTCACTTCATTGCAACAGTATGAAACCCCAGATGGCTTAGAATGAAGCTTTCCAATCGTCCTTGGGCCCCTGCAGCCGGCTGGGAACTGGTGAAGTACGAAGCTGAAGCTACCAGCTATGCCGCTCACATGATTTCCTGGCAGAACTTCCTTGCTCGCCACCTGGAAGTCCTCCTCAGAGCTCTGAGGGCCTTACCTCTGGTTATTTAATTAAAAACTACTAATTGTCAGAGGCAAGTAGGCTCTCAATTCCTGGTTAGTTAAAATGAGTCTTTCAATTTTGAGATGTGTTATTCTACCCATGTAGCAGGTGCTCCATAAATATTTGTCAAAAGCGTGGAAGAATGAATAAAACATTGAAAGGAGATTGGGCTTGCCTTTTCTGAAATTAGAGTCAAGGAAAACATTTGCAGGAAATTATCCCTGATAAGCACAAGGATCTGCTTTTGATTACAGGCCGCTTAGTCTTTCCATTTAAGCCATTTTCAGTTCCATCACAGGCTGCGCACATGATCCATCTCTTGTCTTTGAGGATAATTCCTTCCAGGACTTAGAATGTCACCAAAGACATCTCAGCAGGGTCCTTTTATTTGTCCAGAACACAGGATGGTCTGGGGGGTGTGCTGTTCCCTGTGGCAGAGACCCTGACTCAAAGGGCACGTCAATCACACACCAACTTCTCAGTATCGATTTGGCTTTGTTTCTAAGACTACAGCCGTGTGGCCCCTCAGCGGTCCGGTGTTACATGCGAGGTGTATAGAGCAGGACGTTCCTAGTTGTATGACTCAGGAGCTGCCCTGGCAGCCATCAGTGAATCGCCAGGTCGTGTTAATTGGAAAATGAGGTCTGGGAATGCTAACACTGTAAAGTGACTGGCAAAAAGGGGCACATTTTTGGCAACCCTTGCCGTAGTCAGGGCTGGAGACATCAGGAGAGAAATGACACATGAAGATGACACAAGAAGAGAACTCACTCTTGTGAGTGAGTTTTCTCACTCTTCTAAGTCCCAGCTGGATCTGAGCTGCCTGGTCAGTGAAGAGCATCAGCCCAGTGTGACCCCTGAGGGCGCTTGGCTCAACTCTTCCCCGGAGCCTGAGAGGAGAGATTCAAGGTCTGAACACAGGCCCCTCGGCCCCTGGAGTCAGAATCACAGCCCTGTGTTTAAGAGATGCGGATTCCTGAGGCTGAAATCAGGACTTTCAGGTCTGCCTCTTTACAGAACTTACTAGGTGATTCTTAACTCACACCAACTGAACCCTGAGAGCTGCTTAGATCTCAGTCTTCTCACTCTACAAGGATCTCTTGCTGTGGACAGACTGTCCAGCACCAGGAACTGCAGATAAGCATGTGGCTGGTCAGCACATGACATGAGGAGGCAAGCTCTGTGCCCTTGCATTTGACAAGTGATTCTAGAACACAGGCACTACTTTCGGCCTCAAAGGCAATTCTTACCATCAGGGGTTAGTAAGGTATGAAGTCAAAACCCGTACCCTCAACCCAGCACGACCACCTGGCATCACTAAAACCTCCTTTTGTGGCTAGAGGCCATTGGTCACAAAGGGATCTGATGCAAACAGGAAGTCATCAGCCCAGGAATCGCTCCCACAATTAAAAAACAACTCCAAATTCCCTGTGTGTAAAGAGTAGTCTAAGGAGGGAGCTAATTCACGAAGCTCATAACAGGCCCTACAGATTCCTTAAGTAGGATTGTCAAATTTAGCAAATAAAAATACAAGATACCAAGTTAAATTAGAATTTTCTAAAACTCAATATTTTTTCTTTAGTATAAGTATATCCCATGAAGTATTTGGGATGTACTTACACTAAAACATTGTTGGTTGTTTATCCAAAATTCAGATTTAACTAAGCATCCTGTATTTTATCTGGCAGCCCTATCCCTAAGCTTATTTAGGGACACTCCCTAAAAGATGGATGCTGTCAAATTTGGGTATCTGGTCACCATAAGTTGATAAGAGTAGAGGGCAGGCAGCATGCCCTATTACCTTCATCTTCCTTAGCAAGCCTAGTGTAGCACTCAGCTTATAATAGATACACAGGGGTCAGGTTAAATGGTTCTTATTCAAAGGAGGCTAACCTCAGTGCCACTTGGGAGTTGTAGAAGGGGAGAGCCTGCCTGGCAGAACTGACGCAGCATGGTAGACCTCCTCACACCCCCAGCAGTGATGAGCCTCCACCCTGACTCACTGACCATGCTCTCCATCACCTGTGAGATGAGCTCGTGGTTGACAAGTACTGAACACTGTAAGTCTAAATATGTCTTTTTCTCTTTGTAGCTCTTTATAGCTTCATAGAAGTAAACCACACTTCAAATATCATGAGTTCCTACAAAGGTTTCACAAATTAAAGCACATTTCCCCACTGGTTATCCTGATCATTTCAGAGTTACCTCTCTATTTTGAATTTTTTTTTCTCCCAAGGATAATAAGTTAATGAAAGGAAAGTTCCTATTTCAAGAAAGCTTCATAAAGTGAAAGAACACTTCGGTTATCTTGTTCATTGTAGGTCCATGTTCTCTAAGTTGGGACACACCTGCTTTCAGGAAACAGTCTGTCAGCAAGACAGTATTAGCTTTGTGGGAGTGCCAAGGAAGCTTCAAGATATTATATTCTTTTCTTTTGATTTATTTTCAAACTGCTATCCAGAGGAAAGATATTAATGGAAGGAGAGAGTAGCAGCCATCTGCAGGAAATTAGTGAGTCTATGCTGTCTGCTTCATTGCATTCCACTCTGGCTCCTTATTTAGAATTATCGGGACTTTCCTGACAATATTTAAGAGGCAAATAACTCAAATTGTCACAGAAGCATTTTAACTTTGTCTAAGTAGTACTCCATGGCCATCTGAATTAGTCATTTCTCATTACCCACCCTTGAGGTAAGTTACTATTAACCCCTCATTACTGGGTTAGGAAAACCAAACCTCAAAGAAGCTGATTCTTGCCCAAGAGCACATGGTAATCAGAGTCTGGTTTATGATTCTTAAACCTCTTCCATCCTCTGAGTAAGCACATTTGTCATCTTTTACCAGCCTCAATGGGATGCACAAAAACCCAAATTTAGACAACGTGTCTTCATTTACACGCTAGCTCTGTGTTTATTTAGGAAAGGAGTATTCAACTCTAGTCTCATGTAAAATCACCTAGAGAGCTTTAATAGCATGCCAGTGCTAGGGTCCCACTCCTGGGGATTCTGAGTCGTTTGGTTTGGGGTGTGGCCTAGACATAGGTTTTTGGTTTGATAGATAGATAGATAGATAGATAGATAGATAGATAGATAGATAGATAGATAGATTTATTGATTGATAGACAGAGCAAGCTACCATGATGCTCCTGTGCAGGGAGAGTTGAGAATGCTGGTCCAGGCAAAGTAAGCAGAGGTTCATGGGATGTTGAGGTTCCAATCCTGACCCAGCAGTCTCCCCCTGTAGGTTTCCACTGTCTTACCATTAAAGCCCCTGCATATGGAGCCTCTAGAGACACCTACGTTTGGCCTTGGGTTAAAGCATTTTGTTACCAGAAAGGAAACATTGGCACAGAGTTAATTCTAGTAGAAATACACCCCTCTGACAGAGGGACGGGGAGAGGAGAACAAACCTAGGGTCTGGTGTGCTGACCAGACTGGTGAGGGAGGGGTGGTGCTGGGAACCCGGGGCTGCCCGGGGTCCCAACTGCAGAGGAGTGCCGTGCTCCCGGGCAGTGATTCTGGAAGGTGATAGGCAGACTTTGATAAGAGGTAGGATCAAGGGAAGTTTATTGGCTCAGAGCAGCATGTACTCTGAGGTCAGACTGCCTGGGTTCAAATCCTGGCTCTATCACTTAAGCTTTGTGACCTTGGGCAAGTTACTACCTTTCAAATGATCAGTTTCCTAATTTGAAAAACAGAGGTAAAAATTGCAACCACTTATCATTTGTTGGGACAATGAAATGAGATAATATGTGATATAGTACATCAGGGACCCCTGGCCTATCCAGGGTCACCGGATCACTGTTGAGTTCTCTTGATTAAAATAAGGATGGACTGTTACCCTCTCCTTCAAGGTAACTAATTCTCACAAGGAAACACAAGGTTAGGTTTAAGGTGGTGACTTAATATGTTGACTCGAAAAACAAGTGTGGACAAAACCTGACAAGGGAGCCCCTTGGCCTCAGAGTTGTAAAGTTGTGGGGCCCAGGGTCAGGCTATGTCCTTGAATCAAAGAATGAAACAGGTACCAGGAAGCCAAATGGGGTTGTGTCAAGACTTGCCTCAAAGAGCATAGAGAGCTACCCAAGTCAGAGGCTATGGGGCCAGGTCCCAGGAAAATCCATGACCCAGAAACCAGGAAAGGTGCCCAGGGTTGAAGGACTTGGTCTCAGGAATAGCCTTCTAGAGCTCACTGTTGGGAACCAGGAGGACCTTGTTCTCTTTCTCCTTTAAGAGCTGCTTAAGCCTGGGAGGTCCCAGCAGTGAGTACCTCTGCAGGCCGTCTGGACAAGCGTGTGCGCTGCTGGGAGCATGGCTTCTGTGTCAGAGCCCCTTGCCTCTGCTCTGAGACTGTGGGCGAATCAGCACTTCTCGCAGCAGGACCCACGGAAGGCCGGCAAACGCATTTGCTGGGCCAGTGAAAGTGAGCATGTGTTTTACCTGGAGAACTTCTCAGTACTTTCAATTTGCTTGTAAATGTCTAAGAGGAAAATATGGTAAGATGGGTTTCCCAAGCTAATTTGACCATGGGCCCCTTTCTTCTTGGGCAGAATCCCCGACTCCTGTGGCTCTTTTGCCTTCTTAACTCCTGCACCTTCTGCCTTTAGGCCGCTTTCTCACCTCTCAGGGGTGTGTAGAACCCTCTGTGGGATGTGACCTCATTCCCAGGTCCCTACTCCTCAGGTCGGGGCATAAGATGAGGCTGTAAACTGTGTGAGGGCAGGGCCCTGCCTGTCTTGTTCTTTATCTCTCTGCCACACAGTCGGGACCCAAATACTGCCAATTTGTGGAATGATTATTCATTGAGGGAATGAATGATATATAATTATGTCAAACTCCCAATTGCTACCACATCTGGCACTTTGGTTGTTCAGGATTAAATACTCAACTGGCCCATCTTGTTGGGGGGAAGTGCTTTCTGAGGCTGCTTTGCAGCACTAGGAGTCAGAAGATGGGAGTGATAGTCCTAACTTGGTGCCTGTCTGTTTCACCTATCCAAAATGGCCTCAGAATAATCCGCCCATCTCACCTCAGAGCAGTCAGGGAGAAAAACAGTTTGCAAAAATTAAACTCTCTGCAAATACATGATCTTAATGATTCCATTAGGAATTAGTCCCAGCTATTAACAGTCTGCTGGACGCTTCAGTATCTAGTGTGATCCTCTCTGAAAATCTAGTCCTACGACACTAAAGGCTGCCCCCAAGTACGTTTTGTAACCACAGACATTGCAAGTTTAAAGGGAGAAGGGACATGAGAATGGGTTATTTCTTCGATTCTTATAGTGGGTAGTGTTTATTTTAAGCAGGTTCCCAAGTACGTAAAGTATTTCTTCTACACTACTGCACCCCGGGAATGATGCATTTTTGTATCACCCACCCCCCACCCCACCACCGATCCTTACCCTGGACTTGCTCATCTGGAGGTGCATATGTTGCTTGAGTGGTTTCTGCTAAAACTCTGCAGAGGCCCCATCAGATTACAGCTTAACCAAAGTACCTCCAGGAAAAGAGCTGGGGCTTGTTACTGCTTATGGGCCGCACCCATCTACAACTACCCTACAGCACTTCGCTTTTTATTTTTACTTTTTGGAGCAGGTGGGTAGAAGGAAAGCAAGCCACTTTGATGGGGAAATATTGGAACTCACATCAGATCCACAGCTGCAATGACTAAGAAAGAGAGCTCATTTGTCTGAACTCTGTGCATTGTAAGTTACGTTTGATTTGGGGGAAGTTAAATCTCATTACTACATATGATGTATAAAAACATAGTGACCTTATTTTCTTAACCCTGAGTCATAAAGTGCTCTAAAGATGTTTATCCTCTTTTAAGCATTTATATGGGCAGTCTTCAACCAGCATAAGGATTAAACCACATTTAGATTGAAACAAATCACTGTGTTGAAAATGAAATTACTTGAAATCAGGGCTTTGGGGAAATCTGGACTGCAGCCGACTCTGCCCTGTGCCCTGGGAGAGAAAAAGAGACTTGGAAGATCATGCCATTTGCCAAGTGGGTCAAGAGTCCCCGTTGTCCCAGATGACAGCTGGCACACACAGACACGCCACTCGCTCTAACTTTCCTGGTGAAGAAATAGCAACTATATTTGCCAGCCTGCTTCTTTGCAGGAAGGCAACAAGGCATTTGCATAGTGATTCTGGCATTTTTAATCATTTCTTCAGTGTAAATTGTTACTATGAGAGAGTAAGAAGGAGCCTGTTTACAAGGAGACTGTAGGTAATGGGGAAAATTCAGGAAAAAAAAATTGTGATAATTTTGACTAATGAGTATAACACCAGCTCTAGATGAGATTTCTTTGAGGGAAGTAGTCTAGGATGCTAGGCACATTCCGCTGTTTGGGGCACTCAATTGGAGAAATAAATAATACAAGAGAACCAACTAATGCCCCTTTGGCTATTCCAGAGCAGTCCAGGGTCTGCACAGAAACATCGGCGATTGTGGCGTCCAGCTGAGGAGCATAGGGGTACACAGCAGGTTTCCAAAGCCCAAAGCTTTCTCTCTGAATGTATGGCTACAAAGGATGCATTTCTGGGATTTGCTGTTTCCTGCCTTATTCAAATACCAAGGATGATGTTAAGAACCTTCCAGGGCTAAAGGATTCTTCTTCATGCTCAGTGACAAGGATGACAAAAGCCTTATCATCGGCTAATGACCTTCCCTCCTATTGTTTGAATTCTGTTCCTGGGCCTCTGGCTCTCCATCGATGCTTATCTGCTCTCCCTTCTGTCCGGCTGGCCAGCGGTACCCATAGTCCTGTGAGTGTAAATGGCTCAGCCTTGGTTAATTAGGTTACCTGATTTTTTTTTCTCCCTGGTGGCTAATTTTGTTTGAGATTTCACAGTGCTTCTAAATTTATAGATGTAAACAAATAGGGACACGCTTTTCTTCAAGTCATGTATTAGAATCAAAATTAGGAAGAGGTTTTAACCTTTGTCCAGTTGAGCCAATGAAAGATGCTCACAAGCCTCTCGGCAGGAGAGGGAGTTCACATTCGTGTCTCATCGCGTCTGCCTGTCTTAGATTTGTAACACCGTGGTCAGCGTGTGAACGCGCGGCAGTCAGAGGACAGCATGCCTAGGTTGTTTTCCAGGGGAAAGGAGGACGGCCGTCCTCTCTTAGGTTTTGGAAATATCTGGAGTATTCAGTGCACTTAAGAACTCACAGGTAGTGTATTATAATTCACTTTCTCTATGAAGAGGGGAACGAGGTCAATCAGAACATCACTAGTGGGCTGTTTGAAATACCGGGAAACATTAATCTTAGGAATTTAAAGAAGTTGGGTATAGGGCTTGAAGATTAATGCAGACAGTGTTGTTTTGCGATACTTGGGATATAGATACCGTATTAGTTTCCTGTTCCTGCTGTGACAAGCCATTGCAAATTTTGCACCTGAAACAACAAATTTATTATCTTACAGTTCTGGAGGTCAGAAGCCTAAAATAGGTCAGCAAGGCAAAGTTCCCTCTGGAGACTTTGAGGGGGAATCTGTTTCTTTACCTTTTCTAGCTCCTGGCAGTCGCCGCATCTCTCCGCCCTCTGCTTCTGTTGTCACGTCTCCTCCTCTGACTCTAGCACACCTGCCTCCCTCTTGTGATAACACTGGGCCCACCTGGGTGATCCAGGTTAACCTTCCCGTCTCAAGATTCTTAATCCAATATTTGCAAAGTCTTGTTTGCCATGTAAGCTAACATATTCACAAGTTTCAAGGATGAGGTTGTGGACGTTTTGGGGGGCCATTATCCTGCCTACCACCGATAATTTAATTTATCCTCTTCGATCAGTTTTCTCGTTGGTCTTCCTGCAAAGCTGAAGGAGTTAATTACAGCCAAGATTTGCAGATGTGGACGGTGAATTTGAACTTGCCATCCTGCGGCAAGACCTCCTACTGAGAAGGCCTGCTGGTGCTTTGGAACCTGCTCCGTCCAAGGGGAACTTTCAGTGGGCACCAAATTGATATTTTTTCCTTTTCCACCAAAGTCTTCCAAGTGTAACATATAGCTTACTACACAGGATCGAAAGCTGTTTGGGGAGCATTCATAAGTGTCAGGGCTCAGTTCAAATACCAAATCTGCTCCTTACTAAGTATGTGATGTTGCACAAATTTCTCATTTTAATTAAACCTGAATTTCTGTTCTGAAAAACAGAGATGATAACTTCTGGAATTGCTGTGAGATTATGAAAATTAAAATGTACAAAGGACTTAGCACATGCCTGGCATATAGTTGTTGCCCAGGGAGTGGTGGCCAGGGGAGGGCCTTACCCCAGACCTGCCCTTGCTCTGGCTGCCCGGGACCCCAGAGAGAAAGAGTGGACACAGGCAGGGCAGAGAGCACTGGAGTGGAGAGAGCTGCAGGTCGAGCCAGGGACCACAGCCATTCCTGTGTTCATAAATGGGGCAGGCCACCACATCATCAAAGGAAGTGGAATTCTGCACTTACATTGATGGAACTTGCACTATTTGCAGATGCAAAGTCTGAGAACTTAGTGATAAGACCCAGAATGGGAAGGCAAACCCCACCAAGGAATGGTATAAATCGTGACCTTCTCAGTATCATGAGAGGAGGATTGGGATCCGGAGGATATGAGTTCTGCTTGGCTCAGTCCATAAGTGATTTCCTCAGCCATGCTGGTTAGGACTGACACCCGATCCTCTGTAGCATTTACAGCTGTACAAATCATCATTTGCTTGCTGACTTACTTTTAAGTAATGGATAATGCCATCTTATCCCAGACTGTGGCTTCAGCTTTATTCTCAATAATCCACTTTATTGTCATCCTAAATCCTGATTTTAAAAACCTTCTCCAGATGTTGTCATATATATGAATTTGGACCAAGCACATTCTACCTAGAAAAAGCACTAGTGTTTATTGAATATTTACTCTTGTGCCGTCACTGCAAGTGCCAACTGCCTAGCATATGTTTTATTGTTTGCCCCTTGCAATAACTCTATTATAACTCCAGTCAGTTTTACAGATGACAGAGCAGACTTCTGAAGTCTGAGTAACTTGCCAAACTTGCGGAACTGGTAAGAGGTGGAGCCAGGAGTCCCATCCAGATCTTTCTGTCTCCAAGCCCAGGTTCTGGCACTTAAAGAGGAGAAAAACCAAGTGATAATAAAGTAATATCAGGAACAACAACTACTTCTAAAATGGAGAAATGTCCATAAATGGAAAAAAATGGGTAGCAGTTTATGTAGATTATGACAGATTTTTGTAAACTAAAGGAATGTATGTATACATAGGAATGTGTATATACATATAGTTATATATGTTACACTTTGTATGTTATATATAGTTATATACATACATAAATATATATTTTTTAACTCTTTTGGAAACTGATGAAATTTATGGCCCTTTTCCTTTAAAATGCATACACATGCGTGCACACAAAATTTCACACACAGCTTCAGCAAGTCTAGGTTAGGGATCTCTATTGTATATGTATTTGTATTATAAGTTAAGAAAAATCTGGAAGGATATACACCAAATTGTTAACCATACTCTTTGACAGATGGAATTGTAAGATATTTTTCATGTTATCCTTTATGTTTTTTTGTATTGGTTGAATTTGTTTTCAGTAAGCGTGCATTATCTCTATAATCAAGAAAAAATGTAAGATGATAAATGAAGTCAAAATGTTTCCAATTTAAAATGGGATTTACTGCTTATTTCTCTCCTGATGACCAGGCTTCTAATGTTTTCCTGTGTCATAACCCAGGGATGATTGATAGACCTCTGAAAAATTCAAAGAATGCCTTCATGAAAGCACTCAATATGGGTGACTTTGTCCAAAAAGTAACCTTCCCTACAAGTTAAGAATAACTGAAAATAAGGAGGTACGTGGGGAGGAAGCATTTCTGAGCATTTCTGAAAGCATCATCTGTGTTCTGTGAATGAGACGTGTGTGTGAGACGTTAGGTGGAGTTCTTGATGTGAGAATTAACGGGGTCTGTAGGGCTAGTAACGTGTGCTCTGTAAGGACTGAACAGTAAACGAGGTTAATGCTACGGTGCAGAGGAAAGAGCGAAGGATATTGTAGTACAGATCTGTATGCTAAGCAAATTCTCCTTCATCTATCATTTGAAATGACCTCTTAATCCTCATTTCAAGTCAGTCTGGCACTAATTGAAATGGCTGTTTCCAGGACGCCCTGTGCTTAACCGTGGGAGTTTTTCTTAAGCTCTTCACCTGCTCACGCTTGCTGTTCCTTTGAGTTGGGGTGTCAGGATCATCATTTTCCATAGAAACGCCGGGTTTAGAAGACACTGTCCTCATTCTTACCCCTCCCCCCACATGCACTGCATCTCTTCAGAGCAGGGAATTTCCATACAGCTTAATAACCAAAACTCAGTGCAAACAAAGATTCCAGGAGCCTTTTTCACTAAGGAGATGTTTCTTTCATCATGCATTTTTGAAAAGGAGTCTGTAATAAGCAACCTGATGTAGTCTTGGTATGACAGATTGCTGTACGTGTCAGAGTTTGACCATGCTCGGAGACCCCAGTAGTTCTCACTGCCAAGGATAGCAATGCACCTCTGCTCATCCCACCTTCAGAAAAGGGTGCCCCTCAGCTTAACGTAGCACTGTAGGAATAGCTAATATTTACGAAGCTCCTTAGATCCATACCAGGGTGCTAGGTAAGAAAGGGCAGGACCTTACCGCCCTGCCCAGTCCAAAAACAGAATTCGCACACTACTGTTTGTTCCTATCCTTTTATGTAAGTACCACTTGCATAGAGCAGTCTGTGTGAGGGTATCATATTATAACCTCCTTCCTAAAAGTTGGGACCAGAGAAGGATACATACGAATCTCTCTGCCCCCAGCCCTGACAGGAATCCTGACAGTTGACACTGGCCTGGTGCCTTTGCAGGCCTGCTCTCCCTGCAGGAGGTGGGCTCTGAGTGGCAGGCTCCATTGTGGGAGACAGTAATTCTACTAGAGGAGTAAAGAGTCCCTTGGGTTTAAATCTTGACACAGCCACTTATTAACTGGTTTTGTAAAGTTTCTCACTTTCTCTTAACATGTTTCCTTGCATGAAAGATAGAAGTAGTGATACCTACCCTGCAGAACCATTGGGAGGGTTGTGTATAAAGCACCTAATGTCACACAGTGCACTGCTCCACAAATGACAGCTAATGAAATTGTTAACGTGCTGTTAGCTCACTCATTAAAAAAATCCTTCTTTTACCTCACTTCTCCTGCCAACAGCTGTCTGTTTCCGTGAGCAAAGCTCTTCCAAAGAGGGCCCATACTTAACAGCTCCAACTTCTCTCCTTACATTTGCTCCTAAACCCACTGCAACAGGCTTTGGCCCATCTCTCCTGTGCTACTTTTCTTGTCAAGGTCACCCATGACCACAGCATTTACCAACGGTAGTGATAATCAGCAGCATTTGATGGATGTCTCTCCTTCCTCCTTGACGTGATTTTCCCCTTGGCTTCAGGACAACACATTTCCTTGGTTTCCTTCTGTCTCAGTGTGTCAGTCTCTGTGGCTGAGGTCCCTGATCTTTAGACATCGCAGGGACCCAGGACTCAGTAACCTCTTTTGAATCAATATTAGTTCCCTCAATGGTTCCATCCAGTATTCTGGCCTTGAATACTATCTTTGCCAGTGATTCCCAAATATATATTTCCAACCCTAAATTCAATCCTAAATTCCAGGCTCATATCTAACTATCTACCGGACTTTCCACTTGAATATCTAGTAGGCACCTCAAGCATTGTGTAGTAGTTAGGGTTTTCCAGAGAATCAGAACCAACAAGGTGTATATATATATTATATGTACTATATGGATTATGGATACAGGCAAGTCCCAAAATATCTGCAGAGTGAATCAGCAAACTGGAGACCCAGGAAGCTGATGGCCTGGCTCCAGGCCAAGGCTAAAGGCCTGAGGACCAGGAGTACCAATGATTTAGTTCTTGTCTGAAGGCCAGTAGGCTCAACACCTCAGAAGAGATGATGTTTAAGTCTGAGTTTAAAAGCAGAAAAAAAAAAGCCCACGTCCTAGTTTGAAGGTATTGAAACAGGAAGAATTCTCTCTTACTCGAGGAAGAGTCAGCTTTTTGTTCTGGCTTCTACTCAGGCCTTCAGCTGAGTGCAGAAGACCCACCCACATTGGGGAGAGCAGTCTGCTTTATTCCGTCTACCAATTCAAATGTTAATTTCATCCCAAAGCACCCTCAGAATGGTGTTTGACCAAATACCTGGGCACTCTGTGGCCAGCCAAACTGACATAAAATTAACCATCCCACACAGCATGTCCAAAAATTGGACTCCTGATCACTGGGACAAAAGTTACTCTACCTACATCTTCCCCTACCATTGGTTGTCAACAGCATCCTTCCAGTTTGTCTCAAGCCCGAAACCTTGGAGTTATTCTTTTTCTTTTTTAACATTTTTTATTGATTTATAATCATTTTTCAATGTTGTGTCAAATTCCAGTGTAGAGCACAATTTTTCAGTTATACATGAGCATACATATATTCATTGTCACATTTTTTTCTCTGTGAGCTACCATAAGATCTTGTGTATATTTCCCTGAGCTATACAGTATAATCTTGTTTATCTATTCTACAATTTTGAAATCCTGTCTATCCCTTCCCACCCTCAGCCCCCTTGGCAACCACAAGTTTATATTCTATGTCTATGAGGCTATTTCTGTTTTGTATTTATGCTTTGTTTGTTTGTTTTTTTTTTTTTTTAGATTCCACATATGAGCGATCTCATATGGTATTTTTCTTTCTCTTTCTGGCTTACTTCACTTAGAATGACATTCTCCAGGAGCATCCATGTTGCTGCAAATGGCGTTATGTTGTCGGTTTTTATGGCTGAGTAGTATTCTGCTGTATAAATATACCACCTCTTCTTTATCCAGTCATCTGTTGATGGACATTTAGGCTGTTTCCATGTCTTGGCTATTGTAAATAGTGCTGCTATGAACACTGGGGTGCAGGTGTCATCCTGAAGTAGATTTCCTTCTGGATACAAGCCCAGGAGTGGGATTCCTGGGTCATATGGTAAGTCTATTCCTAGTCTTTTGAGGAATCTCCACACTGTTTTCCATAGTGGCTACACCAAACTGCATTCCCACCAGCAGTGTAGGAGTGTTCCCTTTTCTCCACAGCCTCTCCAGCATTTGTCATTTGTGGATTTTTGAATGATGGCCATTCTGACTGGTGTGAGGTGATACCTCATTGTAGTTTTGATTTGCGTTTCTCTAATAATTAGTGATATTGAGCATTTCTTCATGTGCCTATTGATCATTTGTATGTCTTCCTTGGAGAATTGCTTGTTTAGGTCATCTGCCCATTTTTGGATTGCGTTGTTTATTTTCTTCTTATTGAGTCATATGAGCTGCTTATATTTTATGGAGATCAGGACTTTGTTGGTTTCATTTGCAAAAATTTTCTCCCATTCTGTGGGTTGTCTTTTTGTTTTACTTATGGTTTCCTTTGCTGTGTAGAAGCTTATAAGTTTCATTAGGTCCCATTTGTTTATTCTTGCTTTTATTTCTATTGCTTGAGTAGACTGTTTTAGGAGAACATTTTTGAGATGTATGTCAGATAATGTTTTGCCTATATTTTCTTCAGGGAGGTTTATTGTATCTTGTCTTATGTTTAAGTCTTTGATCCATTTTGAGTTGATTTTTGTGTATGGTGTAAGGGAGTATTCTAGCTTCATTGTTTTACATGCTGCTGTCTAGTTTTCCCAACAGCATTTGCTGAAGAGACTGTCTTTATTCCATTGTATATTCTTGCCTCCTTTGTCGAAGATTAGTTGACCAAAAGTTTGTGGGTTCATTCTGGGCTCTCTATTCTTTTCCATTGGTCTATACGTCTGTTTTTGTACCAATATCATGCTGTCTTGATGACTGTAGCTCTATAGTATTGTCTGAAGTCTGGGAGAGTTATTCCTCCAGCCTCTTTCTTTCTCTTCAGTAATGCTTTGGCAATTCTAGGTCTTTGATGGTTCCATATAAATTTTATTATGATTTGTTCTAGTTCTGTGAAATATGTCCTGGGTAATTTGATAGGGATTGCATTAAATTTATAGATTGCCTTGGGCAATATGACCATTTTAACAATACTGATTCTTCCAATCCAGGAGCATGGGATATCTTTCCATTTTTTAAAGTCTTCTTTAATTTCCTTCATCAATGGTTTATAGTTTTTGTGTGGACCCTTTAGGGTTTTCTATATATAGTAACATGTCGTCGGCATATAGTGCCTTGGAGTTATTCTTGACTCCTCTCTTCCTCCTACATCTCACATTACAACCTGTCAGAAAATTCCCTTTATTCTACCTTCAAAACATATCCAGAACACAACCATAGCTGACCCCTTCCATTGCTAATGCCCTAATCTGGGCCACAGTCATTGCTCATGGAGACCTGTGGTGAACACCATGTTTGAAATTCCTACCACCAGCTCTCTTGCTCTCCTTTCCTCTAATTTTATCCATAAGTACTTCTCACCTTTTATATACCACGTAACTTCCTCATTTACTGATTGTCATTTTTCTGTCTGCCTCAGGTAGAATGCCTAGAACAGTGCCTGAGATGTAGAGTACATGCAAAAAATGTTTTTAGTTGAATTACCACTATAGAGATGAGGAAACTGAGCCTTAAGGGGACTGAGTAATTTATGAGGGTGACACAGTCAGTAAGTAGTAAAGCTATTCTAAAACAGTACTTATCCGAGTCACAGGCAAGAAGCACTGAGGTTAGGTACGTTTCTGCAAATGGTTGTGGTTGTTGGGCATCTATTTTCCATTTTTTATTAAAAATAGACCTTATCCAGTAAGCAGTGTCTGTAAAGCAGTGCTAATTTTCATGATTATACTTGACCACAAGAAAAGGTTTATTCTTATTCTTATCTCATTGCCTTTCAGTCCTGTTAAATCTCCTTGTTGTGAAATATTTCCGCTTTTCAGACACTAATAGATTAACATTATGTCCCTTCTGCCTTTTTTTAGAACTCTTAAGAAGCCAAGCCAGACATCACTTTGAGCTTTCCTTATAAGTTAATCCTTTTATCTTCTTATAATAATTATAATGGTATTAAATTATTTCACAAGAGCAAAATGGAGTGTTTATTAACTGTATCTTTGTCTCATCATCCACAAATATGAGGTGAGCACTTATTCTTTATGACTTCATGATGGGGTTAGGGAACTAAAGAGGCTTCCAGAAAATTCTGGTCTATTAGGGGAAATATGTATATGTTAGTTGGGATATTGATTCAGGCTGCTTTAACAGAGACTAAATAACAGTGGCTTAAACAAGACAGAAAGATTCCATTTCGCCACTCTCCCCTTGCCCATCTCTCTCTCTACCCCACCAGCTGGTAAGCAATCAAGGGAGAGGAGATTGCCTCCCATGGTCATCTGGAGCCCACTTCCTTCCACGCTGTTGCCCCACCATCCCCTACTGTGTTGTTCTCATAATGGCAGACTGGCTTACACCCCTACATGTACATTTTAGGCCCTGGGAAGAGGGGAGTGGGAAATATGAGCAAATGGATTATTTTTAAGGATATAACCCAGAAGTTGTACATCTCACTTCTAGTCATATCCCTTTGGACAGAACCTAGTCAAATGACCATACTTAAGACAACCCAAGAAACCTAGTCTGTAGGGTAACCATGTGCCCAGCTTGGGGGATTCTGTTACTAAAAGGAAGAAGGAGTGACTACTGGGAGACAAATAGAAGTCCCTGCTTGGACATATCTGTAAATATTTCTGTCACCAACTAAATAATAAGGTATTAAAGGGCAGGGCCGAATCTTACATTCTCAGAACTTTGCATATTGTGAGGATTCAATAAATGTTTGCTGATTGGGTGATGTAGTTAATGCACTTTTATCCAAGAGATTTTGTGGAGTGTTTTTATTATAATGCCCAAAACAAACACTGTTCAATCCCAGGGTAAATACTGCAGGAAAATATATGTCAAAAGACAACGTGGTCACAGATCGGTTCCCTGTACTGTCCACACCCCTTCACGCTAAGCTAGAGAGACTGCTTGTTGTAAAACAGATGCAAAAGATAGACTCGGACTAAAAAGGATTCATGTTCCAGCTGAGAGGCTGCTTCATTAATGCACCCAGAGATCAAGCTACTGCCCTGGCAAATTTGCTGACCTAATTTTGGGAACAAAGAGCCAGAGGTAAGTGTGGTGCCACAGCTTGCTGCATTCCTTTCTTACTGCATCATGCTTCGTGGGAACCAGGGTCTCAGGCTTCCCCTCCCGCAGGTAGCAGTTAAGCTGGTAGAATTGTTCTCTCTAGTCCATAAGGAAATGAAAACGGATCCTGCAGGAGGAAATAAGTAGAGCAGCAGTAAAGCAGCCCTCTCCCTGAATCTGAACATCTGTTCAGACTTTCCACAGCTCCCACGAGGACGGGGACAGAACACAAGGCTTCAGGCTCTAAAGGGAAAACCTCATCCACTTGCACTCTGCTAACAATTTATGCTTGTTTGACCTGAACTGGGCTGGGTTTATCTCTATGATGCCTTGGAAGGAAGGCCAACCTGGGTAAATAAATATGGTAAACAAGAGAATAAGGGGTGATGTTGATCATATTCATGAGAGCAGACTTTTGCAGGACTTAACTGCATGAACAATTGGATTTAAATGACTGCTGCTTATGCCAGACGAGGTTAGATTCAGTAGCAGAGGGAACAACCACACCTCACTTTGAAACTTACAGTTAGGATAAAGTTGAGTTGCTCTATGGACTTGAAAACAAGAAACAGCCCATGCTCAATGGTTTTGGAATTTCACTAATGTGCACTGGTCTGTCTTCATTTATCTGAATTAGCAAGGAGTTGACTGCCTCTGGTTAAGTTAACCAGACACTCTCCTGGAACCTCAGTTACCTTTAATCCAGATGTCAGTTTGCATTTGTTTTTGGGTGAATGGAGGTCCCTTCCCCCTTGTGTCACCATCTTTCCTTCCCAGGATATTTAGCAGTATGGCCTTTGGCCAGTTCTTTTCTTCTGCTGGTGTAGAAGGCTCCAAGTGGCTTGCTGCTCAGCTGGGCCCCCAGCTGGCTCTTGTTTCCAGCTGCTTCAGAGCCCACTGGCCGGGAGGTAAAGCCACAGTGATAAGCATTGTAAAAATAAAGTCCGTTGCTAGCCAGGCCCGCCAAGCAGCGTGGGAGGAGTGGAAAATCCAGGCTACGTGTTCTTGGCATGACAAATCGTCAGCCTCTGAGACGTTCCACTGGGAGAACTGGGATGCAATGTTCTCTACTTAGGCCTAGTCTGTGTCTTATCAGTCGGTAGCTCTTGGAGGATCATGTCAAGACCAGACGAACGGAACTGGAGCCATAACCTTGGGTCAGCTTGTTTGCTGGCCCCCATCTTGACTTGACTAACCTTCTGGGGACTGGTGTGGTCTTGGAAACTCAGCCTCAGAATGCAGGAGTGGTTGCCCTTTATTGAATTACTAAGAGAGAGGAAGTATTGGGAACTGCTTGATCAGGGCCTCTCCTTTGATGTGCCCTCCTGATGATCCATTTTTATCCAACACTCTGAGCATTGGATATTGCTACCCAAGTCAAGCTTTGGGTGTAGCTGTACATTTTCATATTTTTTTATACAAGGGGAAAAAAAAGTAGTGACTGGAAATTCAGTTGAGTAACCTGAAGCTTTGGTGACTTTTTCTGGTCTTTTTGAGGATGTGTGTCTAGCTTTGTGGCTCCCTGCTCCTTACTCTCCAGAATTCTTTGTTTTATGGTTGAAATGAAATAAGAGTAGGAAAGGAAATATTACTCTTCTCTCACTGAGATTAGGCAGGTCCCTGGTATCTTCTCAAGACCTACCTGGAATTCAGATGAGAGCTCCTTGTAGTGGAAAAAAAAATGGCACGCTTTCTTCATTTTACTGCTTACAGTTTCCCCTGTGCACCCAGGGGTGGAAGGCAAGTCCCTGTCTCTGCCCCACTCCCTCGTTTCCTCCTCCTTCCCTTCTCCTCTTCTCTCTCCCTCACTTTCCTTGTCTTTAAAGACACTGACAACCTTTCTGGCATGTTGCCTAGGCTTAGGAGAGTGAATCTTTGTAAAAATTTCTTCTAGCCATTGGCATGGAAGCACTGTATAAATCAGCAAGACACTTTGTTGTAAAACTTTCTTGTTATCAACATTCACTGCTGTTTCATTTTATGAATGCTTCTTTGTCTTATAAAAAAGCGTTTCAGATTAAGCTGTGCTGTTATTGAAAATGTGGGCGGTTTCTGCTTGGCTGCTTCAACTGCAGATGGTTGCCATGAGTATTACAATGCCAGCTTCCTATAGGTGAGTTAAAAATATTTATGAAGTCAGTTGGAGATAAAAGTAGAGTTTCAGCTTCCTTATTACCCAATTGAGTCCCTGGATTTATTCTTTCCCTCTACATGTGGCTCAACTGATTCATTTGGGACAGAGCTTTTTCCTAGTATTGGATGCAAAGATTCAAATCCAATTACCCCCCAAAAAAATGTGTTTTGCACACCCCATCTGCCAGCATTGTGCTGAGCACTAGAGATACACAGATACGTAAGGACCAGCCTTGTTACTGAGGTGTTCATAATCCCTCCAGGGACCTTTCATCTGTCAACAGTGACTCTCTTGTGAGGTGGTGAGCACTATGGCAAAGGTGTGTGCTAGAGACACGTGGTGGGGTTGGGTGGGATGTCATATACCTGGTGGGTGAGAACACCTGGTCTCTGGTAGCAGACAAATGGGGTTACATCCTGGATCTGCCATTATTAACTAGGTAAGCAAGTTAGTAAACAAATTAATAGCTAACTTTCATTGTTACTACCAGGATTAAAAGAAATCCTGGAATGGTGTATAATGTGCCCAGGAAAGCATCTGACACCGAGAACGTGCTCCATGAATGATCGTTTGTAACTGGAGAGTGGGCAGCTGATTCAGGCTTTACTGGGTGAAATTCTGGGTGGTCTGAGGAAGGGTGAGGGCTGAGACCTCAGCAGGAGACCCCTGGGGAGACAGGAGAGCTCCCCGGCATATAGGAGCCGGCCCGTCTCTGCGGTGGGGGCAGGAGTGAGTGGAGAGAGGGAGCCAAGAGCTTTAGAAAAGCGAAGTCAGGGCCAGACTGTGAAGCAATCTGTAATGCCAGCCTGAGTATTAGACTTGACATTAAAGACAGTGTGGGGTGACTGGTGTTTGCCAGCAAGAAAGCGACAGAGAGCGACGTGAGTTTTAAAAAGTAGCCTTTCTGATAGCTGCGTGGGGATAGTCTGGAGGGGAGACTAGTTAGGAGATGAGCAAATGAGGGCAAGCAAGGGGTTATGTTCACTTTCGCTCTGTCAGGACCTGGCGATGGCCTGTGCGTCTGGGCATTTTGCTGGGAACTGATGAAGGCAGAGTGTAGGCGAGGGATGGAGAAAGAGGGAACAATGCAGGACATTTTACTGAGATAGAATTGATAAAGCCTGGTGACTGTCTAGAAGCGGAGGTGATGGAGAATGACAAGTGAAAAATAATTTCATGGGAAAATGAGATCTTTTGGGCCATTGGAATTCAAAATACTTCCTCAGCGATAGGAAAGGGCGAAAGACAGCCACTTCTCTTCTTGCCTTTCTCCTCCCCTCCCTCTTAATCTTTGGGAAAAGAAATCACGGGGGCCAGTAACGGCAAGCCCTCTCCGAGCAGCTGGTCCAGCAGCCTTCTGGGGTGAAATCAAGTTCTGTATTATCTTCCCGAGAGAGAATGAAACTTGAGTGAACAGTAAGAACGTAATGAACAGCTTTGGACAGTATCTTCATGGCACCTTGAACGTTCAGCTCATTTTCTTTTTAAGAGAGAGAGACCAACACTTGACTTTGGAAAGTTGTTTTTCCCATCAAAGTAGAAATGTTTTGAGAGGCAATGTTAGATAATGGAAAACAGGAGGTTATCTAATGAGAGGTTGCGGACAGGATCTGAAGGCATCTTAGATAAACAGTAGGAATGACTGGTGATGTGTAAATATTTACTTGGAACCCAAGAGGAAACAAGGAGAGGAAAAAGAATTACAGCATGCTTAGTGATGTTCATGAAGAAATAACAAAATCTTAAAAGGAAGACAGAGACGTATGAGGCCATTGTCTTTGACTGTGTTCATCCTTCCAGAAGTTACTAGCAACACTCTTATTGGAAAGATGGCCATGGGTAGTGTGGCATAACTTACTGCCAAGAGTGAATAAAGTCAATAACTTACATATTAAATAGTAGAGATTCTAATAGGATACACTTAATAATCATGAAGGAAAACACAGTATGTGTGTTTGAGCCAGATTCTTACCAGGATAATCTCATCCGGCCAGATTCTCTTGTCAGATGCATTTGTAACTAGTGAGAATTATTCTACAAACCGGGTTACAAGTGAAGTTGCATTCCTCCTAATAATTACTTAAATCTTTGGAACTCTCATGTACCCTATTAGCAGGCCAGTCAATGTCTCTCTCTCGTTCTCATCCCTTCCCTTACTTGTTTAGCATTCTCCAAGACTTACTCAGTTCAAAAACAGCCCCTGACCGCCACATGCCTCGCCTCTATTGCTGGTGTCTCACTGGCCTGCCATGTACTTGCTTCTCGCTGTCACACAAGGGTGGTGCTGAGCACTGGCCCCAGGCGGTCTGACAGTCATTGCTTGCCCACTGCTGCCGGGGCTCCTAGCTGGTCCTGTTGACCACACAGGCCAAGGGTATATTCCAAGCAAGAAGGTTCACCTGTACAGCCACTTCTTGTAACAACAGTCAGCCCCAGCTGAGCAGAGTCAAGGCCTCTTAAGCATCTGCCACTTCATGGCATCTTTTCCCCCAAGATTCTTCATCCAAACAGTGGGCCAGATTTCTATTAAATTCTCAGAATGAAGGATCTTGAAACACTTCTCTCCATAGACAGTAGGGCCTCCAGTTCTGCATTTATACTTCTAAATGGGGCCATTTGTGATCTGATTTTTGTCATTTGTCTTAATAAAAAAGAGGAGCCAAAATTTAATCTCTGGTAAGTCCCCACTGATAAGATGTCTCAGTCTACACAGTGTGTTTAAGAATTATTGTGCTTTTTATTCTCCCCACATCAGCCATAATTCCAGAACTCAAACTAGTTCAAGCTGAGCTCATAATGGCATTAACCTGCTGGGAATCTCTTCTTGCCACCACTGTATGTTTTTGCTGGTTAAAAAATAATCCGGTTTACCATGTAGCCTCACATTCCCAAAACACACACATATTTGCATAAGACATAGAGCCAAAATGTAGGTGTTAGCTACGAAAGGCTTGTTTTTTCCTATTTTGCTATTTACAAGGGGGTGTTGCTCTTTAGTTGAAAGTGATTTCAGCCAAGAATAGCAGCTAAACAGTAATGTATTTCCCTAACTTTTCAAAACCTATTACCTCATTTGTGCCAGCAAAGGATGTGAGATGCAGACTGGAAAGGGGCCTCTGGAAGGGAAACCAGTAAAACAAAGAAAAGGAGGTTTTGAGAGAAAGAGTCTGGGATGAGTAGTAGACGAAAGAGGTGGTGAGGTGCGGTAGGTGCTGTGCCGGGAAGCTCTCTGTGTTCCAGCATTAAATATGAACTTTGACGGCTGTTGGATCCATCTTTATCCAAAGGCTGCTGTGCTGGGCGTGGTTGATGGAGCATAGCTGAACAAGCCAAACTGAGCTCTTGTTTACCATGATTAAGGTGACCATACAATTTATTGTCCAAACAGGAATACTTTGGAGAGTATTAATATTACTCTATTAATAATAAAGCCAGGGCAACTATTGCAGGCACATTAGGAATTGTGGTCATCCTAACCATGATGGATCTGTCTTTTGAAGATACTATATTTTAAAACTGAACTATTAACTATGAAAAATACATTGTTCCAATTACTGTGGGAGCTACAAAAAAAAAGCTGTGCCACCTGAAGGAATTGACAGTCTGGTTGAAGAGAAAAAACTTAGACACAAAGAACTTGCCAGGAATTATTCAAGGTCGTGCCCAGCCAAGTGCCAAATAAAAGATAGTCTGATAGTCCTGGATTGTCAAGTACACCTCAGTAAAGCTGGAAAAAGTGATAGTCATGGGATGTGGTAGGAAAGGCAATGGCCTTGGGGGTAGAAGGCTTGTGTCAAGCCATGGATCTGTCTTTAACTGGATGACCTTATGCAAAGTACTTAATCTCTTTGAGCATCCATTTATTTTGTTGAATTGAGTCATTCATTCATTAAGTAAACATAGGGACTTGCTCTGTGTCATTGTATCATGGTGATAAACATAACCTTTACAGAGAGACATACGAGGGGTCAAATTGCAGCTCTGTCACTAACTTTCAGGCCTTGAACTTATCATTTAACCCCTCTGAGCTTCAGTTTCCTCATCTATTACATGGTGATAATCATACCAACCCACGGAACTGCTGTAAGTGAGGAAATAAAGTCAGATTTTGTATACAAAACATTGGACACTTTCTGACACATAACAAGAGCTCAAGAAATAATAGCAGTTACTATTATTCCAGGTACTTGGTGCTGGGAATACAAAGGAGAATGGGGGAGAGGAATGCTGGGCAGGAGACACCAGACAAGAGCATCTGCCCAAGCAGCTTCCTGGGCTGTAGGAGGTTCCATGGGGACGTCAGGTGAACGAGCTTCACATACCATGAAACGGGCAGAACAAAGGAAAGGTTGTTACCAGGGGGTAGGTCATGGTCTAGGTTCTTCCCTTTTCCTCTCCGCTAGGATGCTGTCACCTACAAATGAGAGACAACCCCACGTGTCTTAAATAATCCATACAAACATTCTCTCACAAAACACGAAGTCCAGAGGTGCAGTGTTTCCAGGACTGGTTAATTCTGTGGTTTGATGATGTCATCAAGAGTCCATATTTCCACTCTGCCGTTCTCAGGTGTTGGTGGGCTCACTGCAGGATGACACTGGCTGCTGTCGTCCAGGCATTACAACCTCACATCACCACACCCTAGAGGCAGAACGAGACTCTCTCTTTCTTGTATTTTTTCTTAGTATCTATGAAACTCTTCTCAGACTCCCACCTTGCAGACTAACCAGTAAGTCTCATTGGCCAAAACTGGATTCCTTGTCCCCACCTAAGCCAGTCAAGATAAAGTTACTATAATTGGCTTATGCTAATGAAGACCCACCCTGCTGGGGCTGAGAATCCTATCATCTTCCCCCATAAAAATAGGGCATTGCAGAGATGCAGAACACCTGAACAGAGTCATTTTTTTCACAGAGAAGGAAAGAGAAATGGTTGCTGGGTCACCACCTACAGCGTCTTCTACTCTGTTTCCAGCCAGCCACTACATCGCCTAACTCCACCTCCAGAACGTCTCTTAACTCCACCCTGGCCTTTGCCCAGGGTCCAGCTCTCTTGCCTGGACACCTGATTCCTTCTGTCCTTTTCCCAACCACCCAATCAGCTGCCAGTCAGCTCTTCATCTGATACAAGTCTGAGTACAGTATTTCTTAACTTAAAGAATCTCAAGACTCATTTCAAGTGCAGCCACCTCTGTGAAGATGCCCCAGATGTTTTATTTATGGCTCTTTTACAGCCCTGCTGAGGGACAGTCTTGCTTTTGAGCTATGTGTGTATTTTCTATGCCTCCCACCCTCCCCTCCATGTGTGGCCCATGTAGCCTGGGCCACACGAGACTACTGAACACCTGAAACGTGGCTGGCCCAATGAGATGTGTTGTTAGTACAAAATACACTTTGAATTTCAAAGATTTAGGACAAATAAAAGGAGGAATGGAAAATATTTCACTAATAATTTTAAAGTTGATTACATGTTGAAATGACCGTTTCAAATGTTTTGAGTACATTTTGGTTAAGTGAAATATTACAGTGTATATTCCACCTGTGTCCTCTTCATTTTTAACGTGATGACTGGAATTTTTTAAAATGCCCTGCGTGGCTCCCATGTGGAGCTCACACTGCATGTCTGTGCACTAGACTGGCAGCTGTTCCGGAGCAGGGGTTGCATCCTCTTTATCTATTATTCATCACTTCACTCCTTTTCCCCACCCCAGGGTCGGTCAGAGTTGGAATCCAGTCAAAACACTTGACTTGGTTGAAAGAAAGTGTAAGATGGATGGTTTATGTGACCACCGCCTCTGATTTGCTGACGCCTGGGTTTCTTTTCTGGGTTCTATCTAGTCTGAAGCTGCTTTTTAATTTTGTCAGGTTTGGAAATCTCTGTTTCTTGTGGCCACTTCTGGGCACTGAGTTTCTATGAAATCATCCAAATTAAAAGAGGAGAGACTGGAACTAAAAGATTCTGATCAGGCTTGCTCACCTTTGTTAGTTTTCATCCCGCCTTTTCAGACATTCCTCAGCGAATTCTCTCTTACACTTTATAGGTAGTGGTGTCTCCATGACTACAACCTCCAGAATATTTTAGTTATTTTTACAATCATTAGGAAAAAAGATGCAGGTGTAAATTATGCTCTTTCTGTTCAACTCCACTGAATTACAGCTGGCAGTTCCTTTTTTTCATGAATAAAAGAATTATATATATATTTATTTATTTATCATGTATTATATGCTTAAGCCAGGATTATTTAGAAGGCCAAGAAAATGAACATATTCCAAAAAACATTTAGGAGGAAATTTGTTTATAATGGCACAAAGAGGTCAGAAACGTTTTTAAATTTCATGAGCAGAAATGAGGGAGTTGAACTGAATAGTTACAGTAGCCCCAAAATGCCGTTATTTGAGGAAAATTATCTTTTTAAGAAACATCTGGAAATTTGTAGTTCTAATTTGGAAGTGAGTAATATCTACGGCCATAAATTACGTGCTGGAGGCTGCAGCAGGCTTACTTGGTTACTGTCTGGTCAAAGGGCTGAGCAGCCTTTGAAAGCGGAGTCCCGCCTGCCCCTCCCTGCCTCTGGGCGCGCTGATCCCCCTGAATGAACAAAAACAATCGTGGGGTCCATTATTTTGTCAGCAGGACGGCTTTAACAAGTGCTCTTTGCCGGGTCTTGTGAAGAGCTGTTTCCTCTGGCTTTCATCTCTTCTCGGTCCCTTGGAAAAGCTCTGCCCCAGTGACATGCAGATGCCGGGAAGCCGGGCAGAATTCTGGGGCCCTCCCCTTCCACAGAATCGGTACCTCAGGACTGCCTGGGGGTCCTTTCTTTCTTTTTTTTATTGTGGTAAAATATATGTAACATCAGATTCACCAGTTTAACCCTTTTTAGGCGCACAACTCAGCGATATTAAGCACGCTGACAGCATTGTGTATCCATGGCCACTGTCCACCTCCAGAACTTCTTCATTGCCCCAAGCAGGAAACACTCATTCCTCATTCACCTCCTTTCTCCTAGCCTGGCAACCTCTATTCTACTTTCTGTCTCTGGAAATTCGGTTGTTCTGGGTACCTCACGTCAGTGGAATCATGCAGTATTTGCCCTTTTGCGTCTGGCTTTCATTTAGCATAATGTCTTCAAGGTTCATCCCTGGGATAGCATGTTTCAGAATTTCCTTCCTTTTTAAGGCTGAATAATATTCCAGTGCATTTTCTTTATCCGTTGATCTGATGACAGACATTTACATTGTTTCCATGTTTGGGCTATGTCTAGTTTTTAATAGAGCATGAAAAACATGTGATGACACTCCAGCCATTTCTGCATTTGGATTCGTTTCTGATGAAAAAAAGAAACCCAGATGTTATCACCCTAAAAATGTCTAAGTGCCCTGTTGAAAAAGAGAGCCTGCTAGTGCGGAAGGCTGTCGTGGAGTGGGGACCTCTTTACAGTTCATGTTTCTCTGAGCCAAGTGCAAACATCTCTGCCTCCTCACCGGGCAGAGACGGGATGTGGGGGCTGCTCACATCCCACCCTCCACTCCTAGGCAGGAGGGGCTTCTGAGGGTCTGTCAGGAAGCTCCAGACAAGTGCTGTCTCGCTGCTGTTGTAGAAAAGAGGACTTTTCAAGGGAGCGGGGAAGTGTCCCTGCCTCTGGAGTTAAAGCAGCTCGGAGGAGGATTGCGTGTGGCTTTGTCCAGGAGAGTGGGGCGTCTTTTCAGTGTGTTGGCTGCCATTCTATTCCATGAGGCAGTGTTAGCTGGTGTTGTAACCAGAGACCCGGAAATATCCAAATCCAATTCTGCCAATCCTGTCTTCTCTCCTTTGGGGTTTCCCTGGGGGCTGTAAATACACAGGAAATTGGGAAATCAAAGTGCCTCTTATCATTAGTTGGGTAAGATCATCTCTAGTGATCAGGTTGGAGTGGATGACTTAGGCTCAAGGCCCAGGTGAGGCCTCCTCCACCTTCTCAACTCAAAGCTCAGTGTTACCACCATTCAGCTGCTAAGCCAGGAGGAGTAGTCAGTATACTACGAGTCAGCAGAGGGGATGCGGGAGAAAGTGCCAGAGATTTCTGCCTGGGGAGAGCAAGAAGCCGAGGAAATGCATTGGACTTCAGCAAACTGCAGTCCTTGCTTTTGGCAAAGTCGTAGCCTGGTAACTTACCCAGTGTCATTAGTGCTTCGTGAGGAGGGGCTGAATAGAGGCAGAGGGGAGGCAAACTTTCCTCCTCCCTTGTGTCTGTGAAGGCCCTTCACTCCTTCTATAACAGCCGTGTGGACCACACACTCAGGACTGTCACTCTTTGGCCGGAGACAAAACTGAGGCTCTGAGAATGTACATAAAGAGCTTGCCATGGCCCTGAGCGGCAGAGCAGGACTGGGACCCAGATCTGTTGGACACCACAATCTGCGAGCTAACAGTTATTCCATAATATTCCTTTTGGCAAACTTGACCCCAGAGAGGATTCCTCAAGGCCCCACAATACTCGCCTCCGCCAGCCCCCTTCTCGGTCCTGTTCCGTGGGCAGCAGGGGACTTCTGTGACGGGGCAGTGCCAGTCGTAAGCTTTGGTTCTTTGGGGAAGCATTTCTGACCACGGAGACCATCCATTCTGCACAGCCACTTACGAGTCTTAATTTAGAAACAGTTGAAGTGATTATAACATGAACATTGTTTTAAAAGAAAAAGACAAATGACCTTATTTCAAGATAATGGAATTATTTTAAGGGCTTCTTTCTACTCAGCCGTCAAAGCCTGATTAAAAATAATTGTTAGAGAGCCGAGCAGTGGCCTTGAAAAGCTTCAGCGAAGAGGCTGGAGGAGTCAACCCCGCACAGCTGATGCGCTGCTGCGACACACGGCATTGACGCCTGGTGTGCAAAACCCACACAGGCACACACGTGTGCACACTCCAGGGCGAGAGGAGCAGAAGAGACCACACCACGTTGCACAGTGATTACACTGTGGCACCAACTTGTCTCACCTTGGCCTTGAGAGCGCCTTACCCGGTTCTGTCCTCCAGGTTCACTTCTCTTAACCCCCATGGTTTCATGGTCCGACTGCATGATGGACTGGTTAGGAGTATGAGTCCTAGAGCTGTAGCCCCACATTTTACTCCTGGCTCCACCACTTACTAGCTGTGTGGTCTTGAATAACTCACTTAACCTCTCTGTGCTTCAGTTTCTTCACCTATAAAATGGGGGTGATGGTAGGACCTTCCTCAGAGGTGGTATGAGGGTCAGATAAGTTAGTGTGTAAGACACTGGTTCGTCAGGAGTGCTTTATAGAAACACGGTAAGTGACAAAAAAATCAAAGCAGCCAGCCAGCGCCCGCCACGGGTGAGACAAGAGGCAGGTGGGGAAAGGTGTTTGTTTATTTTCTTATTTGTTTGTTTTTATACCGTGGGCCTCATATTCACAAAGGCCACACATTCAGACTTTGGTCATTATTATCTCCACTCAAGTTTGCACATTAACTCACCGAGTTACGCTGACAAGGTTGATGGATGGGACGTTCATCGTGCCACTTTGGTTGGGTCCCTGGACCACAGCATGTATGGTGTACTATGACTTAATATTCCTTCTGAGTCCTGTAATTCACTTCTAAATGTTATAGTGCTTTGATTTGTATGTGTTATAAAAGCATACCTTTGCTAAAACAAATACTTAGAGTATGTCACAATTTTTTGGAAGTCTGTTTCAGCATTTCTTCACTTTTTTATAAGCCATTGGGACACAAAAAAAGGAAATTGGACAGATCTCCTTCTCACTCTGGGATCAAACCCATGCCTTTGGGATATTTCATGAAATGAACGTTTCATTTCATTGGAGGAGAAAGGTCTGAGTTCCCAGTGGCAAGTCATTCAAATCAGAGCTTTTTTCATATGACTGTTAGTGTCTATCCATTTTCCCCCGAGCTCAGCCTGCAAAGGGACCCCCTGGAACACAGACTAAAGGAGGCAACGATCCGCGAGGATCTAGAACTGTGGTCGTTTCCATGTGTCCCAGTGAGGACACCTCCAGGTGGGTCTCAAAAACTCCAGCCCTGGCCTGCCACAGGGAAAATCTACTATCTCACACACTGAAAGTTACTGGTGGCAGCCCAGTTAGCGGCTCAATAGGGTCATCAAGAACTTTTCTCATTTCTCCCGTCCTCACATCATCTTAATGTTTTTGGTCACGAGATGACCACAGCAGGTCCACCATCACACTGACCTGTGGGAGGAGGCTGTGTCTTTTCCTGTGCTCCCGTTTTATCAGTGAGGAAAGCTCTCTCCAAGGCCTCTGGCAACCTTCCACTCACATTTCATTGACCAGAACTGAGGAACACAACTGCCGTCGTTGGCTTAGACTAATCAGAATTTGCCCACGTGACAGTGGGGAGGAGGAGAAGGCATCAGAACCACTTGAAGGCTCCTGGTGTGGGACAGGGAAGGAGCTGCTGGGTATGCACCCAGCAGTATGTGCCTCAGTGACTTGCAAAAGTAGGGGTGTCTAAACTGGGCCTTGTTCTGGATCCTGTTGGAACCTCTTCAGTTGGATTATTGTAGAGTTGACGGCTTTGAGTGCTATGTTAGTCTTGACTTGACTGAGATTGGGTCTTATCTGTTCGTCAGCACATATTCATTATCTTCGAATGGCTCTTGTCTCCTATTAACACTCACAGGAATGACGGGAGCTAGTCTACCACCAGGTTGGAATTCCATCGGGGCGTCACAGCATCTCAGATGTGGCATGTTTGGAGTGGGATTTTATGAAAGATCAAGTGAGAAATGAATTGTAGCTAACAACCAGGTGGTCATTATTACTGTGCAGATTTATCTAATTAAATTAAATCAATAGCTAATTTATCTAAATAAATAAATTAAAGATATTAATGTGGGGAGGGTGGGTGTAGCTCAGTGGTAGAGCACATGCTTAGCATGCACAGGGTCCTGGATTCAATCCCCAGTAACTTCATTAAACATTTTTTTTAAGATATAAATGCAATGTAATGTGAAAATTCCATTAAGGAGGTGCATGCTGATGACAATTTGGGTATTGGCTTTGGTGGATGAAAAGAAGACAAACACATTCACCTAGCAGAGGTTCAGAAAAATACTGTGCCTTGCATTTGAAGACCTGACTTTCAACTCTCATCACAAGCATCTGAATCAGCATGAACTCTTGAAGGTCTGCCTTGATTCTGTCCCTATGTTTGCATCCTACAGAGGCTGAAATGAACAATAACACTAACATGCAGGCATTGAGACTTTTATTATCGTTGCTGTTGATGTTACTAACGTTCATACTGCGCTGGATAATGTACACAGTGCTTTCAAACACAGTACCTCCCTGGATCCAGCCATATAAGGTATTATCGTTATGCCCATTTCACACAAGCAAAATGGAAGCTCAGCAGGTTACATGCCTTGCCCAGGGTCACTTCACTGGAAAGGGACAGAACAGGAAATCAGATTCTAATCTTTGACTTCAAAGTCCATGTTGCATGTTAGTCTTTCTAAATTTTATCTTGTCACAGGAGACCTGAAGTTTCTCTGGATTTCTGGCTCAATGACTTTCTCTTAGCGTCAATGTCCTTACCTATAAAGTGGGGATAATAATAGCTTGCAGAGTTATTGCAGAGGATTAAGTAAGAAAACGGATGTGAAAGCACTTTGGAAAACTGTCATGTGTTACACAAGTGAGTGCTGCTCTTCATCACTAGCTGCTGTTCTTTAAATGTGATGCGGCCCCGCGTAATGATAAAGGCAGGTTCTGGGAGCCTGGGGATTCAAATCAGGCTCCACCACTTACTACCTGCCTGATCTGGGAGAAACGATCGAATCTCCTTTAACCTCAGTGCCCTCGTCTCTGAGATGGCCATTATACTTTCTTTATGGGGTTGTTACAGGGATTAAATGAAGTTACACGTGCAAAATGTTTAGCGCATTCTGGGCATGGGATGAATAATGAAGTGGGAGTGACCGCTGGGCCTGGGGACACTACTGAGGCCCTCGATGGGTTAGCGACCGATCACATAGCAGGTGATTGTGGTGAGGCCAAACAGCAAGCAAAGAACAGACTTGAGGAAACAGGGCCAACTCACTCACTACACTGTGATAGCACTTTGTAATTAAGTCACTCCCTAAAGAAAAATTCTTTTAACCGAGTCCCATCTAGAAAAGGTTTAATTAACTCTCGCCCCTGCAGAGTACTCGGAAGCACTGCTGTGCTGTGTTCCCCGCTTTCCGTGTGTCTGATTTTGTGTGTTGAAAGAAAACTTGACTCTTATGAGTCAGGCTGTGAGATGAAAAGAAAATATTCTGCTGACTGACTGTCTTACCCTAAATTTCAGTGGCCAGGTTTCAAAGCCCATTTCTTTCTTTTTAAAAAAAATTTTTTTCATTTAATTTTTTTTAACAGAGGTAGTGGGGATTGAACCCAGGACCTCATGCATGCTAAGCATGTGCTCTACCGCTGAGCTGTCCCCTCCCCTTCAAAGCCCATTCCTACATAATTGGAACCCCTGTCTGCTAGATGATGAGGGAGTGTCAGGAGTTTGGATTTACATGCATTTTATACAATGAGAGCCGACAGGCTGAAGTGGTGAAGTGGATCCAAGCAGATGGAAAGTGACAGTTACTCTATCGTGGGGCGTTCATAATAGAAGCATGAGATGTCCTCTTTGCTACAATTACTAGATTTTATTTTGATTGTTTAAGTCAGGACTTCTCAGCCCCAGTGTGGGACCCCCCGGGTGAGCTGTGGATGGGGTGGTATTGACCCCTCAGCCCTCCAGGTGGCACGAGCACCCAGGCCTCCCAGAGCCTCCGGCACCCTCATCCACCCACCCCGGGGCGCTGCATGCCCAGTGGCGTCCTCTATGTGTGCTGAGAGACTTAAAGGCCAGGACACACTGCCATGGCCTGCCACCATGCCGGGAACACATGATTAGTAGAACTTCCCACAGGTAATTTCTTTACTAAGCTTGCCCTTAACAATGAAGACATGTATTAAATAAACTAGTAGTGAAACAGGATCCCTGCTCAGCCTGAAACTTTGGTCCTAAGATTTTTAAACCTTGATAGGGAGAAGCTTTAAAAAAAAAAGTCACTTAAAAATCTGCAAGCACAATCTGTCTTGCTACAGATAGCGACTTCCCTATTACTTTGGGGTTATTTCTTTGATTATGAAAAACACCCAAGGAAGTTTGAATTAGGCAAGTATAAAGCCATGATGCTCTTTGGAAATGGAGTTGTTTAAAATGCTCTGGTTTCAAAAAGCTAACTTTCTCTTCTTTTTGCTTTGGGAAGAGGGAAGGTAGAGGATATTCTGCTGGCAGAGCAGAGCTAGGATTCCAATCTAGGTCTATCCAAAAAGACCAAGCTCACAACTGCCATGCCACACTGCCTCCAATAGGTGAGCACTGGTGGAATGAGGTGAGGATGGCAGAAGGAAGGTTGGATGGAGGAGCAGGGGTTGGGACAGAGGAGGATCTTGAGGGTCCTGAACGCCAAGGATGGTGGGAACAGAGGAAAGGAGAAAGGGGAGATGGAAATGGAGCGGTGGCCTGGGGACTGAGCCTTGATGGGTCTACGGTTCCTCCGCCAACAAACTGGATTTTCCCTGGAAGTCAGACAGATACTTCTCCACATCAGCGCCACGTGCTCTTTGAGTTTCGGTGTTTTGCCACCTCCCCTCAGGTGTTAAGTGAGCAGACGCACTCCAGGCCAGCCCTGTGACTTCCCATCCAGCAGCCTGGCCCAAGGGCTCCTCCGCACTTACTGTTGTGACTCCAAGCAGTTGGGGGGAGCCTTTGTTCGCCGCATTTACATTCCCACCCAAGGGCAGAGGGGCAGATTTCACACAGAACTGGGTCTTGAGATGCCATATGCAGAGCTTTACTGCGAGCTTTAGTGTGTTCAGTGTGACTTTACAATTCAAATCTGATACAATGTCCTCATAAATCCATGAAGAGATTAGTTTGTTGTCATCCTATTTCTTGTGGTGTCTATGACTCATGAAAACAGCCTCAGAATTTGTAGCATCACTCACAGCACAGTGCTTTTTGTGGGAGTCTAAGGACTGAGGGGCAGGGAAGGTTCAAGAGAAAAGCATCGCATCTCTTTTTCCCACCTGTGTGCACTGCCCTCTTCATGTGACCAGAGGGCCGCCTTTACCTCTTTTAATAGGTAGAGTTATAGGGAAAATCCAGTCATTCTAACGACTTCTTAACCCAGTCACTCAGTGAAAAGAACACCTACCCATCACGTGTGGTGTGTTATCGCTTTGCCCAGATTATGCTCCTTGAGTAGAGAGACCAGGTCTTTTATGTGAAATAATAGTCCATCTGGTTTACCAGCTGACCAGCCTCCCTGCCATTTCATTCTGTATAATTCTTTGAATCTACCGTAATATCTTGCACAGCCCTCAGGCTCACAATTTCTCAGGAAATTCTTGTGAAGTAATTCAAAAGGAAATGGGATCTTCTTGAATGAAGACATTACTCTGAGCTTCTCCTATGTACATAGCTCACAACTTTATTCTAGGAAGGAACAGTGTTCATTCTAACTTTCCAGTTGAATTATTTGATCTACTGGAAATAAATTTAAACTTTGAAAAATACACCTTTTAATGCATATTTAAAATTCTTGTAATCTAAATGAAAAAAGTGATTTAAACTACATGCATACCACTGTTAACATTTAGATTTTTAAATCTTTGTTTTTGGCTTTTATTTAAAAATGGATCCAGCTCAGTTTTGATCGCTGAAGTGTATGAATTCCAGTGCTTTTACCTCAATTCTACATTCTTGTGTTACCACTTTCTGTATGACTTCAATCAAATCCTAATTTTGCATAATTTTCTTATAATGGAAAATGCTGCTCTTAAAGAAACAAGCAGTCAACTCAGAGGACTGGAATAATGTTCTGAATCATTTTATACATTTTTGCGCATCATAGTTCATTAATGAAGGGGAAGAGGAGTGCTGGCAAATTTATCTTCATCATTATTCAGATAGAATAGTTACATACAATACAACACTCTTCCATTATTGCTTTCTCCTTCAATAAAATTCTTTAGGTAAAGGTGCAGATTTTCTTTCTTTCTTTCTTTCTTTCTTTCTTTCTTTCTTTCTTTCTTTCTTTCTTCCTTCCTTCCTTCCTTCCTTCCTTCCTTCCTTCCTTCCTTCCTTTTTCTTTCTTTCTTTCTTTCTTTCTTTCTTTCTTTTTTCTTCTTTCTTTCTTTCTCTCTTTCTCTCTTTCTCTCTTTCTCTCTTTCTCTCTTTCTCTCTTTCTCTCTTTCTCTCTCTTTCTCTCTTTCTCTCTTTCTTTCTTTCTTTCATCATTTTTTGTTCCAAACTGATCCACAAAGCCCAAGTTTTACTGCAGGAGTAAGCATTTGAATCTTTGGATCAATGAGAACGATTTAGGTTGTCAGTTCCAACCATTGGTAATACAATTATATGGGTGCTTCTGAGTCAGCGCTGCTTGCCTGCTTCATAAATGTAAGGTGTCTGGCTAGTGGCACATGATAAATACACAGCCCAGGAGTCTCCGCTCTTCAGTTCATCTCTGCAGCTTCCCATGGAAGCTGTATTTGCCGTCGTCATAACGACTAAGCTGTGTGTACTAATAAGCCCTTTGGTGCTGCAAGATTAAGTAGAAAAGGGCAGAAGTCACGTTACTTAGGAAAAGGCAGAATGTCGTTTTCTTTACAATTTCTTCTGATGAAGTCGGGCCATTCTGTGGTTTGGCAGCACGGGAACCGTGAAGTGGGCTTCGGTGTGTGTGAGGGATACGGGGCAGGACGCCGCCTCTGCTGTCCTTGCCGCATCAGGCGGCACGGGGGCTACTTGATTCTGCTTCCACTGACCCTCCCCAGGGAGTGACACGCCTGGAAAATGCCACCAGCTTTTTTGAACAACGTTAAAATATTTTGAGAACATTTATTTTTTTCACACTGATTGTACAGTGTTTTTTGCAGTGTTTGCTGTAATGTAAGAGAATGTAGAGAAAATAAGGTAGCTTAGTAGAAGTGAGCCACTCCTAGCGGAATTTAGAAATAGGGAAAATATTAGCTGGTCCTTGCTGGGAAGGGGGCAGGTGGGTGTGCAGGGTAAGTTAGGAAACCCACCCAGGTGCACACAGTCTAAACGAGGAAGGGCTTGCCTAGATGGACGCAGAACCTCTTTCAGAGATGCAGGGGATTCTTGGTTTGGGTTTGTTGCCTTTTAATCACTTTGTGGATCTGTTTTCCCCTTCCCTCTTTTCAGATGAGGCTTCCATTTTCATTTTCCCTTAACAAGAAACGGAAATAGTAACCAGAGTGTAAATAGCCAGACAGGAAGGCTTTTCCTGAGCACAAAAACGTGCTTAGGAAAACGTGCACACATCCTCAAACACTTGGCAACGTCCTCCCTGAGGCTTTGTTCTGTTTTCTACCACGAGGTGCTGTGCTGAATGGACGGGGGAAGATCCATGTTCTGCTTCACCTTTGAAACTTATCAGCCATGTAACCGTGGGAAAACCCTGAAACCATCACCCTCGATTTCTTTAATATAAGTAATTGATCTGGCCCCTTCCTTTCTCCCAGATTTCAAGAACCTGCTGAAATAGATTATGTGAAAGCCCTGTAAACAGGCAAGAAGGAACCGTGCTTTATTTTAGTTTGTGGCATCCGGCCACTGGTGTAGTGCCCTGTGTACACTTGGAGTTCCGTAAATATTAGTAGGAAGGGTGAGTGGGTTTAAAAGACACACTGCACATGATTTCAAAAGCAGTGTCCTCTGTTTTATTCTAAGCTTTTATAATCTGTGTGGTGAGATTAGAAGCAAAGGGAAAATAGGTTGTTAGAACTGAGACCAAATTGAATTTAATTATCCACTCATTCCATCAACAGATCTTACTGAGTAATTACCATGTGCTGGGCCTTGTCAGTGTACAGTGTTGTGTCAATTTCTGGTGTCCAGCATCATGTTTCAGTCATACATATACATACATGTATTCCTTTTCATATTCTTTTTCATTATAGTTTATTACAAAATACTGAATATAGCTCCCTGTGCTATACAGTATTACCTTGTTTATCTATTTTATATATAGTAATTAGTATCTAAAAATCTTGAACTCCCAATTTATCCCTTCCCACTCCCTTTCCCCTCCTGGTAACTAAAAGTTTATTTCCTATATCTGTGAGTTTCTGTTTTGTAAATAAGTTCATTTGTCTTTTTTTTGATTCCACATAAGTGACATTGTATGGTATGTCTTTCTCTGTCTGACTGACTTCACTTAGTATGATGATCTCTAGGTCAATCCACATTGCTGCAAATGGCATTATTTTATTATTTTTATGGCCGAGTATTATTACATTGTATATACATACCACAACTTCTTTATCCAGACCTCTATCAATGGACATTTAGGTTGTTTCCATGTCTTGGCTATTTGTTCTTTCTAATTCTCCATGGAGCTAAAGCAAAGGGGACAGTGTCCCCAACTCTGCAGGATTTCTCTTGGTAACAACCCACCAAACTGAATCCTTACCTCACTCATATTTAGAGTCAATATTTCAGTTATACTATATATATTCTTTTTTATTATAGGTTATTACAAGATATTGAATGTAGTTCCTTGTGCTATCCTACTGGACCTTCTTTACTTATTTTATATATAGTAATTTGTATCTGCCAATCCCAAGCTCCTAATTTATCCCTCCCTTTCCCCTTTGGTAACCATAAGTTTGTTTTTTGTCTTTGAGTCTCTATCTGTTTTGTAAATAAGTTCATTCGTATCATTTTTTTTTACATTCTACTATGCTGTACACCAGAAACTAACACACCATTGTAAATCAACTATACTTCAATAAAAAAAGGAAGTGGAAGAAAAGGTTCTTACCAAGTATTATTCAATGAAGAAGCCATTTAAATAAAAAATTACTTGAATATCCAAAAAAAAAAAAAAGTCAGTGTTTGTTGAGGACTTGCTAGGTGCCAGGCACAATATTTAGATTCCCGCACTCATTGGAATCCCTTGTTCTCATTTCCTGTTTTCTCACCAAACAGCTCCATGAGAGAGGCACTACTATGCCTATTTTACTGTAGAAGAATGAGACCCTTAGAGAAGTTGAATGGCTTTTCCAAGATCACATAACACAGCACTCTTATAAGAACTTCAGTTTAGTTCCTCTGCTACCAAGTCCAATTCTCTTCCTGCACACCTTGCTGGAAGACACAAAGGGTGTAAGAGGCTAAAAGAAGTCACTTCATAGTCCCTCCTTGTTAGCCAATTATTGGGCTTCTTGTACAGAAATTTGATGGATAAACATTAGTATTTCAGCCACGTTGGCCAGGATAGAGATTGATCAATCAGTACCTTCCAACAGAAGCATTCAAATACCAAAAGTGATCCAGCCAGAGATGTGGAAGGGGTGGGAGTGTGGAGGGTCGTTCCCACCTTACTCCCCTGGGACCACGAGCTACATGAATTTGCCATGATGGTGAGCTTCTCTAAGCCCCTCTAAGCCCCTTGGAGTAAGGCCAAGATATAATATCCCTCTCACCAACTCTATGGCAAAGTTGTAGGAATGAAATATTAATGAAAATGCTCTGAGCTGCAAGAAGAATCCCAGGCCCCCTTCCTTTCCCTGTCTTATGTGGGATACTATTTTTGTAGGAATATTCATTTTAAGCCAGGAAACAGTAGATGTTAAACACATGTTTGCTGAATAAATAATACAAGAGAGTTATGAACTATTCTTAGACTCCATGGAGGGGCTTGCATCAATTAACTAAATGCATTTGCAGCCCCTAGAGAATGTCTAAAAATGGAGACTTGAGCTCCTCTTGTACCTCTGGCTGCTCGTTACAAGATGAGGCCCAGCTGTCTGTTTTGCCCTCCTCAGTCCATGCCAGCTGACCGTTCTGCTTCATGGTTTTGTCAAAACCCAAAGTAGTAATTCTTATCTTTAAAATAAGAAAATATTTAGTAGGTTTAGCCAAGCAGACATTGATCACAATAGGAGTTCCGTGGAAGTCAGCCAAGGTTGGGTCTTAGTCTGTTGCAGCCCTGGAGAATGGTTGAGGGCCCTCAGAGCATCTCTCTCTTTCCCTCCTGCAGCTGACATTGACCTGGCGTCTGCCCCTGGCGGCCCAGACAAGCAGCTCTGATGCAGTGGTCTGATGGCCAGGTGTGCAGATGGAAGGGGACATGTTCACTCCATCTGAAGCCCTTGACTTCAGTGCTCCAACGATTTCTTTCTTTGGGACAGGTTTGTGGTTTCTGCAGGCCTGGAAGATGACCGTTTATTATGGCCCCCGTCCCCTTACTTATGGCTACTTACTTAAGGGCACCTTAAGCTTGCAATGTACGTTCATCTCCAATGGCTGGCAGTCTAGGAGGGAGTGGAACGGGAGTCAACCATTAGCTAGACTTGAAGTAGAAGGGAAAGGAGTGGGCATGAAAAGTCAGGAGTTGAGTATTAAGCGATAGAGGATTTAGGGTGCTGTTTGGGTGAAATATGTCTTTAGGCTGAAATGAAAGAGGGGGCATTTGCATGGTGACACCAGTGTACTTTAGTAAACAGGGTGGACATGGCCTCGTAAGTGCTAGAAATAGCTAACGCCAAACTTGCACATATGTGCCTGTAACACGGGCAGTGGGGATGGTGTGGAATTCCAAACCCAATTCCACTCCGAATTCAGTTCTAATCCTAGCTAGTGTATAAACTCTTACCAAATGCACGGTTAGCATGTAAAGGCTCTGGGGGAAGTGGCTGGTTGGAGAATTTTAAGGGAGGGTCTAGAGAGCACAGCACTTGTCAAAGGCATCGAGAACCTCTTTGTCATAAATACTGCCCAAGGAGCCCAGGAACCATGACTAAGGTAAATGCCGAGGGAATAAAAGTGGAATCAACCTAAACGACCATCGGGGGGGGGGGGGGGTAGCTAAATAAATTCCACGCAGTGGCCTGTAAGCCTCATGCTGCTGACTATTCTGTCAGCTGCCAAGTCGATGCTTGGCCCCAGGTCAGTGCTCAGTACTGTCTGTTGAATCAGTGCATCAAAATTCAGCAATTTAAAAAGAAGAGATACGTCTGTATGTATAACATGGAAGAATGTCCACAATATACTCTTAAGTGAAAATGATCCCTTTTATGGTTAGAATGTACAGATTTCATATATACGCATGTAAACGTCTAGCATGATATATGTAAAACTGTCCATAGTGGCTGTTTCTTACAGAGTACTCTTGGGTCAGAGCAAGGGTATTCACCTTCTAGTTTTGATATCCTTTTATCACTTACATCTTTTTTACAATAATAATGTACCACTTTGGTAGTCGGTAAAACCAAAAATATTTCCACTTTGGGGGACGAGGGCAAAGGTCATTGTTAGATAGCATTCTATTCAGAGTCTATCAGAAATATGTGTTTTTTGGTAGTAACGTGGTTTACTTTATTTTTATAGAAAATAAAACTTGGAAAAGAGCCCAAGGCCAGGCTCTCCCCAGTCTGGGACTCAGGCTCGGTGGAACAAGGGCCCAGATGTGGCAGAGACCGTAAGCCCTGCTCACCCTGGGGAGGAGACCAAGTGCATTTCCAGGCTTTATCTCAGAGCATGAGGAAGGTGGAGGGAAGAGTGGATTTGCTTCTAGTGAGCCTCCTGCTCACTATGTATTTTGTACCAGTTAAGTTCTCATCTCAAACCCATCACCTCTCTGCCCGGGGAGCAAGTGCCAGGTGTGTGACCAGGCGTCACAGGTATGACCCCTCAGTCAGGAGATGGTCCAGATGCCCCATCCTCATTGGGAGGAAGACTGCCCTGCCTTTGTGACGAATTTCAGGCAATTCCTGCGAAGCCATTTTGCGATCTACGTGAGGGTTCGGCAGTAGGTCTCGCTTCCTTGTATAAGCTAATCCTACCAGAGACCAGAGGAGAGAAAAGTTAGCGAGACTGTTGCGGAACTTCAGTTCTCCCTCTGAAATAGTTTAATTGTTTTCCTTTATGCACCACTGCATTTGATTTCCTAATTTGCCCACTTGATAGAAATATGCCAATTTATATCTACGGTCACCTTTCAAACTCTCACTGAGAGGCAAGTTCCACTGAAGAGAAATTTCTGAAGCAATGTGTTCCTCAGATTTTTATTTAGTCATTTTTTTTTCCCAGTGAGAATTAAGGACAACTGACCTTGAAATGAATTTGCTGGATTTTAGCCGCCTGTAAAATTCAGATGGCCAAAACATTGGATGTCTCAGTCATGGTAAATGAATGCTTCCTCCCATTAACCTATAACTTTTATCATTTCCTTCCGTACATTTTAGGGACCTTTTTTTAGTTGTGTTTTTATAATTTAGACATTCCATTGGTTGAAAATTCAAAGCAGCTCTTAGAGGACAAGGTAACATGTTCCAAACCGGCAAACATTTTAATTAACCTGGCCTCTTTCGGAAACCACTGTGGGTTCTGTGTTCCTTGCTGCAGCTAAACGTGACCTTAGCTGCTAGCTTCTTGTAAATTCCATTTCAGAAGACCTGAGTGCAGTTTGCATTGAGACTTCCTCTGAGGTTACCCAGGCTGTCCAGGGTAAGTTACGGACTTTCCCCTGGAAAATCTAACTCTGGGCTCTGAGGAATTAGCTCGCGGAGTTTTAGAGCTTTTTGAGGAATCACAGAAATGAAACGCCGCACTTCTTTTCACTCCACGGATACAAAATATTAAGAAGGGTGCACATGCACTGCGAAGGGCTGGCCCTGCTTGCCCGTTTCTTTCCCCGCAGTGTCATTTTTTAGGAGCTTTTCCTTTTTTAGCTTTTTTTTTTAGATGGAAAGTCAACTTCATATTTGAGATTCCTGTTCGTGGTTCTTTGTTGGTGGTTTGGGGCCTTCTCTGGTATATTTTTCTTTTCTCATCTGTGGTCAGTATTCACCCTAGGTTTATTTTTTTGGGCCCTGGTGACTGGATGTGAGCCAAAATAAGTTGGGAAATTTCACATTACCCATCTCAGAGTAAACTACTGAAAAACAGAATGCTGATGTTTAATAGAATACGTGTGTATTTCATTTAATAAAATGCAGTAGAAATGCAGCAATAATTAATATATATTATATATCTTATAGTAGATAGATAGATTGATAGATAGATAGGGCGATCGATCAATCGATCGATAGATCTTACACGGTATGTAAACTAAAGGGTTGAAGAGTCATTTGCTATTGAAAAATATTCTTCAAGGCCCTGAAGCAAAAGCCCTTAAGAGGTAAAAGGCAGAGCACGTGGGAGCCCGGGCACCTGGGCGTGGGGGCGCTGAGAGGGAGTCCGGGATGGCCCAGGGCCAGCTTGCACAGCCCTCCCTGTGGGCCAGAGGAGGGCATTTGGATTTTCTTCTACGTGTGTTACGAAGCTGGTGTAGAGCTTTTAGCAGAGGAGTGAACTGGTCTATTTTGTGTTTTTCACAGGTCACTCTGGGGAGTGGAGCCGAGTGGAGAGCAGATGGGGGGCAGGGTAGGGAGACAGAGGGCCAGAGTGAAGAGCGAGGTTCCAGCGAGGAGGGTGTTGTGGACGTTCGGGAAGGAGGTGATGGTAGTTCAGGCTGAGGTGGTGACAATGGAGATGATGAGAGTTGAGTGGGTCTGAGACAAATCTTAGAGACAGAATCAACAGCACCTGCTGATGGAATCACAGATGAGCCCTAGGGGTTTGGAGCGAACAATTGGGTGGAAGATGATGTCCTTTGCTGGAACGGGACGGGCTGGGGTCAGGGGAGAGCACAAGATTCAGACAGGAAACCAAGATCTCCAGTTCCCTCTCCCATACTGGGCACTTCCCATGGGCCACCTTGAGTGGGCACAAAGGGCAGGGCACAGGATGATGGAGAGGGCATAACTCCAGCCTCTGGGTTTTCCTACCTCCTCGCTGCCATTCCTCCTCATTCTCCTGTGCTGATTCCTTCTCCTGTCTTAGATTCTAAACATCAGTGCCAGCCGGGGCTTAGTCCTTATCCCCTTTTCTTTTCTTTCCACATTCCCTTCCTTGGTGCCTCATCCAGGCTTTGGCTATAAACACTATCTATAAACTGATGACTCCCAAATTTATATCACCTCCCTGGACCTTTTATATCCAACTGTCTGCTCGACATCTCCAGTCAGATGTATAAGCATGTCAGAATTAAAACATGCGCAGCTAAGCATCAATAGTCATGCCCTCTGCCTCACCCCAAAGCCCTGCTTCTCCTGCATTTGTCTTATTTCAGTAAATGTCAACTTCATCCTTCCAGTTCTCTTTTTTTACACCCTGCAGCTCAACCATCAACTAATCCTGTTGACTCTGCCTTTTAGCTGTGTCCAGAATCCCACCAATTTTCACCTCCTCTGCTGCTCTCCAGGCTCCACCCACCATCATCTCTTGCCTGGGTCACTGCAGTGGCCTCCTGTCTGGCCTCCCGCCTCGGCCCTTACGCTTCTTTAGCTTACTCTCAACACAGCAGCCAGGGTGATCCTGTTAGAATAGAAATCACTCTGATCACTTCTTTGCTAAAAATCCTGCAGTGGCTGCATCTCACTCAGAGTGCAAGCCAGAGTCCTCATGGTTACCTCTTGGTCCCACATCATCTGGTCCTCATAACTATCCGGATCTCATCTCCTGGTTTCCTCCCGCCCTGCTCCAGCCCTGTCCTTGAGTGTGCTCAGCGTGCTCTCTATGCAGACCCTTGTCAGCTGCTGTTTTCTCTGCCTGGAATAGTCCTCTCCCAGTCATCTCCATGGCTACCTCCTTCCCTCTCTGGTCTTTTTCAAACATTTTCTTAATGGGGCCTTCCCTGGCTTTTTATGTAAAATTTTAACAACCACTCCTGGCATTCCCCAACCCCCTTACTTTTCTCCACAGCTCCTCTCCTGCTAACATATCACTTATTTATCTTATTTATTGTCTGTCTCATGCCACTAGGCTGTAAGCTCCCTGAGAACAGGAGTTTTGCCTGTTTGTTCCCTGCTGAATCCCTAGTGCCCGGAGCCACACCTCCCTCCTGGTAGACACTTGGCACATATTTGTGACATGAATGAGTTCTAATAGGAGGTGGTCTCTTCCCTCTTAACTGCTTCTTTCTGGCTTTTTATGGAACTGTTGCCTTAATTTCTGTATGTGCTTGTCTGCAAAGCTAGTAGGGTGTAGTGGTAAAATCATTCGATAGCCACTTTCAAATCAAGTTTACCTTTTGACCCTTCACAAGCTGTGTGACTTGGAACAAGTCACTTTGCCTCTCTGAGTTTTCTTTCTCTTTTTTCTCTTTTTTCTTTCTTTCTCTTTTTTTTTCTTTTTTCTTTCTTCTTTCTTTCTTTCTTTTTTTCCTTATAAAATGGAGAAAGCTGCCCTGCCTATCACTCAGGGTTGCTTTGAAGGTGCAATAGAATGATGTATGAAGCGCTGTCAAGAGTAAGATGTCATTTTCACTGACCGCAGCATTTGGCCCCAGCTCAGTGCCAGAGCTCTGCATACATGACTGTCTCACTTAATTCTCACATCAAATCAGTGAGATAGGACCACATACAACTGAACTCACTTTGCAGATGAGAAAACTGAGGTGCCCCAGGAAGTTAAGTGAATTACCTGAGCTGCTCAACGATAGAGCCAGACTTTAAACCCAAGCATTTTTATTCCACGGCCTGAGTTTTTCCCCATTATGTTCAACTGGCACAAAATAAATGTCCTAATGACTGAATGGAGTAAGTAAAAGGATTTAACCGGAGGTGCAACTTTTGTCTCTAGACGATGTGTTTTCCTGACTGCTAATTAATGTAGCATTTCCCTGCTGTTGTCTTTCCCCCTCTTCAACTCCAACAGCAGAAGTTCCTGTCTTCCAAAAGGAAAAGGTATCTCAGGCATTTTCCTGTCTTTTCCGTCCTCCCTCCAAGACTGCAACTCCGTCATAGATCCCCTGAGATTTCTGTCATCCCGCCTAACCAAGGCCAGATGCTCTTCTCAAGCTCAGACATCATACTTCGTGAAGTATTTGTAGTCTTCTCCTGAAACAAATTCTGGACTAAATTGCAAACACCCGCTTCCCAGATAACTTATTCAATGCTCTTCTGCCTGGTTTGTGTTATGGCCTTACTGTGCTAATGAATTTGTAAATGTGGTTTAATTACTGTTTACCGGAAAAATAGCTGCACACAGATCCGTCTCAGCGGGAGACTTAGCCAAAATGTTGAGGCAATTTGTTTCTACTGCAAAAACAGCTAATAATGAGAAGCACTTTTTAAACATTGGGGAAGGAACATAAGTTCGGTTTTGCGGAAACAGTGCTTTATATATCCTGGGAAATAAATCACTCTTTAAGAGAGCAGATTTAAATATCAAAGTGGCATTTTTTTTTCCCAAGGCCTTGCACATGGTGATTTGTATAGAACCAAGTGTAATAACAGTGGTTTGGTTGAACACCACACCAAAGGGCTATACTCTAAAGAACTCCCCAAAAGGAAAACTCAAACTTACTTGTAAATTCCATAAAGTGTTTCAAAGCTCTGTAAATCCATGTATTATGTATGACCTCATGTTTCTGAATTCTGGCCTCAGGCAAATTGCCAAGTTAGCAATTAAATGACAGTTTGAAAATTCTAATACAAACCAGCCTTTCCAACTTTTTTTCTGGAGGAAAAAGAAAGAGGTGGGGACACAGAAAGGAAGTGAAAGTTATGGAAAGTTTCAATTCATAAACTCTGTTGGTGCTCAGTTTGGAGTCGTAGTTTAATTTTTCTCTTGCACAAAACAGTACCTGCCTGATTCCGAGTGCAGGAGGACCTTTGAAAATAAGTTCCTTCTAGCAGCTGTTGATCCTGCTACTGGGAAGAAAGCTCACTCTGTTGCTCTACCCTTTGGGAATGCCTATCTAAGAGCCAAAATCAATCAACTTGGCAATTAATAAGGATTGCGTGTTGTTTCCTGAACTGTGGATGTAGCCAAAGACGTCTGAGCATGTGAGATGCAAACACTGCCCTCAAGGAGTTTATTTTTAGTGGGAGCCTCAGGCAGATATACAGGCAATTCAGTCTGAGATCCCAACAGTGAGGGGAGGGAGGGAGAACAGAGTGACGGCGGCCAGAAGGCACAAACTTCAGGTTATGAGATAAGTGAGTTCTGGAGGTGTAACGTGCAGCGTGGTGACTACAGTTCACGATGCTGTGTTGTATATTTGAAAGTTGCTATGAGAGTAGACTTAAAAGTTCTTAACAGAAGAAAAAAAAAAAACTGTAACTGTGTGAGATGACGGATGTTAACTAAACTTACTGTGGTGATCATTTCCCAATATATGCATATATCAGGTCATTATGTTGTATACCTCAAATGTGCGCAATGTTCTATGTTAATTATATCTCAATAAAATTAGGGGTAAAAAAGAGATCCTTAGACCAAGTCTTAACTACCAACTAGTTGTGTCTCAATGTTCTGAAAGCTAGTGCGGAAAGACTCCTTTTTCAAGAAGATCATTCCACATTTCCATGTTGTAATTGTTTATCTATCAGTCATTCCTTCGTTCACTAACTCACCCAGTGTTATCTATGGTGGGCCCTACAGAGACAAAGTAACTTCAACGGAGGTTCCTTCTCAAGGAGCTCACCCCGAAGTGGGAGGAAGGCAGACATAAACACCACAAAGTGAAAATCTCAAAGGGAAGTGGGAATCATTGTTAAAATGGGGATGTGTTATCTTTTATAATTCTATAATTTTCCAATACAAGAAAAATGTAAAATATAAGTGCAGAGCTCCTTTATGAAAAGGGATTTATCTTGACCATGCTTAAATCATAAAGACTGTAGACAGGGGAACTAAGCTCAGATGTCACCTCCTCCAAGAAGGCTTCCCTGATAGCACCCATGTCCCCTTTTGGCTTGGGTGTCCTTTGTATGTACTCTCACAGCACCATGTCCAGTCTCCTGATACCACGTTTTGAATGTTTACTGTGTTGCCCTCTCAATGCCACCATCACCCCCACACATACACAACTGGGTGCCCCTTAAGGAGGAGAGGGCTCATCTGACTCTTTGCATCCACAGCGCCAGAAATGTGCCTGGTGTATAGCGCTCAATTAATGTTGAATCGCCCTGTGACTGGGAAGATGGTAATTACAGGATTTTTCCCATCTAATAAAAGGCGCCTTTATTCCTCATATTGTTTTAAAATAGATAACAAAAGGGTACATATTCTTATTTTTTGAAATGTAAATGTATTAAAAACATACATTAATAGCATATTTAGATAAGGGTGCATATAAAAAAATCTAGAAGGACACACCCCAAAATGCTAGCAGTGGTTCTCTCTTAGGTGTTAAGATTTGAAATGATGCTGACTTCCTCTTCATGCATCACTGTGTTTTACCAGTTTGCTATGGATGTGCTGCTATTATGGTAAGAAAATATGAAGTCATTTGTATTTTGAAAAGGAAAGTTTGGTCATTCTAAGCGAAGTAAGCCAGAAAGAGAAAGAAAAATACCATATGAGATCGCTCATATGTGGAATCTAAAAAACAAACAAACAAAAACAAAGCGTAAATACAGGACAGAAATAGACTCATAGACAGAGAATACAGACTTGTGGTTGCCAGGGGGGTGGAGGGTGGGAAGGGATAGACTGGGATTTCAAAATTGTAGAATGGATAAACAAGATTATACTGTATAGCACAGGGAAATTTACACAAAACGTTATGGTAGCTAACAGAAAAAAATGTGACAATGAGTGTGTATATGTCCATGTATGACTGAAAAATTGTGCTGAACACTGGAATTTGACACAACATTGTAAAATGATTATAAATCAATAAAAAATGTTAAAAAAAAAAAAGAAAGAAAAGGAATGTTTGGCCAATTTCATAAGCCACAATCATAGGACATAAACAACTTCATGAAGCATCATCTTTACTATCTAAACCCAGTGTTGACAGTGATTTGCTGTTGTGGATCTAAATAAATGACCTAGCTTGGTAGCATTTAATGGAATTAGATAGGTTTCTATTTTCTTTACTTATGCCCACATTTATAATATTCAGAAGTAGCCCAAGCACTTTATTTGCAAAGCAATTCCCCTTTAATTCTCCCTGCTGGTACTTGGATTGGGGGTTAGAGCCCCAGTCTTCTTCAAGTCCCGCTCAACCTCTTGCAAATAGATAAGGCAGAACTAAGTAACCAATTAATTCTCTCTCTCTCTCTCTCTCTTTCATTACGAATCTCCTGTTTTTAGGTTGGCTCTGTGTAAAAGAAGTGTCAGTTTTCTGGTCAATGACATTTCTGCTCTGCATCTCTGCCTGCCTATCTTTCTGCATGTTGTTTGGCTGACCACAGTGTTGGAAAACCCTAGACAGTGTTGTTGGACTGAAATGCAATTTCTTTCTTTTTCCCAGAGGAACAATCACAGATTATAACATGTGCCTCTAAAGAAACAGTTTAAAAATTATATATACTCTATTCTTTTCTATCTGCAGCTGAATTCTTGCTGCCAAGATGGGGAAACAGAACAGCAAGCTGCGCCCAGAGGTCATGCAGGACTTGCTGGAAAGCACAGACTTCACGGAGCACGAGATCCAGGAATGGTACAAAGGCTTCTTGAGAGACTGCCCCAGTGGACATTTGTCAATGGAGGAGTTTAAGAAAATTTACGGGAACTTTTTCCCTTACGGGGATGCTTCCAAATTTGCAGAGCACGTTTTCCGCACCTTTGATGCTAACGGAGATGGGACAATAGACTTTAGAGAATTTATCATAGCCCTGAGTGTGACATCGAGGGGGAAGCTGGAGCAGAAGCTGAAATGGGCCTTCAGCATGTATGACCTGGACGGGAATGGCTACATCAGCAAGGCAGAGATGCTGGAGATCGTGCAGGTACGTAGCCCTCAGCCTTCCAAAGAGAAGAGCGTGGGTCACAAAGAAGAGCTGGAAGGCCCACGGGAGAGCTTAGTGGAGAGATTGCAAACTGGTGGCCCACCTGGGCACTGATTTGGCCTAGCCAGTGTTTCTGAAAATGTCGAACCTGTATACAAAAGAGGGTGATCGCATATCAAAATGCAGATTGCGTGGCCTCTCTTGGAAACTCAGGAGCTCTGGCAACACCGGGCCCACATTCTTACCTGGAATAGGTCACCTGGTGCTTTGTGGTGACACCCCCCGACACACACAGATGGACATGCACTCTTCAGCTGGTCATGCTCACCAAGGCCACTCCATCCATTCACTGCAAGGGCCCAGCCTGCAGTGATATTTATTGACCAAACTGACCTGGGCTTAAATCCTGCCCCTTTCAGCCACTACCTCTGTGACTTTAACGAAGCCAGTTAACCTAAGTGAGCCTCAGTGTCCTCATCTGTAAAATGGAACTACCAACAGTGCCCCCTGCTGTGGAGTTTTTTTTTTTAAAGACTAGATTGACTCTCCTTGTTCAATGCTTAGCACAGTGCCAGCTACATAGGAAAGTTCATCATCATCCTCATCATTAATTTCCAACTTTATTAGACTCGAATAAAAGTAGGGATCTCTAGCCTAGCTTCTGTCTAATCAGAGATACAAACAGTGCAGAATCGAGACCTTCATCATTTTAATAGGAAGCTCTCCATTTTATTTCCCCAAATCACTTACCCAGAGTAAATTTCCTACAGGGAACAAGAGAAGGGGCTCTAGTGTTGGCCACATTTTCCTGTGAGATCCCAGCAGACTTTGGGGAGGTGGGGAGGGGGCATAAGGAGCTATAGTTATGGCAGTGACAGCTTCGTCTGCAGGGGTGGGACAGGACCAAGCTAAGGAGACTGGGACACAGCTTGGGGGGGGGGGTAAGGAAAGCCTCAGCTTCAGTAAAGAAGGACCGGGGAGGGGGGGGTAGCCCATGTAGGGCTGGAAGTCACTCACCATCTTAGTAGGTGAGTGGGACACAAGGGGGACACACCTGGCAGCAAATGGCTGGTCCAAAAAAGTGAGCATTCGGCTTCCTGGAGGGCTCATCTCAGAGGCCAATGCTTATCCCAGGACATTTGGGTGCAGAGGTAGGGCTGCAGCCCCTGGGAGACTTCGTGGGGTGCTGGAAGCAGGGGAGAGGGTGTAACACAAGGAGACAAAAAGGATTCAGCTAATGAGGACACAGGTGGAGGTGTTGACACTTGCTTTCAAAGATCTGTAGATAATGTGGTAACAGAAATTAAGGACAGAGCCTGAAAGAGAGCAACACTGTTCACCTGCTATTGAGCCTTGTGACTGAGGCCCGGGGTCTGCTCCTGGGCCCGGGGGACTGAAGCCCATGGGCAGTTAGAGTGACAGCTGCCCACACTGCAGGAACGGGAATCCAAATGAGCACTCCTGCGAGGAGACCCCCGGGTCCATCAGCCCCTCTTCCTTTCTCCCTGGGCCACCAGTGGCTTTTCCTTCGCCTGGAATAGTAACTATCTGAATAAGCTGTGTTGAATGAATCCCTCAGAGAGAAGGATCTTTAACAAAAATAAAAAGCTTATCCCCTCCCCCAAAGATAAATATATGAAAAATATAATATCTACAAAAAAATGTGGGGACTATAGAAAAAAATAAAAGAAAAATAGACAAATTCTTCAGTTCACCCACAAAGGGAATCACTGCTAATAATTTTGTAATATATCCTCCTGGTCCTATTTCCATGCACTTAAAAATATCTAATTGATTTCATAATGTATACGAAATTTTGTGTCTTGCCATTTTCACTTAACATCATAACACAAGCATTTCTCATGCTACTGAAACATTCAACACAGATATTTTAATGACTGCATAATAGTCATACAACATATCATAATTTACCTAATTGCCCCTTATTATTGGGTATTTAGGTTGTTTCCAGTCTTTGTTATTATACATAATACTGTAACATTTAAAATGAAATAACAAACACGTAATTCTTGTGCATGAAGCTTTTTCTATATTTAGGATTATTTCCTTAGAATGGATTCCCAGAAGTGCAGTTACTGGGCCAAAAGGAATGAGCATTTATTTCTAAGGCTCTTGATGGAGTCTGCCAAATTGTTTTTCCAAATGTACCCCTGAAGTGAGCCAAGGGTGCCCTCTATCTTTGCACTTCTTGAGTTGTTCTGAATCTTTACACATGAAGATTTAAAAGGTGGTTTTTCATTTTAATTAGTTTTCTTTTATCTCTCCTTTTTATCTGGGGGTGCTGTGCACTGCCCCTTTGTTCCTCGGCCTCACTGCAGAGAAAGGGACGGGTATATTCCTTTTGCATAGTTCTTCTGGCTACCCCTAGTCCAGGTGCGATGGCCAGTTTTGAAAGATGTAGATCCTCAGGCGTGGAGGACTGTCCCGATTACGTGGGTTTATGGACATCAAGAATCATTCACATACTGCTTCCGCACCGGTGGTTAAGCACCCACTAAGTAGCTGAGAATAAACAGCACAGGGAGGAAAACAGACACGTTCCTGTGCTGTGGCATCCAGTTTGCAAGGGAGAGTGAAACGTTGCCGAGAATGTGCCGAAGGTGCTGAGCCCTTGCTGACTCGCTCCAGGTTCAGCACCAGATGTAAAAATTGATCCCCAGAATGAAGATGCGTTCACCTTAACAAGGCACTTTCTTGACTACGACACAGCTCTGTCCACTCGCAGGTCCACAGTCAGTTTTCAGGTTATAACTGGAAGGGCACAGATTCCTTAATAAAGCTTATAGACTCGGGGTTCTTTAAGATGCCTGCAGATGGAAGGCTCAAGGTTCCTACCTTGTTTTCTACAGCACTGCACCCCGATGGTTAATATTCATGACCGGAGAGAGGAAATCTTGCAGCACCCTGAGGCACCTTCCAAATTGTCAGTGAGACTAAATTAAATTTAGAACCATTTTCCTATTAGGGGCTATTTTATTCTATTCTGCTACTTTGCAAACAGACAATTCATGTATTCTGTCTCATTCTTATGCTAATCCCCGCTTTTCGGTGATTCTGGATGATCAGGAATTTGCTGTAGGATGTTACTAAACTTACGACTCGATTTCTTTTCCTTTCATCAACCCCCTCTTCTTTGGAAGTCCACACTCCAGGCCTCGTCACTGTGCCAAGAAGCTGTGTGCCTCTGTGGGGTTTCTCTTTTTTCGATTCTAACTGGTTAGCACCACTTAGGAAAACGCTTATCTGCTACATGCTACAATTACTTCAGAGGAGTCACTGTCTGTTAGGTGTCTGCTTTGTGCCTGGGAAGATATCAGTTAGAAAGTGATGAGATGGAGGCAAGCTCTGGGCTGGCAGAAGCACACATAAATTAAGGCTGTATTTGTTAAAGTGAGTCAAACTGCAGCTTGATTACAAGGGTCAGCACATAAACTCTTGGCTGAATGCCTGTCCCTCCAAGACTCAGAAATTCAAGCCATTTAATGCAAAATGCAAGTTCATGATGTTCACCTACAAATGCTAATAACTGGTCAGGGTGAAGACTGGAGTCCAAGCACGTTTACAGTGAGACTTGACAACAAATGCAGGGTAGGACTCCATAAATTTTCCAGTTTTTCTTACCTAGCATTGCTTCCTATGGTTTAATTTTTGTATCCACAGAATATCATTGGTGGTAACAAGCTGGAATCCTTTTGTTTTTCCTGACATTGGTAGGAAGGACTCTACCGTGGACTGTGTAATGCTGAAATACACTGTATTAGTTTCCTCTTGCTGCTGTAACAAAATGCTATAAACTGAGCACTTAAAACAACACAAATTTATTATCTTACAGTTCTGGTGGTCAGAGGTCTGAAATCAGTTTCACTGGACTAAAACCAAAGTGTCCACAGCTTGTTTTCCTTCTGGAGATTTTTTAGGGGAAAAATCTCTTTCCTACTTTCTGGAACATTCCTTGGCTTGTAGCTCTTTTTATCCATCTTCAAAGCCAGCAACAGTGGATTGAGTTCTTCTCACGCTGTCATTCCTCTGGGTGTCTCACTCTGCTTCTCTCTTCTGCTTATGTGAGTACACTGTGAGTACACTGGGACCACCCAGATAACTCAGAATTACCCCCCATCTCAAGATCCTTGACTTAATCATATCTGCAAAGTCCCTTTTACTATGTAAGGTAACATATTCACAGGTTTCAGGGATTATGACATGCACATCTTTGGAGGGCCATTATTCAGTCTACTACATATATCAAACTGCAGTTATGTTTCTTTTTTAAAAAAAAATCATTTTATGCTATATCAGCATCTGGGTGAATAAGCAAAACCATATGCAGATTATTTTTAGAGTCTCAGACGAATGTCTTCACATTCATGTGTTTGTTTTTTTAAGTGACAAACTTAGGAACATGATTTAAGCCCAGTATTTTATTATTGCTTCAAACCCACCTCTCACAAGTCTTAAGCCAGATCACAACTCTGACCTTTCTCTTGTTATAGCAGATCCTCTCCAGAGGGGCCAGTGTCAGCCCCCCACTGCAAGAGGAAGGAGAATCCTTCCTGCCCTGCACAGTTCCCTGTCCCTCAGCCCAGCCAGAGGCAGGTCTGAGCACCCACACCCAGCCCAGCACAGGCCGTGTCTGAGGAAGCGGCCAGTGAGCACGTGAGTGGCATTGCCCACCGAACCATGAATGCTTGGGTGCCCTCTGGGGTCTCGGGGACGAGGGAACATAAACTTAGGGGTCCAGCAGCAGGACCACAGCACTCCCAGGGAAGAATGCAGGAAGAACGTGGAGGGAAACTGGCCCCCTTTCTGTTCTCTTGAAAGTAACTAGGACCCTTGAAAGAACACGTTTTTAACTACAGGACTGTCCTCAGGTAGGAGTACATAAGCTGTGTTCTTTACTCATATGATTGAGTGAAAATCACAAGCTTTGACAAAAATTGACCACCTGTATCCAAAACAAAGATGAAGAGGAGGCCAAGGGAAGGTTTGGCGTGTGAGAGGTGGCGTCTTGGGCGAAGCGGTTCGTATCCCCTTACCTCTCGTTTTCCCATCTTCTTTACCTTCTCTTCATCAAGGAAGTAATTTAACCTTTCTGTGCATTGTTCTCATAATTTGTGAACTGGAACTAATCGCAGCACCTGCCTCATGAGTAATTGTAAGACTTAAACGGTTATTACAAGTCGAGCACCTAGAACAGTGCCTCTCAAGGGGCATCACTCAGTAAATGCAGGCTGCTGTTATCCTACAGCATTCCCAGAGCTGGGACGGGATGTTTCCCTGCAAAATAAAGGGAGGTCATTTCCCATTCAAAGGACAAGGTAATCGAATCTTCCATTAGGTTTTACATTACATACACCTAGTTATAAACTATATGTTCACAAAACAAAGGGAGGTAACCCAACAAGACCGCTGACTGGTGGAATTCACAGAAGAGATATTCGTGTACTGATAATTTTGGGAGTTCCCAGTCTTATTCAGCTGTTGTCTTTTCTACCTAACACCAGCCCAGCTGGGAATAAGCTAAAACTTCTGGGCTGCTCTGAAGCACACAGGATTCAGGTAACAGAAAGATCACCTTTCCAAGAGAGAATGTGGTTGGCACCAGGAATTCCCCAAGTCCGAACTGTTGACCTGAGCCCAGAGGTGCCCTTTGTGCACTGGGACTGTTGGGAGGATGGCCTGTCTGAATTTGTTCTCAAATTCCAGTGAGATTTTCCTGAAAGGAATATCTGAGCTAACTCAGTGTCAGCCTTAGCAGTTCTCAGGGAACTCACTTTAATGACCAGGTTGGAATAATTTCTAATTAGCATACTCATCACTTGGATGTTAATGATTGCTTTGAAAATACTTGGTGTTCAAATAAGTGTTGTCTTAGAATCAGATCCCCCTCCTAGTTGTGCTTCAAGGTTAATTGGAACTTTTGATGAGCAGTTCGAACTTCCTATCACCCTTAGTCTACATTGTCGTACCTTTTGAATGAATGAAACCTAAAGAAAGGAGGTTGGGCTTATACTGACAGCCCATCATAAAAGGTTGTATTTTTTGGGTTTCTTTTAGCTGTATGGGAATTTTTTTTCTGATTCACTCATCAGAATAAGGCATAAGTATGTATACAGCAACCAGATGAAGCAAGAGGAAGGGAGCTTATGGTGCTGGCCATGCCAAGGTTGGCTGTCCACAAACACCAAACAGATGCACAAATTAACCTGACCTTGTCTCCAGAGCACCACTGTGACCAATTCAGCCAACCAGCTTGTGAGCATTTGTGCCACAAATGATCAAAATCAGGACCAGAAAGACTTTGTTACATTCTTTCTAGAACCACGTCTGGAGTAGCATTTTTTTTCTTCCAAATCTTTCTAAATTGGTGCCAGAGATACTGTCACTTTTAATTTGAGATCTGAAACACTGTGCTCTTCTGATTGTAGGGGGGAAAAAAGGCATGGGGGTGAGAGCTTCTAGTCCATCTTGACATGGCCTCTGGGAATTCAGCTCCAAACTCTTGCCTAATTCTCCAGGATGAGTGGCCCACAGATGTCACTCTGGAATCCAACTTCAGTTTCTTTCCTGGAGAAAATTCCTTACAGCAGTTGCTTAGGCTAGTGACTTTCTCTAAGAACTAACCTGAGTGTTTGCTATCAGCTGTGTCTGGCTTATCCCTTTCTTATGAGGAGATTAATCTTAAAATGACAAGGCACATTATAGAGTTTGAGTTACGCATCTGGCGCCATGAGTGAGCGCCGCCACCCAAAGGCCCCTCTCCGCCGTGCCCTCCAGGGGCCCTTTGTGGACTCCTTCCTCCTTCCATTCCCTAAACGTGGATATTCCCCAGCAGCATTGCAGCCTCACTCTCTTTTCCTTTCTCTCCCTCCGGGAAGTCCCCTCTTCTCAGTGCTTGTCATGGGCCAGGCGTTGTGTTAAGTGTTTTCCGCGCTGTATTAGTTTCCTAGGTTGCTGTAACAAATTACCATAAACTCGGCAGTTTCAAACAACAGAAATTTTTCCCATCACAGTTCCGGAAGCCAGAAATCCAAAACCAAGGCGTGGGCATGGCTGGTTCCATTCCAGAGACTCCTGGCGGGGAGTCTGCTCCATGCCTCTGTCCTGGCTTCTGGTGATGGCTGGCGAGCTTTGGTGGTTTTCAGACTGCAGCTGCATCTGTCCAGTCGCCACATGACATTTTCCCTTGTGTCTGTGTCCAAATTTCCTTCTTCTTATAAAGACACATCATTGGATTAGGGCCCACCCCAATCCAGTATGATCTCATTTTAACTTGATTACATCTGTGAAGACCCTATTTCCAAATAAGGTCCCGTTCATAGGTACTGGGTGGACATGAATTTTTGCCCGACACTAGTCAACCTTGTACACGTGCATTATCTCATTTCAACCTTGAAACAGCTTTATTAACAATGTTTTATGGATGAAGAAACGCATCACTTCCAGATCTTCACCTCTACTCTGTCCAGCTGTTACTGGACTTCTCCACTAAGACACTGCACTGGTACCTCAGTCAGACATTCCAGAACTAAACTCTGTATTACTCACCTCCCCCCCTCAAATGTGAAGTCCTAAAACACAGCAGCTCCAGAATGTCTGTTTAGGAAAGTAAATGGGATCTTTGCAAGAGGTTTTTTGAAGCAGCCTTTGCAGAGCACTTTACATAAGACTGAAAAAAAAATTCGTCACCCGTATCTAAAAATGATGGGCACCACCACTGACTTGAAACAAGACGGTGGCAGGAGGGATGTGCAAGAATGATAAATTTAGGAAACTATTAAAGGATACAGATTTGATAGGTCTAGTCAACTGCCTGGATGTGGAGATAGACGGGAGAGAGGTACCGAAGATGTCTTTGACTTAATTACAGGATGGATGGTAGGACTACTTAGAAACACACACACATATAAAAGTTGGGGGAATGGGACTGGGCAAAAATGAGCTAGTTTTTTCAAGTAAAATCTTACATGAAACCTAATAGAAGAATGGAGCTGCTTTGGTTGAAAAAAGGCGTAGGCCCCATATTCTCCCCTCGGCCTCCCCCCGTCTGTGAAGGCAGCTCCAGAACTTTGGTAGAACGTTGTGGAAGTTACTCAGTGTATCCCTCTATCTCTGAACAGGAAAATGCTTGTGCCATTCTAGATACATAGACACTGATCCCATTTTAAAAGTGTTTCCAAGAGGGGTCCTCAGGGCCTGTCTCTCCCGCCCTTCCTGGCGTGGTGTAGCCTCCCAGGCAGGGGGCTGCTCTCTATGCATAGTCTAAAACAACCTTGAACTGCCTCACTTCCTTTGCCCTTGGCGGGTTGTCCTGGGGCCTGGTGTGTCCTGTTAGAAACCCTGCATCATCTGATGAAAAGTCAGTCTGGTTTCCTTCAGAGAGAAGACTGAACTTTAGCTCTTGGAATTGTGCCTGCCCTCAGTTAATCCCCCAACTTCTAATCGTTTCAGATACAAGTCCTTCCTTTCCAGCATCCCTAGAGGTGGTTCATTCAGAGGGAAAAAAAAACACACACATACACACACACACACACAGAGGCCATGAGGAGGCTAGTAAGACCCCTGGCCATGGATGGCACTGTTCTAAGTCTGCACAGGGCAGAGCACAGCTGGGCTCCTGGGTGTCCCATAGACATATTTACCCAGAGACAAGAATAGGGCTCTTCAAGTTTAATTAAAAACAGGATGTCCCTGCTGGGTCTCTCATTGACATTGCTAAAAATAAAGTAGGGAAGTAGCCTGGCCTCTTAATGGCTTAATCCCATTAAATTGAGGGGGTGGGGGGAAGCTGGAGCTAAGAAAAGGCATGACTTGTTTCAGATTCTGTCTGGGGCTGTGTCTGTTCCCTCCCCGCGCTGTGGCCGCCTAGATTTTGAAGTCCTAACAACAGCCAGTGCTGGGCTGTTGGTGCCGTGGAAGAGGGGCAGAGGGACACATTCCCCAGCGAGGTTTTGCAAGGCTGTCACCCACTTACTCACTCTTGGGACCTCTAGGACTTGTCACCTCTCTTCTTTGCTCACCCATGTCCTAGACCTGGTTTTGTGAATAATCCACTAATCCCTTTCTGTGAGCTGATGCACATTTAAAAAAAAATCTCGTCTGAGTGCTATGACAGCCATCCGGAAACGTTAGCCTCCTAAACGTGCCTTCACTCCCTCCTCAACCCCACAGCACACTCAGCCATGCACCTCCTGCACAATCCCAGCAGCCTCGTTTGCAAATACACTCACATAAGGGCACCCTGCCTCCTTCATTTTTGTTTTGTTTTTGTTTTTGTGTGAACTGTCCTCATTTCTCTGCTCCCACCCAATTCCTTTAGCCTAACAGCTGAAGACTAAATTCTTGAAGACTTTCTTTTGGGTGTGAGAGCCTTGTTTTCTATCACACATTCATCTGGCTTTTTACTCTTTCACTCATTGGTTCAACCAGAGTAGTAAGAGAAAAATCTCTAGATTATTATACAGTTGACTTCCCTTCAGAATGCAAAGAAGGAGAATTTCATGAGCTTCAACTCTTAGAGACTGAGAGCTCCAAGAAGTGTTCCAGTCTGGTGGGTTTACTTGCTACACTGGGACCTTACTGAGGCCAGAACAGACTTGGAAGGAAGCTTGATTACACAGCATCCTTAAGACCCAGCAAAAAGCCAACTTATTATGTGCCCATAGATGCCCCGCCCATATCCGCTCTACAGCTCCTGAAATGTGTCATCTCTTGCACCTCTAAAGAGATGTGCTGGTGGTCTAGTCGGGGGCTGATTTCCGGACACTGTTTTCTCGTTGTTCTAAGATTCCTGAGCTTACAAATTCACAAAATATTTAGACTGTGTAAGTCTGACATCTGGGGGGGGGTGTGTGTGTGTGTGTGTATGTGTGTTCATCGGTTAGTGTCACCGATTCCTCTTTGGATTAAGAATTACAGAAAAACTTCCATGCAAGAGCAAAGAAACCTGAGCAGAGGGCACCAGGACCTCAAGACCCAGCTGGTGTGGAGAGACCCCTGCTTTCTACTCCTGATTCTAAATAGTCGCCTGGCCCTGGAAGCCCAGCACCTCTGTTTCCCCATTTGTAAAACAGTCTCTACCTCTACAGCCTCTTGTAGCCCCACCAAGGAGTCAGGTGCCCCACTGGCTTGGCACGTGGCACTCTAACCCCAGCACAGATGGCAGGTGGACCTGGGCTAGGGGACAGCAATGGGGGACGAGGAGGAAGCCAGAGCATGGCCTGCCCCTCACCTCTGGAACACACTTCAGTGAATGTCTCTTGGGAAAGCTGACTGTGGTCAAGCTTCCTTACCCAGGGACACCCATCCCCCCAGGCGGGGCCAGGACTCCCAGCTGGCCCTCCTCCCAGAAAGATTCACTACAATTCAGTGAGGGCTTTGGGTGGGTTAAAGTCAGACTCAGGGGGCCTGGCCTGAGGGGTCCCAATGGGGCGGGATCAGCCCAAGGGTCAGCATACTGGGTGAGTCCACTCTTCATGCCTGTCTTATCTCCTGAGATCATAATATTTACCTGCATTTCTCCAGAACACTTTAGGGATTGAGACAAGATTGATCCTGAGCAAGTCTGTACAGCAGAGAAGTTCAGCCACTATCTCTTTTTGCAGCCCGTTGGCTCCTGCATTTCCCCTTTGGAGGCTCCTTCCCCTCCACTGCCTGCCCTTCTTTTCCAAACTCCAGAACTTCCCAGAAAACTCCAGAACTTCCCAGAGCTCTCTGCCCACCTTCTGGCAAAATCTACTTTTTCTAAAACTCTGTCTAGGGGTTAAAACTGAGTAGCAAAACCATGGACTGGGGATGAAAACAATGACTTTACATTATTCTTCCAAAATAAAAACAGCATTTGACAACCGAGTCCTTCCAGGCCTTTACTATGAATACCATGGGGGGTCCACAGGCGGTAGGGGAGATAGTTTTAGTACCACTTACAAAACCTTTTCAGTGGAATCCTCTTTTGCCCATCAGATTTCAGATGTACTCAGTTGCTCTCAAGCCTAAGACTGTAGACTTACCTAATCCCGAACTTAGATGGCAGATTGTTCCCATCTTGGGGACACCTGACAGCTTGCTGAGAAGGAATGCAAAATGACTGCCACATACAAGGGGAAAGAGCACTGGGATGGATTGGTAATGTCTGTCTGAGAGAAGAGGAGGGCAGGCCCTTACTGAGGTCAGTGTTTATCATCCTTGAGGGATGCAGGGAGAGACCACGTAGACACCGACCTACCTCTCTGTCCTGAGGAATGTCGTCTATAACCCGAGAGCAGGGACGTCAGAACAGCGGCAGCAACACACAAGGACCTCGTTTGAAATGCAGTGTCTCAAGCTCCCCATCTCCCCAGCCCACCCTTCTCAGTCAGATTCCGTATTTTCACAAGATTCCCAGGGGATTCACGTGCACATTAAAGTTAGACACTGGGGGTCGAGTGGATCTCCCTGTCAGCTGTTGTTCCTGAAGGGTCTTAGCGCTGGATAAGCTCCGCTGGCCTGGCTGCTCTCACCAGCAACTGCGTGTCTCTTTTTAAAGCAGATTGGCAGGAACCGAGCTGGCTCTCTGTGTGAAGGGGCGGCGTGCTTTTCACCCCTGTATTTGGGGGGCTTAATTGTGTGCCAAACCAAAGCATGTGTCCATCTTACCACGGTGCTGCTTCTGTCCCCAGGCGATCTATAAGATGGTTTCCTCCGTAATGAAAATGCCTGAAGATGAGTCAACCCCAGAGAAGAGGACAGAAAAGATCTTCCGCCAGATGGACACCAACAGAGACGGTAGGAGGCCATGGCTGCTTTGCTTTGCTCAGAGTGGGGGCTGCTGGAGGGGCTGGGGTGTGCCACTGGGAGATGCCACTCGAGGACAAAATATAGACCGTGAGGACCTGGCTCAAGGCCCTTTGTGAAAGTGGCTCATCCTGCATGTTACCTGCCAGAGGAGGATGGAGGAGGACCAGCGTGGTCCACAGCAGGCTGGATCCTGCAGGCCAGCTAGTCAGAAAGTGGGGAGGGGCTTGGTGTCCATCCTGACCCTGGTAGCCTTCCTCTCAGCCTGTCCAAGGGGTTTTGTTGGGGTCTCCTGCACATGCTCCAAAGTGTCGGGTTTCCTGGAGCCAAGCAGGGCTCCTCAGCTGCTGGGGGCTTAGGTGGCCAGCAGGTTCCACTCTGAGGGAGCCACCCACAATTCAAACCCAACAAGGGGATGCAGAGCAAGCCAAAATGAAAGGAGGGATGGATTTCAAGCTCAAGAACAGTGGGTTTTAGATGTCGGATTGCCAGATAGAACACAGGAGGCCCAATTAACTTTGACTTTTTGATAAATAACAAATGAATTTTTAATGTAAGTATGCCCTATGCAATATTTAGGACATACTGAAGAAATTGTTTATTTGAAATTGAAAGTTAACTGGGCATTCTGTATTTTATTTGCCAATCCTGGCAGCCCTATGGAGACGTAATACCTGAGTTTAAAGTGTTCACACAGAGCCCAGCCCATAATAAGCCCCAGTCATCTGTTGCTCTTGCTGTTATTTCTGGCTCCCCTGTTCTGCTGGGCTTCCCCAGCAATTCTTGTCAGTGATGAGTGGATGCACCGGTATACCCCCGACGGAAGGCTTTGTTGCAGAGTGAGCCTCCGTTTCTATCCCTGTGCCCTCTGGGGCACCAGCTGCTAGAGTATCCGGGTTTGCAGGGTACAGGCCAGTCTGTTTGTTTTGTTCCTTGACAAAGGTGCCATTACATCCCATTTCTTTTTGTGCCTTGAGTCACAGCGAATAGTTTGTTTTGCAAAGACTAAATAAACTGTATTCTTTTAATGGACTAATAAACTTGCTAACATTAAACTGCATGATTTGCTGATGCTCCAGAAGAGCGCAGGTAGACTTGTATCCTGCCCAGGCCTGCATCCTCTTTAGAACAGGTGTGAAGGAAGGGAGAAGACCCAGACACCGCATGATGAAACCCCCACTGGGAGAGATCAGAGCCTGCCCGCTGGGACTTGGCCGCACTGGGGTCACTGGGCCCTGCCTGTGAAAGCCCTGTACTTTCCTAAGGGAAAACCTTGGGTTGAAAAAAAAAAAAAAAGAGTGGGAACCGTACAGGGAGGGGCTTTAAGTCTGCAAGGGGTCAGACTCTGCCCAACCAGGACACTTGGTGCTTCCACTCAGGGCTTCTGGACCCCAAGGCGGGGCGCCGGAATAGAGGCCTCATCTGGAATCTCCTGCCATCAGACTCTTCTTGGTAGGAGTTCTTTGCATCTAACCCCTGGCCGCTGGCTTGGAGAGAAGAATCTGGCCCCCAGTCTGGGAGCCAGCCCCGACGCACGCAGGTGGTTAGTGGGAGCCAGTGAGCAGATGTAGATGCCAAATGCAGGGTTTGCCCACCATGCCAGGGAAGGGGGAGGAGCTTTGCCTCCCGACCAGCATGAGGAAATTTCTAGAAGGGAATTTAAAACCAACTCTAGCTTAGGCAGGAAGCACAAGGACACGAGGTAGGAGTGGAATCCTAGGCATTCTCCCTCCTCCAGCCCTTCGGGGTAGGAAGAAAGTGCCCAGATTTACAGGAGGGACCCAGCAGGTGCCCTCTGCTTGGAGCACATCCCTCTCTATCCCCCTTACCTCAGATGGAAGGACAGCTGTTCTCACACCTCGTCCAAAAGAAGGAACCCTTCCCCTGGATGTCTGTTCTGGCCCCTCTGCCCACATGCTGGGTGAGGGACTCTTCCAGCAAACCTACCCGAGTGACCCGAAGGAGCCCCCCAGGGCGCCTGCAGCTGGAAGGGCCACGAGGGCAGGTACCATATTAGTTAGGGCCACCCAGCACCCCGACCCGCAACGCCAGGGCCGGGCACACTGTGAGCTCCCGGGACGCCGTGTGCTGTGCCCGGGGGGCGGCGGTGCGCTGCTGTACCAGACCCTGCCCCGGGGTCTCCGCCCGGAAAGACACACGGTGGGTCTCACACGGCGGGAGAAGGCGGGAGGAGGCGAGCCGCTGCTGCCGCAAGGTGCTGCGGGAAGACTGTACGATCGTGCAGCTGCCGGCAGCCACCGCTCACCGGTCCTCTTACTTTCTAGGAAAACTCTCCCTGGAAGAATTCATCCGAGGGGCCAAGAGCGACCCGTCCATAGTGCGCCTCCTGCAGTGCGACCCCAGCAGCGCTGGCCAGTTCTAAGCCCGGCGTCCCACGAACGGTAGAGCTGCTTGTGTTCCCTTTGGATTTTTCTTTACAACTTTTTTTTTTTTTGCCAAACAATATTGACGGTGATGCTGTTCCCCGTGTGGTCGGATGCACCTTTCTCCATGCCGCCTTCAGCTTCTTTTGTCATGGACGCTTCGTGGGAGTGTCTGCAGCCCCCGCTCGCTTGTGGAGAGCATGGACAGTGCTGTCACGCACAGACTTTGTGGTGTTCGTTGTTCTGAAGATGTTTCATTGTTATTATTTTTCCTTTGATTCGAGAGTCTGTGTTCTAAAAGTGAAGACTCGGGGAGGCAAGCCAAGGGAAAACCAATCCAGTCCAGTGATTCTAGTGCAAGCTTGAGGGGCTTGTTTGAAAAACAAAACTCCCCACCTGGGTCTGGAGTCACACATGCCCTAGGGAAGATGCTGGATTCCCCAAGGATGAAGAATCCTCTGGGGCCAGGCTCTTAAAGGGACCTGGGGGATCCCCCTAGAGGCCCACCCCACTCTCTCCCCAGCAGGCTGTAGTTTCTAAGCTGTGAACATTTTAAGGTCAATTAATAGAGGAAAAAGATGGCTCAGCCATTTCTTCCCAGGTTTACACTAGTTGAACTAAGATGAGTGTCTTTGGAAATTAAAAGCAAATGGTAACTTCTATTCCCAAACCAGATCCATCTTGTTGCCTACTATTGTGGTTTAAAAAAAAAAAAAAGATTGTTGTATATAAAATATTGGGTATTGCTGACCAAATTAAGTGTTTTGCCTTGTTTAAATGAAATGCATGTTTAGTGAGCACTAATACAATCTTATTACAGAAGACTGCAGTAGCTTATTGTGAAGTAAGCCAATTATAAAGAATGTCTATGTCTTGTTTTCAGGTCATATCCGTCTTTGCACAAATGCACCAATCAACAGGTATATATATTTTATATATTCCAGAAGAGTACAAAGTAACCACGACTAGGGCCCAGCCTGAATTTTGAATGCTTTTCCAGTGGTAGTGCCTAGAGAACTTAAGTGGGGCAGGTTTAAGTCGGACATGTCAGTTGGAGCACCAGAAGCTTCATATTTATTAGAGATGTGAGGTGATGGTTCGCCCTCCCAGCCCAACAGCTGATTGATAGTATTGGATTGGAGGTGTGGTGCTTTTCTGAGCAGATCAATATTCTGTAGACACTCCCCCTCCTCCAAAGAGCATAAACGCTCAGGACTTCCCAGTGCTCGAGTCCACCTGTATGGTTAGGAAGCCATAGCTGGAATGTTGACTTTTCCATGCTCCTAGAGGCCCTTAAAAGAGTCAGAGGTTGAGCAGTCATCTGGTTCATCTTGAAGTGTGTCTGTGATTTCCAAGGCCATCTATGGGGAATCCAAAAGTATTTCCATCATCGTGTTCTTTGAATGCAGATTTCTATTTCCAGAAGTGATAACACAAATTTGAGTTGTTGTGTGGTCTGATGACCTCATACACCCTAATTTGAATTGGAAGGTAAGAATAAAAGTTGCTGGCCACAGGTAAGTCATATTTTCACAAGCACTAGGCATGGGGAAGCCCAAACACTATAGGATGTAGATGGGGAGAACCTGTCTCAAGGGAAGGCAGAGGGGTCCCCACTGGGTCTGTCTGCTGCCAAGCTACTTCCCATAGACCATTAACCGCAGAAGGAGAAGCTCATAACCATGAAGAAAATGACACAGTGTCCATTCCAACCTCCAGATTCCTATGTATCACTGCAGTCCATTTTAACTGATAGAAAATTCCAAATTTGTACGGTTGACCAAAGTGAACCAAATTTGCAGGGTGAAATTTTGAGACCTGGACTCAGTAAAATAATCTTCATCTTCCTCTGAGTGTCAGTTTCTCATAGTGGTTCCAGACTGTGAGACTTGCCGAGTTTCCCCATGGGCCAAGTGGCAAAATCTCGTTTTGAAAAACAGAGCGTCCGCCCAAGGCATGGCGTGCAGAGTGGCCAGGAAGCCGGCACCTCTGCGGGAAGCGTTCAGGAGACGCGCCCCACTTTCTCGTGCTCTTGAGTAAAGACCTCGTTCTCCCTTTAGTGCTTAGATGGTGGAGTCAGTTAATGTTGGGGAAAGCCAGCCGGGGCTCTGCCCTCGGTCATGACATCTTATTGATCCAGACTCACTTTGTTCCCTAGAGCCTAGATCTAGGGAGTGAGCAGCAGGGAAGCGTGTCTCCAGCTGTTAAAAAACCAGAGCAGACGCATGGCTAACGAACACCGACACACCAGGGATAGATGGAAAATCGTCCTTGCCTGGCCTGCCATTGACCCTGTCTGTATTTTCTTGAGGGTTGTTTTTCTCATTCTTTTCCTTCCCAAGAAGGCCTTTGTATGTCTAACCCAGTGCGCTCGAGTGTGGCCACGGGACTCTGCAGCACCCAGAAGGCTGAATGCCTGAAGGCTTACGTCACTCCTGTACTGGGCTGTTCATTGTCATTGCTGTGTTGAGGGACCTCTGGAAATGGAGTCCGTTCTGTCTGAAATCAAGCCAGCCTGTGCTGTTCAAGGGACTGGAATAAAGTGGCTTATGACTTGAAGGATGCAACAGTGTGGTCAACTGTTCTTACCCTTGTTTAGGGTGGGGAAGGGGTGCTAAGGGTGCCGTCCCATCCCATCGATGTGCCCCGAGGGCACCTTCCACAGTATATTTAATTTTGTATATAAACCCCTTCCTATGGAGTGGGTCCTAGTTGAGTGGATTGTGTCATCTAGCTTGGCATTCAAGAATGTTAATTTTTTAATATGATTGTCTGGGACATGAGGGTTCCTTGCCCAAACTGCGGCTGCAGCTGCATCTGTGCCTGGATGAGGGCCCAGATGCTATGCTGGCCTCCTCCTGGGTATGGTTTCTGCCATAGAGATGCAAGGAAACAGGCTTTGTGAAGGAGGGGATGGGAGGGGCTGCTGGGCTCAAGGTCCTGCCCCAAAGCTTCCTTGCTCTACACGTGGGCTTCCTCACTTCCCCCACTCATGGCCTTCACTTTCTTTTCACCTTCTCTCCTTCCTCACGACCGATGCTGCAAACTCAGTCTCAGCCTGAGGTGCAGTGGAAGAAGAAACTGAGGCAGCTTCCTCCTCACTGGGAATTAGCATCCTCCTCCCCCTCTCTGGGCCTCTCAGTCTGGAGAAGAGTCGATAGAAAAGCCTCAAAGGCCACAGCCTCAAAGCCAGTTCAGACCTAGGTGTTTGCTTGTTGCTGCTGTCATTGGTCCTGCCTACAGCACAGAGGCCATCGATGCGGGAGAAAGGGGCTGAAGGTCAGCTCTAGTAGGTGTCTCATGGGCCAACTAGACCTCATGTAGGAGCTCAGTTGGCCTGGAGAAGAGGCTTTTTGTACTTCACACACTTGCTTTCTATGGACTGGCAATGGCCCTGATGCCCATGAGAATTGAGCATGAGTGACCCCATGTCAGTCATGGCCATGATGGTGAGAAGGTGGCTGGGACCCTCCAACCTGACCAGGAGCCTGCACTCACACACCTGTTGGAGACCAACCTGTTATTTTCCAACAAATTTTCGAGCCTGAGGCTCTTATTTTTAGGGTACTGGCCCTAAAACACACCAACCTAACTGGACCCCCTGATCAGCCTAGTCAGGATCTGGAGGCACAGGCCAGGTGAGGAGGAGGCTCCAGTCACGGCAGGGAGGAGATCACAAGAGCTTTCTTTGGAAGAAATGGAGATGCCTCTCTTATCTGTGTCAGGAGTATGCTCACACTCTCCTGAAAATTTTCTGTTTTTTAAGGAGGCTGAAGAAACAAGAGAAAGAACATTGAGCCCTGTATTTGCCAGGGCAGTAGAGTGTCAGTCAAATCCACCAAAAATAGAAAGATGGTGACAGAGTGAAAAAAGTCCAGGCCAAGGGTATGACCAATGGTATGTTCATGTCAAACAGGCTTCTCTACACTAGAATGATGGCCACGTGTCCAGAACTAAGACCGCTCCTGGGCACTTGCTGCACTGGGTATCAATGTGCCACGCATGATCCCAGACATCCCTGGGGATGCAAACAACCATCATGCTGAGAACATTGCACAGTGTGGCGCTAAGGCACACTGCCCACTAGGGCAGCAAGAGGGGTCAGGGCCTCAGGGAGGCTAATTTGGTGACTTCTTGCCTCTGCATTATTCCAGGAAGTGCATAGCATTTTTTTTTTTTTTTTACTGAGTTGTAGTCATTTTACAATGTTGTGTCAAATTCCAGTGTAGAGCACAATTTTGCAGTTATACATGAACATACATATATTCATTGTTACATTCGTTTTTGCTGTGAGCTACCACAAGATCTTGTATATATTTCCCTGTGCTATACAGTATAATCTTGTTTATCTGTTCTGCATATGCCTGTCAGCATCTACAAATTTTGCACTCCATTTTAATAGTTCTCTTAAAAGAGATGGTGAAAAGACTTCAAACTTGAGGGCAGCTCAGCCTGCCGACCCTTATCAGATACTAACAGTTCTGCCACCAGTACGCCATACACATGTAGACAGACAGATGGACAAACTCTCTCTCTCTCTCTCAAAACGTATCTTTCCAATACCAGTATTTAAGCGCTTCACTGGGCTCGTATTGAACATTCAGTGGTGCTCCAACACGTTACCAAGCACTGTAGTCTTGGAAGTGTGTTTATGTTCAGGAGAAGCTGGGAGAGGGTGGTGGTTAGGATTTATTAGTGAAAAAGTAGCAGGCCAAGCTCACAGATCAGCTGGTGAGTTCTGTCCAGAACCTTGAAGACAATTACAAAATAGCTTACACCAATGCCTGATGGCAGAGCAGAAATCAAGGTCTTATACTGAGGGCTGTGAGACAGGTGTGCAACCCAGGGAACAAGTAGGTGACCTTTGCCTTTAGTGCCCTTTCAACATCCTTTTCTTCTCTTTTGCTGCTTCTGGCCAATCAGAGGCCCCCACTGTGTTCCCTAGAATTTCTTTGTCTCCAAAATTAACCTGTGTACCTGATTAGCAGAGAAGCGTAGGGATGAAGGATCCTGAGGACAGTGTGTCATACCATGGAGGTAGACCAGAAGACTCATTCGGGGAATGTTTACATATAAAAGTAGAGCCTCAGTGAATCTATTGGAGATCTTTTCAGAAGGGGGTTGGCTGTGATGACCACAGAGGTGCCCAGTTTGGATCTTCCCTGACAAGAATCTGCTGCTGGAAGCACAGCTGCTTTACAGGCCCCTGCTGCAACCTCTGGATCCATCCCAGCATTCACCCTGAGGCCTCACTCTGCAGGGCTGCTCACAGTCCATGACTGCACATGGAGGGATTTACCAGAACTCCAGCGGGTGACCTTTGCTCAGAGATGCCCGTGGGCCTGGCTGAGACTTTCTCAGAACTGTGCTGCAGTCTGGGGTTCCGCCTGCCCAAGCTTCCCCCTCTTCCCTCTCCTTTGGCAGGGGTCAGTCTGCACACTCACTTCCTGCTCATTTCCCCTTCATCCTTCACATGACATTTCCTAATGAGTCTCTTGAACATTGAATCCCACCTTGGTGTCTGCTTCTTGGAGGACCTGGATGACACACTGACCAACTCCTTCCCCACTCCTGTTGATCCTCAGGTACGTGGGCTCAGACACTCGAGCTGGCAGCCTTCTCAAAGTGAGGTTAGTGTTCGGTGACCTCTCATCACATTGTGAAAGTCTAAGGGTAAGAGGGGAGCCTTAGGACTGGGGTTGCCAAGCCCTGTTTTGGTGCTGGTGATGCCAGCCATTCTCACTTGGCACATCACTGCCTCTGACGGTGGACTGCTTCTCATCTGCCCCTTGGTCCCCAGCACGGGGCCCAGTGCTGGGTCCAGTAACTGAGCAGGAGCTAGCACTGGACCCTGTAGCCCTGACAGCTGGTCATCTTCACCCATCCAGAGTCCCAGTACAGGGAGGTGGGGGCTGGGGTGGCACACACATAGGGAGCAAAGGTCACTGAAAGCAGGACCATGGCTGCAGTGGGTCAAGGGCCAACTGCCTCAGGGGAGAGGTGGAGGCCAGCTTCATGGGCAGGGAACCCGTTCAGACCTCCTGCTGAGACTGTGGGACACAGATCGCGGCAAAGAGGTCTTTGGCTCATTTCTAATCCAATCATCTCTCCAGAAACCTCCTCAATGAGCACATCCCCCGACCTCCCCTTCCCTGCCCACTAGTCCAGGCATAAAGGCTGATAAGGATGCTGCCAGGGTCGAAGTTGGTCAGAGAAGCCTTTCCCAAGGCAAATTTCTAGCTAAGATTTGAAGGCTGTGGGCATGAATAGACAGACAGAAGGTAAGGTGTGGAAGAACACAGAAGCGCTGCTTGTTTGGAACAGAGAGGCTCTCAGGCGATAATCAAGGAGGTTGAAGGAGTGTGGGTGGCTCTGAAGGGGGGAGAGGTGGTCACTGAGGAAACGCTAATAAATCCTGGGGTTTGAGCTGCCAGATCCCAGTGAGCCTGTGGGTTCCAGGGCAAGAGATTGTCATGATGAAGCTGGAGTGTCAGCTTTGTGGTTTTAGCCTCTGAGTATAGGTGGGTACAGATGAGCTGGGGAACCGGCGGGCTCTTGGGGTAATTCAGGTCGGGGTGAGGGAGCCAGGAGTGAGGAGGTGAGCACTGGACAGAACCTGTGCCCTGCCCTGAGGAGCTTCAGAAGGAGAACCACCCTGCGGGCCTGTCATGGTCTCACCCAAGGCCTCTGCTGTCTCCAGCCTGCTTCTCATTTGACGTTGAGGTGGGGCCCAGCAAAGCAACCAGAAGAGGAAATGCCCGCTGTGTTGGAGCCCAGGGCCTGAGGTGCCCAAGCAGAGCCAGAATCTTCCAGCTCACACCGAGGCCTCTTTCCAGTCAGGCTAAGAGCCCCAACATCCACCTCACGGAAAACACCAGACATTCGAGTTTACTCTTACGTTATGAATATTTATTTTTTTTTCTTCTTAAAAATGTACAAAAAATAAAATAACTGTATTTATAGTTTATAGATTCCCCCTCTCCCATTTACAAAACTATTAAGTTACATTTGTCTTTTTTCTTTTTTTAACACGAGAGCAAATTGTCCATCTATCTATCTCCCTCACTTGTCTTTAAAAGAGGGCTGTTCATAGAATTTGGCACAAACCCTTTGCTTCTGTTGCATTTTCATAATTTTAAATTAGAAGGAAAATAAATGTTTGATTCAGTTCATGCTTCTTAAGTTTCTGGGCTGGGACGTGCCTCAGTCTTTTAAGATCCAATTCCAAGATGACATCTGACTGCATTTTTCTGTTGGTCCCAATTTCCAAACAAAGTCTAAGCAATTTGGGTAAGTAAAGAAAGGAACACACTTGTTTCACATGTTCCTCATCTTACATGGATTTTTTTTAAGCCTACTTATTTGAGTGTAATTGAGGGACAGAAAAAAGAAGAAAAGGCAAGTTTTCCTGTCTCTCTGGAGTGTTCTTGCTTGGACAACTTTGCTCATCAAAGCTCTGCTCGCATACATAGTGAAGGACAAGCCATGGGCATACCGAGAATGCAGAGGGCACGTGATAAGATGGGGACAGATCTGGGAGGGGACAGTCTGCCCCACTGACCTCATATGCTTTGTTCTGGCAGTGGTCACCACAATGATTGTCCAGGGACTGGGGACAGAGGCAAAAGCATCTCCAATTCAGCCTCTGCCTAGGGCAGGCCCAGCAAACATTCTTCCCACACAGGCTGGAGAGAGAAGGCTCGGGAACCTGTGTCAGATTGCCGGAAATTGTCTCTTTTCCTACTCTGGAGTCCTATGCCCCAGCCCAACAGTATTCGCCATTATGCCTGCCAGTCATGTTTGCAGCCACCCCTTAGGTGAGGACCATGGGGAGTGCATCGTACATCATGTATTTTTCCAACACTGCATCTGTCCATCTTGGAGCAGGGCTCCTTGGTTACCCAGGAGAGTCCCCACGATTCTGGTCCAGGGCATGGCAGTCAGAGTGGAGGAGGAGAGGATTGATTGGAGCAGAGCTGAATCTAGGGTGTGAACCTTAGGCACCACAAGGAAGGGTAATGTGTCCAGAAGACACACAGTGAGGTGCCCCTCCCCACACCTGGAGATTGTCCCAGGCTCTGCACCTGCCCTCCATTCCATGCAAATCTGCTGCAGCCTCAAGGAGGAACAGCTGGGTGGGAGTGGCCCTTCCTTCCTGCTCTGGGCCTCAGGGGCAGATGGGATGGGAGGGCCCGGAGCCCTTGGACAGAAAGCCCCCAGGTAAGACATCAAAGTGCTTTACAGGCAAATCTGGCCCTTACATAACAGCTGTCTTTGATCCAGGACCTTGGTTTGGTGTGGGAGGTGGGGGATGTCTGGCTACCAAAAAAGCTAGTGCTTCAACCCACAGGGTGAACACAGACCCCGAGACCACGTTCCTGTCCCCTCAAAGAGAGCAGTGGCCCAGGACGGCTTGTGATCTTGTGATTGTTCAGGGAAGTGTTTCTTCTCTTCGTCTGCCAGGGCACCCAGCAGGAGGACAAGACCTTCTCTCTCCCAGTCGTCCGCCGGACGCTGGTTTCAGAAGAGCCAGGGCTGTTGAGGCATTCTTGCTCCCTCCCTCCCTCCACATCCAGCAGCTGGGAGCAGACGCGGCTGATCCCCGCCTCTCCGGTGCCGGCCGAGCCCTGGGAGGCAGCCCTGGCCTGTCGGTTCCAAGCTGAGCTGCTGGCACCACTCTCAGAAGCGCAGTCGGGCTTTGAAGGGGCCACTTGAGATGAAGAATGGGCTTGTAAACTGCGAGGCCCCACACGGTGGCCAGGGTCCTCATGACAGTCAAGGAATTCTGCAGCGGCCCCGCGCAGGCCCTGATGGCAACCCTCTGCCGGCTCTCCGGAGAACTCAGGCGATGCCAACGCCAAAGGCGGAGGGGCTGGGGCCTCAGACAATCTGACCTTTCCCACGAGACAGCTGGGAGGGAGAGTCAGGCGAAGCACATCACCGGAGAGAAACTCAGCGGCCTCCAGGGCGGGTGGTGCCCATGCAGGGGCCCCTCCATGGACCGGGACTGAGGCCCTGGGTGTGCCCACTGGGGCAGCTGTCTTGGCACCCACTGCAGCCACCTGACACCCTAAAGGCCACTTCCCTTCGCTCAGCACATCTCCTAAACAGAGGCAGAAACCTCTTGTAGAAAGCAGAGTTTCCAGGGATGTGCCTCCCCTAGGCCAGTGGCAGTAAACATGCCCACGTACCACAGGTAAAATATATTATTGCAATATTATCAACACTATATACATGAGAGCTGGGCACGCCTTCTGTGTTGCTTACTAATTACATGGAAGCTGAACATCGTCCTGTCCAAGGCCTGGTGGCCACTCGCTGGGAGCCCCTGGAGGGATCAGCAAGACGACCTTCCAAGAACAACCTGGAGGTTTCTGGCCTGTAAGGGGGCGTCCTGAGCAGCAGCTCATTCTGTCCAGACAATCTGCAGCCATGGAGATGGGAGCCGCCAGGAGTGAGCCTTGCCGGGCTCTTCAGGATGACCGGGTTGGCGGTGTTTCCCTTGAAGGGGAGGGCACTGGACGGTGTTACCTGGAGCTAGCCGTGACCTGCAGAGTCCTGGCAGGCCTGGGCCCCTGCTCTCTCAATAAAAGGTGGACAATAAATAAGGATGTGACAGGCGCAAGGCCGTTTCCCCAGGGGCTGGGGCTTTGGCTCCCCAGCAGGAGCCGGTGGGTGGGCCAAATGCTCGGACAGAAGGTGGGGCTTCGGGCCTCGCCCCCTCCCCAGCGCAGTCGTGTAACAGCAGGTGTGAGATGGGCAAGGTGGGTCTGCGGGTTCTGGGGCCAGGGCCTGTGGCTCTCCCCGGGAGGAAGGCACTGAGGGCCGCTGCCGAGAGCAGGGCTCAGATCTCCATGAGCGTGATCTTGAAGCCTTCCACCATGCTCTCCATGTTGAGGATGAAGGTGTCCTCATTCGAGTAGTGCTCAATGATGTTGTCGTCCATGTTCACCAGGATGCTGCCGGGGTCAGGTGGGGAAGGAAACAGAGATGCCGTGACCCAGGCGCTCGGGGCAGGGGAGAGGAGACAGGCAGGGAGAGAAGCCATCACTGTATTTCTCTCTCCCCAGAAACCAGTTTGAGGAAAGCAAAGGCTGGATTTCTCAGAACCAGCTCCTGATGAAACAGGATTGGAGAGACCTTTCAACCCAAAACTTTCGCTTTCTCGATCTGGACTCTGAAGCCCAGAGAAGTTAACAGAACCTGAAATCACAGAGTTGACTATTGACAGGGCGAGGACCTAAAAAGTCAGTTCCCCTAACTCTTCATTAAACTATACTGCCTCTTGAAAATACATTTAAAATACATTTAGGAGGAAAAAGAAAATAAACAGGAGCTGCAGCTACCCTTTGTGGAGCACGTGGCACGCCCCAGTGTCCCTGAGACCTCGCGTTCCATCCTCACGGCAACCCTGAAGGCAGGCACGGTCCTCGCCATGTCGCACATGAGAAGCCTGAGCTCAGTGAGGTTCCAGCCTGTCCCCGAGCCCACTCAGCTAGTTTACAGCTAAGCTGGCTTTTGGAACTAGCTTTGCCTCGCTCTGAAGTTCGTACTTTACCACACATGACCTGCTCCTTGGTTATCCATCCCTGGTGGGTTTAGTTGTTAGGAAACCCAGCAGCTTCCAGGGCCCGTCCATGATTCAGAAGCCCTTGAGCCGATCCCCTTCTTTGAAGCCAGACAGACCTCAGTCTGAGGACTGACTGTCATTTTACAGCTATGAGTCATTGGGCAAGTTGTTTAGCCTTTCCGAGCCTCAGTTTATTCTTCTGCAAAAATAAGAATAACAACCCTGCTTTAGAGGGTCGTTGTTAGGATTAGAGTACTTAGCCCCGGGCCTGACACAGCACTCAGCGGATGAGAGATGCTACCATTGGCATGTCCACCGGCACTGAGGGTTTCTGCTCAGCATAAGGCCTTCAGACACCACTCAAATCTCACCATCAAAGGAATACACTCAGCCTCCCGCACTGACCTTGGAAAGAACTGTAACAAGCATTTTAGTGAGCTCTTCAACCGGGGTTCAAGGGGAAAGGTTTCCGGCTTGACTCCAGCCAAGAGACTCCATCACTAGGAAAGCCTGTGGATCCCAGACAATTTCCTCTATGAAAGAGGCCCACAGAAGAGTTTAAAGACCCATTTTCTGCTTTTTGTATGAAAATAGCTCCAGAAGCTGACTCGATGAAGACCCTCTCCTGTCACTAAACTCAGCTCTTGTGGCCACCACGCTTAGAACCTCATACACAGGAAGCCCCGGGAGGGCTGGGGGCAGCAGGCAGCAGAAGGTGGGAGCTAAATACTTGGGCTTTGGGGCCACAGACCTGGGTTCAAATCTGCATTTCACCTGCTAAACATGAGACTTTGGGCAAGATGCTCGGCCTTCATCTGGCTTAGTTTCCTCAGCACTAAATTGGGTTGAGAATCTCCCTCATTGAATGGTAAGGAATAATAAAGCACTTAGCAGGGGACCCAGAACCTCCTGAACCCCAAATAAATGAGAGCTACTGTTCTTAACACTGAGAGCAAGCAGGTCCGGCAGTCATTTTGATCATTTTGTTAATAATGACCGCAGAAATATCCCCTATGCCCTGAATCCTTTGTTCCTACTGTGCTGCCCTGAAACCAGCCCCAAGAGCAGCATGTAAGTCCCTATAAACTCCACCCTGTGCAGAAGGGCGATGTTGCCACGCTCCCAGTGCCGCCCTCGCCACTTCTAGACCCCTCTATCCTACCCGCTAATCCCATCATTGCAGTGGGGCATGTCAGCTGATGTCATGACTCTCCAATCCCTCCCTTTCTCATTAAAGGTCTTCAAAATGCACGGCATATGTAAGCTGCTCAGCACTCCTTTGGAAGGATGACACACAATTTTTATGAAAGTGGACATCAGAAGCAACAAAAGATGGGCACCATCTCGTTTTTTTTTAAAGCACTATGTAGACATATCTGATTTGGAAGTCCATTTAAATCTGGTTTCTTTCTTACCCTTTTTTGCTTTTCTTGTAAAGCTTTGTTATCTTCTCCACAGGGAGTCCATATTTCTCAGATATCTGCAACCAACAACAAAAAGGCAGATGAGAGTGGAAGGGGAGCCAAGCAGAGGCAAGAGAGAAAGTTCTAAGTTCACTGTCCTGAAGATTCTCCGGCGTGCCAGCGGCCTTCACTCAGGAGTCAGACTCTCAAAATGGCTCTCCCTTTGGACAAACCATAAATCAGTCAACAGAAGATTCAGCCACACGGGAATTTAATCTATGAGGAAGCTGTCATTTCAGCCAGGAAACAATGGACTCTGATCATGACGTTGGATTAAATAGGTGGTCATACAGAAAGTAACACGTTAAGCCGGGTCCCTGCCCCACTCCTTACATCAGAATAAATCACATCAAAGGTTTACATGTGAAAGATGAAACCACACAAGAGGAAGCTGTGGGTCAATTCTTTGTATCGATATCATCTTTCAGTATGGAGGCTCTTTCCAAGCAAGATCTGAAACCTGAAGAAAAAAGGTCAAAAGGTGGATAAAACAGTACAGAATTTAAAAGAGCAGAAGAGCAAAAACAACCCCCAAAAATCTGAAGACAAATAATGCACTGGGAAACTGTTTTGGAACACAAAAGACAGACATGGAACTAACTTCCTTAAGTTAGAGAAAAACTCCTACAGATCAAGAAGGAGACGCACGTGCTCGCGTCTGCAGCACGCACACTAACACTGGGGCGCTGCAGAGAAGCGCAGTGCGGGCCCTGCACGTGGATGACATGCAGATTCGTGAATTCCACATTTTTAAATATAAATGAATTTATTTACAAAACAGAAACAGACTCACAAACATAATAAACCGAACTTATGGTTACTGGTGGGGGGAAAAGGAGTGAAAAGGGATAAATTGGGAGTTTGAGATGTGCAAATACTAACAACTATGTATAAAACAGGTAAAAAACAGACTTCTTCCGTACAGCATCGTGAAGTAACCTATAGTGAAAATGGACATGAAAATAATTGCAGGTGTGGCGGAAGCATCATGCTGTGCACCAGTAACTGACTGTGCTTCAATTAAAAAAAAAAAAAAAAAAACGAAGAAGAATGGCATCTGAGAAATGCTTTTCACCCAACCGTCCCATTTGAGGAAAATACTCACAGAAGAACTCTAGCTAAAGAGAAGATGCATCAGAACAAAGACTCCAGCTAGGCAAGGCGTGGGGGAAACAAGAACCAGCTTTGCGGCATAAACACACACACACACACACACACACACACACAGAGAGAGAGACACTACCTATACGCTCTTCATATATATCTAGATACATTTTTTGGTTGTTTCATCTCCTGGTTTATTAACAAGCCACAGGCCACACAGGTGACAGACAGAGGTAGTCACATTCCTCTAATACTTCAGCTTTAAAAGTATGACTACCATAACCCAGCTATGTCCGCCAGCATACTCCTTCCCACAAGAGTCTGCGTTTTCAGGGTTACTGAAGTCTCACACAACCAGGAGCTATGAGTCCATATTCATTTCCAGATCAGAAAATGCTTTATTCCTCCAAGTCACTTTAGCATCACTATCAATACACACATGGTAAAAGCAGGTTGTTTTTGCAAAAAGTTTCCCTGTAAAACCTATACACGCCTATAGTTATATAGCTACATACAATGCTTCCTCTCTCTATATACACAGACATAGATGGTCTATCTATAGACACATATAGGTGTCTGTAACTATGTACGGTTAAATGGACTGGGAATGTGAAATAAGTGCTAAATAAGGATTCTTGAAGTAAAAAGAACGTAACGGAAGGAAAATCTAATCATTTCCTAGAAAGAGCATATTAAACTATTTCGGTAGCATCCAGAAGCCTGGAGTTGTGGGGACAGTGTGGGGTAAATGTTACGGTGGCCTCACCCTAGCAAGCGCAGGAGGGGAGAGGAGAACCGGAAGCTCAAAAAGTCTCTTCTTACCTGGGGGGTGAGGGGAGCTAGAGTGTACTGGTGGGGAAGGTGGCTGGAACTGTATTTTCAAATCACAGAGCACTAAGAGGAGACTGAAACAATTTAGGAAAAGTAAAGAATGACTCTGAAGAAAAGGTGAAAAACAGAGACACACTGCAACACCAAAGCGAAAGAGGAAAGCACAAAGTGAAAAAAGTAATGAAGAGTTTATCGTTGTGAATTGCTTGGCTTGCAAGAGTTGGGTTTTGAACTTGAGTGTCATTTGGAACTTCTTTTTAAAATGAAATGGAAAAATAAAATAAAATACGTTCCTTTTTTCCACTCAACATCAGCCAGCTCCTATCTGTTAGTTCCCCTTTTCTGAAAGAGAAGGAAGTCTGATTCTGGGAGCTTCTCCTTTCAGGGGTGTGATTCCCAGTTTCCCAAGGCATGAACGCACGGCTGGCTCACAACTCAGCTGGTAACAGTCAGAACTGGGAGATTTGCATAACCCTGCATAATTCCACTTTTGACTTGGGTCCGCTGGGAGCCCAGGCAGCAGCCAGCATTTGCTGACTGCTTACTAAGAGCTTCACGTATCGGCAAAGGGAGCTTTGGATCTATTAAGCTGCTGAATCCTTGCATCATTACAACGGAACAGGTGCTTTCATGAAACCTGTTTCTCAGGCGAGGAAACTTGGGCTTATAGTCATTAAGTAACTTGCCCAGGGTTCTTCAGCTAGGAGGAGGCAGAGACAGGATTTGAAAGATCACAGCCTGGCAGTCTGGTTTCGGATTCTGAAGCCTGAGAGAAAATGGGCACACGTTGGGACTGTTTGGAGTGGGGCTCATGGACTCCATCCAGGACCAAGAAGCAACTGGCAAAGTTGACACCTGTGCACCTGGCTGTCGCAGGCAAGTTTCCAGGAGGGCAAAGTCCTGCCCTCAGTGCAATCATCAAAGGCAAAGGCAGCTCGATAATATGCCACCCTGACACGGCGTCCTCTGCCTCCATGCCAGGCAAGGAAGTGTGCTTTGCCAAATTCAGAAGCCTGGAAAGAAGTGCAGGATGTCATGTGGAGGAAGCTGCCCGTCTGTCGGGGGTTACAGAAGCAACACTTCTGCCCGGGAGCTGGATGATAACACCCAGACAGCCCTCCGCTCCCACATGCGTGGAAAGCACGTGCCACGTGACAGTTCTCAGAACGGGTGCGATAGGAGTGCTTGTTTTTTCCTTTGTGTTTCTTAAGTTGTCTGAACTGACTGTACACTTACATCATTTTTAAAAGCCCATGACTAATATTTTGAAGGACCCCAAAGGCCTCCTTGACAGCCAAGAGGACCCTAGGTCTTGGACATATCTCATCAAGGTGTTACTGGTTGCCTGATGATCAGCAGCTTTTAGACTTTTACACTTTTACTATGTGGGGAATTCTCTCTGCCCAGAAGCCTCAGGTATGTGACAGGCAGAACTCAGAGTTTCCCACTGGTTTCCACCAATGCAGGACTCTGTCTGCCTGATCTAGAGGCATCCAACTGAATTGCTGGCTCTGCACGCCAGTGACTTGGATCTGGAGTTACAAACTGTTCAGCGTGGGCTCCAAGATGCACATTTGAAAAAAGGAGGGGACTCGTGCTTGCAAATACTTCCTAGGTGGCTGCCCATGACCTGCCAACAGCATCAGAAGGACAGGCCTTCATCTCCCTTCATCTCCTTGTGTGGACGGCTCAGCTGCACAGAGAGAGTGCTACCCGGGCCGTGAGCCGCCTTTCCCGGCGCACCTCTGCCAGCCTCGCCGGAGAGAATACCCTTTCTCTAGCCCCTCTGGCTCGGAGGAAGCTCAGTCTGCCTCCCCACCCCATGGCTCTTACAGTCGTCTACTATACGCACAGCCATTCAGGGAGTGCTTCTATGTGCTACTTTAAGCACCTTGTATATGAATTTAATTTAATCCTCGCAACAACCCTACATATTATTTTATCATTATCTTCATAATAATACCCAGATTATTATTCTTCTCATTTCAGAAATGATGTGCCTGGCGTATAGAGAGGCTGAGTAACGTGCCCAGGGTCACACTACTCTGAAGTGTCAGAGCCAGGATTTGAACACCGACCGTGTGGGATCAACCACTACACACACTGCTTCTTGCCTGATGGCTGACCGTTGCCTAAGCTTCTCTCCTTTCATTGTTGTGAGCTGTGACTTGGAGTGTTTGCTCTTCTTGTAATAACTTTTCATGTGTGGACATCTCTCTAAGTGGACTTAAGCTGTTCAGGGGCTTAAGTTGGCTCTGCCATTCTGTAACCCCCACTCTGAGCCTCCGTCCTGTCACCTGTAAGTGATGATGATGACATCTGACCTGCCAAGTTCACAGAGATATTGTGAGGGTCAAAGGAAGCAATGCATGTGAAACAGGTGTCACCCATAGCGCTCAGAGTGGTGACGCATACACAGTGTGTGCTTGACGCAGTCAAAGAGTTATGCTCAAAGACCTGATGGTGCGCGGCAGACAGCAAGAGACAAAGCCCCCGCGCTCATGAACTTTCCATTCTATCGGGGAAGAGAGAAACAATGAACATCCAGCAAGTGTTAAATATGTCAGGTGGTGATAAATGCTACAAGGGAAAACAAGGCAGGATGAGGGACTAGTGACAAGGATGCCCTTGGTGCAAGTGGTCTGGGAAGGCCATCTGAGAAAGGGACATGTGAGCAGAGGTCAGAAGGAAGGGAGTGGGCCTTGCAGACATGGAGAAGAGCACTCCTTGCGGGATGGACAACAAATGCAAAGACCCTGAGGTATGAGTTGCCTTGGTGGGCTCAAGGATAGCAAGGGGGCTACAAGAACTAGAGCTTCTTTATCTTTTTTTTTTTTTATTTTTTAGGGCTCTTTGTTAGTGGATTACTAGGTAAGTTCACCCAAAAATGCCAAAAAAAAAAAAAAATTGAAATCTCACGTCACCTCCACTATCATCATCATCACCATCACCAAATCCTTATGTATAATCAAGTTTAAAATCTAATTATAAGAATAAAGAAGCCAATGTGGATCATCGAAGTTACGTGGAAGGCTTGACTGACAGGATACGAAACATGCAGATGAAAGAGAAACATTCTACTTGATCCAAGTGACACCGGGTATGGGAATTTTCAATAAGATCTGGCTGAGAGAGGACTTTTTACCTTTTTCTATGTAAGTATCTAGATGTGTATGGATAATGCCTTCCTGACATGTGAAGTAAGGGTCTGGGAGGCTCAGGACCCATAAATAAGAGAATCGTCTAGTCTGTCTTACAGAAAAGTGACCGAGTTCAGTACAGACTACCCTGAATCCATTCCTTTTCGTGGTGGCCAAAGAGTTCTTTCTAAGACAGCGAGAGGTTGAGGGCTGTACAAACAAAGCAATTCCTCAAGGTGGGCACCGTCCACGCTCTGCAGGGGAGGAAACCAAAGATGCCGCGGTGGACATGCCTGAGGCTGCACAGCCATGATCTGAGCCCCAGTCAGTCGTGTCCCAGCCCGCCTTCCTTTGCCGGAGCTGACGCAGGCGTGCTCTCGGGGGGACTGTGACCTTGGTCTCATGGGGACTTCATTAATTAAGGCAAGCTAGTAACATCATCGCAAGGGAGAGCATAGCATCTGCTGAGCATAAAAACAACTCAGTTTCTAGACAGCGGAACTACTCATTCTATTCAGTGACCTGCCTGGCCGACATGTGCACAGGCTGCAGCGACACCGTCACCGTCTCCAGATGCTCAACAAGCCTGCCTGATGCGGCTCCTTCCGACTCAGACCTCGGTTCCCGTCTGAAGGAAGGGCGGCAGTGCTGTTCTGTCCTGTCTCCACGACACATCGACATTTCTCCACTGGCTGCCGATACTTTTTTTAAAGGGAAAAAAAAATGCAAAACTTTTTTTCTGGCTCTTTATCCTCCAGGACAGACTTTCTTCCCCATCTAACTAGTGCCTGGCTGAGGGTCGGGAATTGGGGGTTTATCAGGAGAGATGAGAGAACGTTCTCCTCTGGAAAGCAATCCAAAGCTTTCTGCTGAGGAAGCAGCTGCACCACCATCAAAGTCACGGCCATCGTGTGCTCAGCTGGCGGCCACGGGGCTTCTGTTAGTTCATTTATTGCTCCCGATGACTCCACGTTACAGGTGAGGAGGTTAGAGCACGACCAGCCCTTCAATAACGAGTTCACGAAGGGAGCGGGAGAGCGGGGGTGCCGACACGAAGCAGGTGTTTCTCTCTCCAAAGCAGCTGCAGGACACGCACACACTTTGCACAAGACACACCTTCCATGTGGAGTTGTGAGCTCTGCTGTCCCTGGAAGACTGTGAGCCTCCTTCTCCACAAAGAAAGCGTTTGATCTTCCCACACCACTGATGAAGGGTGAAGGAGGGAGCCTTCCCCCGGACCAGTTCCCCAGAGCCACAGGGGCGGGGCTCTGCACATGAAATAGCCTGCAGGGTTCAAAACTACTGATCAAAACTCCTTCAGCAGGAATGTTGGCCCCAAAAGAATATAATGAGGGGGCTTATTCTCATCTGAGTAGATATGCACTTAGGACCTAGGGCAGAATTCGACCCTAATACCAGGTAGTGGCTCCCAAACTTTGATTTGCTTCAGTGTCCACTGGGGAGAGTGTGAGCAATGCTGATTCCTGGGACAACCCCCAGAGAACCTGATTCTGAAGGTCAGGTGTGGGTACCCTAGGAAATTCCAAGGGACTCGCCCACTTAGAGAAGAAACACCCCAGGCCCACAGTACATGCCGGGTCCATGATGAGCGGGAGACTGTTTTTATGAGAAACCATTTTTCAACCAGGGGCAGGATTCCAAGTGATGGCTTGAGGTCAAGTATAGTATCTCTCAATTAAACAGATTTCCTTTAAAGTTAGGGATTTTTTTTTTTTTTTTTTTTTACAAATGCAGCTTTTAGTTGTTAAAGAATTTAAAACCCACATGTGGTATTATTTTAAAATTAAAAGTCAAAACAAAGCATGGGGGCCAGGGTCACAGTGCTTTCTCGTTTTGAGGCAAACAATATGGCTTCTCAGGAGCAGCCTTCTGCCTCTGGGCTCAGGAGGGGAGCCCCTGACACGGCTTCCAAGGTTACCTGCGCCATTTGCACAGCTCCACGCCTCCTCTGAAGTGTCAAGTTAGTGGAAAATTCCATCATAGAATCACGAGCCAAAATCACTTTCCATCTTTTGGACAAGGCCTACAAGTAGCTGATTATTTGAGAAATCCAAAACCCGAGGCAAAGGAGGAAGTCTGCACCCTGTATCTCTGATTCTTACTCAACCCAATGGTTCAGTAGCAAAAGCTAACCTTTATCGGGTACTTAATATAGACCAGGAATCCGGTGAAGAGTTTGGTATCTGAAGCATCTCCTTTCACCCTTGCAACAACCCTGTGAGGCAGGTACTACTGTTACTTCCATTGCAAAGATGAAGAGGTTAAGAAACCTTCCCAGCCATGAGAGAAGCAGCCAGAATTTGAACACGGGTTTCTGAGCCCGAAGCTCATATGCTGGCTCACTAGGCTACACTGCCTCTCCGTGGGTGTTGGTAGGTGTCAGGGTGGTAAAATGCCAGACACTAGCCAGGTGCTGGTCTGCAGGGGACCCCTACCCTGGAGACAGCCCTGTCTTACCCAACTAGGTCCCACAGAAACGTAGGGTACCAGTGCAGTGAGCAGGATCCAGTGATCTTCAAAATTCTGCCTCTCACTCCATGTTGTGCTCAGGTCGTCACGTAAATAGAACCTGCTGTCCTTCGCGGCCGCCCCCACATTGCAGGGGCCGCCAGGATCGTTCCTTTGGAGTTCCCCACCAGACTGCATCCCCTGGGGACCCTGGAAGAGCTTCTCTGGCCCTGCTTTCCCATTTGCACAACTTAGGAAGCAAGGAGAAAGCTTGTGTTGGTGCTTTAATAAATCTTTTCCTTTCCAGGTCTAATAAAGGAATGATGAAGTCAGAATTGCCCTATGGAGTCTGCCCAGAGCCAGCCTAGGGAACCCAATCTCTTCGTGGCTTACAAGATCAAAGGATACAATACATTACTCTCCCCCACACCCCACATAGGGATGATTCCACTTCGAGGCACTGTCCTATACATTTTTAACATATTACTCCACAGCCCAATGGCCTGCTCCAGTGCAGCAGTTTTCCAGACCAACAAGTCTGGACTGTCCCTTGGCAGTCTCGTTGTCTCCACCACTACAAAACCCTTGATCTTCTACAACATAGCCATGCAGGGGAGTTAAAAATCATATTCAAAGCAGAGTCACATTTAAGTCATAGTCAGATGGGTAATGCATAGATAAAACATAAAATAACTTCCTGAGCCCAGGCTGGGGAATGCTAGGCTGAACTGGGAATGAGAAGGGAGGGGGGGACTTCAGAATCTTAACCTAATCATTATAACTCTGCAATATATATATTTTTTCCTTAACCAAGAAGTCATATTTTCTTTTGGATTGCACTATCACAGCTGGCAAGACGCTTTCTGATTGTTTTTGTTCGTACATATTTGGAAGTTAACCATATCTAATTTGGTTTTGAGCCATGAGACAAATGGAAACTCACAATTTAACCTTCCTCGATGGCGTCTCACTCTGATTAGCCTGAAATTGACAGGGAACTGGCAGTTTTTCAGTTTCCTTCTCCTGAAGATGCTAATAAGCCACAATAGGATGGAAATCCGTGTCCCCGCCAATCTCTGCTTTTGCTTTTGCTTTTATACAGCTCATTCCAGAGCCGTCTTGAAGGCTGCATTTAATAAATGGATTCCAGCTCAGGAGACTACAAGCCGGTTTCTTGGAGGCCAGAGGAGGGTCATTGCTTACCGCTTCCATCAGGCCCTTCACTGTGGGAGATTTCAACATCAAGGCATCAAACACGTCGTCCGTCTCCTTCCTCACGTACAGAAGCACTGAAAGAGAAGGGGGGAGCTGTGACCGCGGAGCCCATGCAGCTGCCCCAGGAGCCCCCGTCCCTCACACAGGGGTTAGAGGCACACGTTATCTGTTAAGTCTCGGACCCCGACCCAGACCACATCCTCCAAGGGTGACAGGCACCTGCAGCTAAGGGCTGTTAAGGAGGATCTGATGACAGAAACTGACAACTGGGTAACACCAAACACGCTGTGAGATGCTCTCACACATCATTCACACTTGAATTTCCCCAGGTGGACACATGATCTCTTTAGGACCCATTTTTCTGTGACCTCTGTCTTCCATTTATTTATTTGGTCATTCAGCAATGCTGAATACCTGTCTGGGCCCTGAGGTCCCAGGCTGTGTGCGAGGATCTGGGGTTGCAGCCCTGAGTTAAGGCACGGCCTGCCCTTAAGGTGTCCATGGTCCACTTAGAGAGGCAGGCAGTCCTCAACAAGCAGACAGCTGCACAGAGTCGTAGGAGTTATGAAGGCAAAAGACACAGGAGAGGGCTCACGGGGCCTGAGTTTTTCGGGGGTTGGGGGGGCCCCCTGGAAGGTTAACTTGAAGGAGGGATCTGAGTTATGGAGGGTGTGTAGGCTTCAACACAGGCAAGAGGGGCGGGGAGGGTGGGAGAGAGAGGCCGGGGAGAGCAAACTCCAGGCAGACAGACCAGCGGACCGGGAGGGAGACGGTGCGCGTCAGAGGCAAGTGGAGGGAGAGGCATAGGGTCTGGAGAACCGTCCAGCCTGCGCCGGGGCATTTCACCTCTCCGAGCTGAGGTCTCCTCTGTAAACGGGTGGAGATAATGCCAACCTCAAAGGGTTGCTGAGAGGGTCCAGTGAAATGACATCCACATGGGATGTTAGCACAGCGCCTGGCGCGCGGAACCCGTCCCTCCCTCAGTAGGTGCTGCTGGGAGGCAGCTGCAGTGGTTCTAGGGCCCTCAGCAAAGGTGCAGGCAGCTTTCTGTTCATTTCTCTATAATTCTGAATTTCACCATGCACAGAATAGGAGAGATGGTAGGGACCCCAGGTGACACGGTGACACCCTGCCACTGCCAACCCAGCCTCGCGGCAACTGCTCCAGGCTTAGCTCCCAGGAAGAACTGGGAGATGCCATTCAGAGGCTACCCTCCAGCCCCAGTGAGCTGGCTGCCCTCTCCCTCCTCCCAGGGGTGTGACCTCTGGTTCTTCCTTCAGAGGGAAGGAAGAGGGCCAAGGCTGAAGCCCCATGCACTTGGCCACTATAGGAAGAAAGCACAAGCCAAAACCCTGCTGAGCCTGGATCCCGACTACGGTCAGATACCTACTGAGCCCCGGTCACCACCAACCTGAAAGAGTGAAGCTGGAGCTGGGAAGTGAAATCAGCTCTAACCCCTTCTCCCCTCCTGTCCAATCCCCAGGGGCTTCGTTAGCGCTGCTGCTTTATAATGGCAAAGTCTATGCGTGCACATGGGGTCTGCCTGCATCATTTTCTTTCTACAGCCAGATGTTCCATTTGTGTACAGCCGAAGAAAAGAACCACGTATAAAAATTAAATATCAATTAAATAAATAGATTGAAAATGTCTCCAAAGATTTCCCAGTTTGGGCCTTTAGAAGTAATATTTTGTATTTTGTATTTTGTATTTGTATTTGTAGCCCCCATTTCAGCTAAAAATGATCTAGGGGCCTGGTGGCACTATCAGCGGACTCAATCTCAGCAGGATGAAGAGACATAATTAGACTGCAGGACCTCATTACGACTAGATGAGGAAAATTAAAGTGAAAAACAACAGAACAAAACCCCCTCGGTGGCTGTTACAGGTGAACATTCTATAACTTCTTCCCATAGCCCCCAGCAGAACACTGTCATTTCCAGTAGGCTGACCCTAAGGAAACCCCAAACCATGTTCTAATGAGTACAGCTTCCATTGTGTTTCCTGATCTCGTCTTTGAAAAGCCTTGTCTTTGAAATAGCATGGCTGCTACTCCTGCTGCAGGGGGCCCTGGGAAGAGTTAACAGTGGCCTGGAGGCAGGTGGAGGGGCTAGAGAAAGGCACGGAGTGGGCAGGGCCCCCTCGCTCCCGCTGGGCTGGCTGACAGCCACACCCACCCGCTGGGCTTACAGCTCACCCTCATGGCTTGCCCAGGGAGGCAGCTCTCATTCAGGTCGTATCAGTGGGTAACGATCACTCCACTAGGGGCAGCAGTAACCACCACCATATATGCCAGATATTGTTCGGACAAAAGCAGCCAGCCACCGGGGGCGGCCCCCAGTGACTGCAACGGGGCCACCCTGAGGAGTGGCTGCAAAGGCAAAACAGCAGATGACAGCATTGGTGATCGCTGTGATCCTTCTCTCTCCGGGAGAACTCCTAACACACAAACAGCAGGCGCCATCAGGGACCCTGACTCCTCGTGCTTGTCCAAGCCCAGCTCAGAGCAGGGGCTCCAGGCCAGGGGCGCAGTAACTCCACTGTCCTTTGCCAAAGAAAAGCCACTCCTAGGAGAACCAGGTCTCTACTGCTGGAAGCTTGCAGCGCCCCCGTGTGTCCCTGTGGGGCAGGTGCCGCAAAGGCCATAACTGCTCTTCCTCACAGCCCAGCACAATTCCTGGTGGCAATTTCTGTGCAGACCTCACAACCTCAAAATAATCTGACAAACACAAACTTTGCACCGGCCAGCACGCACTAAACATGGATGTAAGCTACAACTGCTTTGGCCCGTGTGCTCTTGATTTCCATATGATGCTGCCTCACTGGAAAGGAGGAGCTAGAAGAGGCAGACGGGAGCGGAGCTCAAAGTCAAAGTGCGCTCGAGTATTTGACGGTGAGCCTGGGACGTCGGAAAATCCTTTAAAGGTTTATATGTTACAAATGTTAGAGACACTACTCAGGAATTTATGCTCTTTGAATTCTGAAATGCTAATTACTCACTGATGTTTATGATAATACACCTTAACTAGATCCAGGCCTAAAAATGAAACTAATAATTATATTAGTGAGCACGGAGGCTTACTATGTCCTGGGCACTTGAGTTCAGTGTTGCACGTACGTTAACTCATCCATCCTCACTCTGTATATGTAGGTCCTCTCGTCACCCCCATTTCACAAATGAGAACTCTAAGGATCAGAGGACCTTCCCAAGGTCATAGGACTCTAGGTGGCTGAGCGAGGCTGCAGAGAGGCTGTTCTTGGCCATTATGCAAATTCCATTTCAACAAATAGGAAAAAATTCCTCAATAACAAAAAACTCAAGCCTGTGCAGATGGTGTACGTGTTGAACACGGTCACCTGACTCACTGACAGCCCAGGGCTGCGCAAGCCAAAGGTCTCTGGAAGCTCTGGGTGTTGGCTACCGCAGGGTGTGCAGCCAGCGGCCACCCCGCACTTCCCTCTCGCACGTGGACGGACAGGGAGTCAGCACAGCACTGAAAAGCTGAGCAAGACATTGACACGCTGGTGCTTCGTTTCTCACTCTCTGGGTGAAGTGGAGTAAGATCCTTGACTGAGAGAAAATGACTAAGTTGTGATGTCAAAGAAAACAGGTTCATTTATTTGTAGGCGATGAATTGCTGGCACCCCTACTGAGCGATTCTCAGCCCTTATCTCAGCCCTACTGTCATACACGGCAAGAGTTTCTTGTTTAGCCTTATATCTCACTCCCGATGAGTCAGTGTATCCATTACATCTCCCTCAAGGCGAAGGAAAGAACCAGTGCCCAGAAAGAATAAACGTTTGCTTAGGATATTTAAAAGATAAGGTTTAAAGCAAAGGAGGAGACTGCGGACTTCCTGTGTCAAAAACATCTCCAGGCAAGCGCCGAACCACAGGGGCCCGGGCTGGGCTGCATGCTCTCCGCTCTCCAGGGTGAAACGGCCCCCACTGATCATAATGGAGGATGGGTTCCCACAGCAGTGCCCTCGGTGGGGGTGGGGAACAACAGGAGTGGTACCTCGCTTCATCCCTTCTTCTTTCATCTGCTTCGAAGGTGCTGGACCAAACTCCTCTTCCATGGGCCTGAACATCCGTTTCACAAGGACACTGCTGCTGGAAGAGATGAGCAGTGTGTTAGGTACGGCAGGAAGGGTGCCAAAACACAGTCCCCGGGTGGGCCCGTCCCTGTCTCTTCCCTTTGTTTACACCATCCCTAGTCACAGCTGGATCCACTCACCAACCTCCTTGTCATCCCTGTCTGAGCAGAGCACATACGCCAACACCTTTGAAGCGCGGCCCTAAAAGACATCCTTCCTGTTGCTGAACATAGATCCACGAAGGTGAGACCTGTGGGTTTTAGCCATTCCATTCCACACCTAACTCCCCTTCCTGCTCCAAAGATTTGGGCTAGGGATGCAGGTGAGAGCCCTGGTGTTTGTGTCGTCTCCAAGTTGTGCAGCACCCACACCCTTCCAGCTAGGGCCTGGGTGTCCTGCATTCTCTCGCCAGCCCCGAGGGCTCGGTGTGACCTCTGGATATGGCACTGGAGGTCAGGCGAGGCTCCCTCTCTTCCCGCTGCTCTGCGGCGCCATTAGGTTGGCTCCCTAGAGACTCAGGCCTCACTGCCCGGCCCTTCCCTCCTCTTGGGAGGTTTCGGTCCCCCTTCCTGAGGGCGCACATGTCCCCAAATGGCCAGTTCTGATGATTCTGCATTTCTTCCCAACATTCGTGTCCTTTCTGGGCACTCTGAGGAAGGAAGGGCCGTCCAAGAGGAAGGAACTGGAAAAACAGACTGTCATCGAAGAGAGGTCATTGATGCTGAGTGTCATGGACTGCACGTGTCCCCTCAAACTCACGTGTTGAAGCCCTAACCCCCAGTAGGATGGTATCCGGGGGTGGGGGCTTTGAGAGGTAATTAGGCCATGAGGGTGAAGCCCCCATGATGGGAGAGTCTTTATAAGAATGGGAAGCTCTCCTTCTTCCTGCCACATGAAGACACAGCAAGATGGGGGTCTGCGGGCCAGAGGAGGGTCCTCACCAGACACCTACCATACTGGAACCCTTATCTCAGCCTTCCAGCCTCCAGAACTGTGAGAAATAAATTTCTGTTACTTAAACCACTCAGTTTATGGCATTTTGTTACAGCAACCCAAGCTGACTAAAACACCAAGAAAATGCTTCTGCGTGGAGTTTACTGTCCTTTAGGCCCTCAAGAGAGTAGGTACAGATTTTTAGAAATTTTTATCTCGCTGGAGATTCCTGGAAGCAGGCACATGAAGCGACACTAGATACACAGCTCAGCAGAATTGTTAAGACATGGACTCTGGGTCCAGACTACCTTCGCTTAAACCATTGCTTTGCAATTTACTAATTATGGAAACATGGACAAGTTCTTCAACTGCCCTGAGCCTCGGTCTCCTTGTCTTTAGAAGGAGGCTGTTGAAAGAATTAGATGAATTCAACAGATGTAAAGCACTCAGAGCTGCCTGATGCACTGTAAGTGCTGCTGAAGGGCTAGTTCGAGATGACGATGATAGCGATGCTGGTAATTAAAGCTGGAGAGATTTGAGCAAGAGAGATATGGGAAGACCACATAAGGCAAATAATTTGAAAGAGCTCCAAGTTTCCATTCACCATCAGGTAGCAAATAGTCCAAACTACCACTTTGGTCCAATTTAAGGGCTGGGGCCGGAAAAGCTTCCTGCATGGGATACTGACATTCCATCAATCCCAAGCTTCCAAGATAATACAAAACCCTGCCCCAAAGCCAAATCCCTGTTGGCATCACTGTCATTAAGAAGTTTCTTATCAAGTTGTGGTGTATCTATACAATGGAATACTACTCAGCCATAAATAAGAATGAAATAATGCCATTTGCAGCAACATGGATGGACCAGGAGATTGTCATTCTAAGTGAAGTCAGAAAGAGAAAGAAAAATACCATATGATATCACTCATATGTGGAATCTAAAAAAAAAAAAAGAGAGACCCAAATGACCTTATTACAAAACAGAGACAGACTCACAGACATTGAAAACAAACTTGTGGTTACTAGGGAGGAATGAGGGAGGGATAAATTGGGAGTTCGGGATTTGCAGATACACACTACTATATATAACACAGATAAACAGCAAGGTCCTACTGTACAGCCCAAGGAACTATATTCCATATCTTGTAGTAACCTATAATGAAAAAGAATATGAAAAGGAATATATGTTTGTATAACTGAATCACCATGCTGTATGCCAGAAAATAACACAACACTGTAAATCAAATATACTTCAATATAAATAAGTAAGTAAGTAAAAAATAAATAAATAAAAGAAGCTTCTTATCAGTTCTCAGGTCGAGCTAATAGTAGGGTCTAGTGGTAGAAAGAGCACATGGTATGAAACTGTGGACAGTCCAACAAGTATTTCTATTCATTCTAATAGTGTGAAGTATTAAACCAACAATGCTTTAGTTTACCACCTCATACCCTAGATGGTCCAAAGTTATGTTTATCAGCTTTAATAAGACCACATTTTACAAAGTGCTTTTCATCTCCTTGGTCAGTTAGGTCTCATGAGCACTCTGTGAGCCAGCGGGGCAGGGACCAATCTTATCCCTAGTTCAGGGACAACCAAGCTAAGGCTCAGGGTATTATGTGTCTTATGCAGAGCAATGCAGCTAAAAAGTGAGAGAACCCAGCGCTGAGGGACAACTACAAGACAAAGCACCCACTCAGTAACCTGAGATGCTGATGAGTGAGGGCATGAGAAATGATATTAAGGGTCAGCATTTTATTTTATTCCTTAATAAAGTCAAACTATGGAAACAACTAGAAGAAAAACTCAATCTCAAGTCCCAGCTGAAGGTGGTAATAATCCCCCTATCTTCCCCTCACTTTTTTTTAAATCATAAAAGCAGGTAATATTATTCTGTCATGTCCTGGAACCAAACTGACCATGACCTCGGGAGCAGATTAAAAATCCATTCATATGGCTATGAGTGACCAGTAGGTGAACAATGGGTAAATAGCCTGAAATATCACCAGGCACTCATGCTGTGCCAGGGTTCCTAAAGTAGTGGTTTTCTTTTTCTCACCAAGAAAGATTTATTTATATTTTTCTAGTTCTTGTTGAGCTTTGACAGCACCCCATTCTGAGCCATGACAAACTTTGCCATTAAAATAACATCTTGGATAAACCACATTTCTCCTGGGGGTTCAGAAATGCTTTTTCACACTTTCAAGCCTATAAACCCAGTAGGGGTCGATAAGCTTATGTGGTCTGAATTCAACTGTTTCATTTCTTTTCAAAGCAAGATGAGAAAAGATGGGCAGATATGTCTGCCCCAACGGATAGATGACAAGAGCACAGATTCCAGGTCTCCTGGTGCCCTGTCCAGTCACACTGGACTGTACACATAAAGACGAGCACAAGGAGTAGGTGCTTTCTCTGGTATCACTCTCCATCCTACTGGCACAATGTGTGGATAACACGTGGAGTGACTCCAGGTCCGGCAACATATGAGGCCATTGCCTTGTGCGGTCAATCTCAGGGAAAGCAAGTCCCTGAGTTATAAACAAAGGACTGCTAAGTTGCATCAGAAGAAAACTGGGAAGTTGCTTGGGTCTGAAGCCTGAGTCTCTGCCTGAGTCTCTGCTTATACTTGGCAGTGTTGAGCCCTACCTGCCAGACTGAACTACACAAGGCATCGATGCCTAGTGAGGAGGTGCCAAAATAAAGCACAGAAAGTAGCTGCAGGGACCACGGATGCAACTCTGCTTATGGCCTATGTTAAGCCAATCACCAATTCTGCCCTAAGGAAATTAATGCTCCTCCCACCTTGTTAGCCTCAGAAAAGAGGTCTTCTTCTGTTCAAGTCCTCAAAAGTCTCTCAAATGATGGAGTAGACTCTCAATTAATTTATTCAACACTAAAATCACTCTTTGGGGAAGAACCCAAAGATACGTGCAATTAAATTAATAAAGTAAGTATCAGTAATCATTGATTCTTTTGGCTATGTCTGTAAGTTTACCTAGTCAAGTTGGCCCAAAAGATTTAATTTATGTTTTCATCTTCACCTTGGGAAATTGGAGAAATTGCTCTATATTTGTAATCATCTTATATCTATGTATATAGGTGGCAAAACACAGGCCATCATAACTTAAATTTCATGATTTGCTTAGCATCCCTGAGAATCTTATTGAAGAAAAGTGCTTGGTTACCTGGGAAACTGCTCCTTTAAGGGAAATGGTGCAGAATTCTAGAATTTTATTTTGTGCTGATGAACACGGGGTGATGACTTCTCAGGTCTGATATTATGCTGATTAAGTGCACTCCCTGGTGATTGGATGATTATCGCTAACTTCCCTGGAGGGTATTGAATTTTAGCCAAAGTGTTTGCTTCCATGGAAGATGGCCACCCAGAATTGCCTCTTTCTCAGCAACACTGCAATCAAGCTCATGGTTTGGTCTGGCAGCATCTACAGGGCCCTCCCGCGTGCAAGAGGAAAGGCAGGAACCTCTGCTGGAGTCACTTAGAAACCAATGAGTGAAGTCACTTTGAGGAGCTGAGAGCCGGGGTGGAACCAAACTGCAGGGTTGCTCTGCCCCGCATTTGCTTCTTCTGGCTTTTGTTTTGCTAAAGCCTCAGGCTTTGAGATTATACAAGGGAGATAGTGGCGTGTCTTTGAGACAAAGCAAGGAAATGAGAGATTCTTGGAGAAGATTACAGTCTGAGTGTCCCAAGCAGCATCATGACAATGGCAAGTTCTGGGAGGGAGACCACTGTCTTCCAGACACAGGGATGCCCAGATTTCCCAAGGATCCCTGTGCCCCAAATGCAGTGCGAAGCCACAGAGCTGCTAGACTTGAGGGGACCTCAATGCAGGCTGGATCAGGGGGCACCTCAGTGGGGACCAGTGAGGATCAAGGCAAGAAGGGCTTTCCAGGAACTAGAGATCTGATGGAGATGGAGACCAGACCCCCAGAAACAAGGGAAATAGCATTTCTCTCTGTGCATGATACTTGCATATCAATTTCCATATTATTTTGGGAAGGAAGAAGCCGTTCTCTCTTCCCCATGAAAGCCATTCATGAATCCCTGGTTAAGAGCCCAGCTCTACAGAATATTCTTTTTGTCCGGCTTGTTCTTGCTATTATTCTTCATATTCCTTTCTTCCATTTCTCAATTAAGCATCATTTATTCAAAGCCTGAAAAGGAACCTTAACAATAATAATAGCTATGTTTTTATGAAAGCACCTTCTGTGTATCAGGGCATTTTACATATTGATGCTTCTGATAACTCTAGCAGGTAGGTATTAATATTTGCTATTTTTAGATGAGGGAAATTAGGCCCCAAAAGGTTGTTATTGTAAGTTACAGAGCTTGTAAGATCAAGGTAAGACTCAAGTCATGGCTGGCTGGCTCTAGAGCAGTGGTTCTCAAACACTGCCACACGTTAGAATCATCTGGGGGTTTTAAAAAGGTCCCCGTGCCTGAACTGCACCCCATCGCTAATTAAATCAATATTCCTGGGGGCGGACCCTGGACATGAGTATTTTTTAACTCCCCGGGTTGATTCCGATCTGCAAGAGACCTGTTGCCAAGAGCTGGTGTCCAAAAGCCTCTGTATCTAACTGTTGTAGCCCCTCCCTAGGAAGCAAGCCTGCACGGGGTCTGTGACCTCCGAATTCAGCACTAAAAGTCACCCTCAAAACTCACTTATCTTTAGACAGAGAGGTAGGAACAAACAGGAGTTGCTCTTTCTGTTTAGTTTAGGTACTTGGCTGATGAAGCCTCCTGAGCCCACCCCACCCGAATTTTCTCCAGTTTGTCTCTTTAATTGCATGCAGGTTTGCTGGCACTTCTGGCTGAAAAGCTCTCCTCCTTGTGGACAAGTCTGTGCCTGGCCACCTCGCTCGCTTCGGACTTGCTGGGAGAGGGCTCTGGTGTGCCTCGGCGGGCTGTGTCCTCCAGCTGGCGCTGTGTGAATGAGGGTCTCCAACACGCAGTTAGATGCTCTAACGCTAGCTGACTCACTCCTGGCAGGGAGTGAGGAGACCCGGCCAGGCAGTCCTGACGAAGACTGTGTGAACACCAGCAGAGCTGGCACTCCTCAGGGCTGGGTGAACTGACCCCCTCTGCCAGGTACTCTCATCTGGGCTTGTCACAATCTGGGTCCCAAAATCCAAACGATGTGCCTTTGTCAAGGCGAGGGAGCCATCACAATGAAGACCCGTCTCTCCACGGCTGCCACAGATGGAGAATTAAGAGGGTTAGGTGATAGGGCATGATGGGTAAAGGCCGGCGATGGGAGTGCGGCTGGACTTGGGGTCAAGTCCTGTCTCTACCACTTACCAGCTGTGCAGCTTAGAACAGGTTTCTTAATCTCTTGAAGTTTCAGTTTCCTTATTATAAAGTGGAAGTAATTATAGTACTTCCCCATGGGAATTTTGGAAGAATTCAATAAAATAATGCATATAAAGCACCGAGTATAGTGTCCAGCCAAGGTAGCCAGTGAATGTTAATGGTCACTTTCACACATGACGATCGATCGCCAAGTACCTACTATGTGTTAACACTGAGGCCCCAAGGCTACCAAGAGTGCTCAATCGAACTCTAATTAGAAGACGGGTAAGAGTAAGAGAGTTGGGCCTCTGGCCTCGTGATTATGCAATAACAGAGGGTAATTTTTCCAGAGAAGACAAGCCAAAAGAGTTAAAAGTAGGTCAACTGGCCACCTAAATGTTGCCAACTTGCAAGGCAGGACAGTTAAGCTGAGATAGATTTCCAAGTGCACACGTAGGAACATTTAGGTCCCAGACAGTTCTCCCTCATAATGCTCAATTTTTTCACAAGAGATCTTAGAGACCATCTTATACAAAATCTCCATGTTACAATGGAGGAAAACAGAGCCCAGAGGTCAGGGGGGCGGCCCCAACTTTCCCACAGGTGAGTGCAGCCCAGGCGTGGAGCGTAGGCTTCCCCAGCCCAGAGTCAACGTCCCTTCCATGGCGCCACAGCGTCCCTTGTAAGACATGTGAATAACAGATTACAATTGATGGCGCTGATCATCTCTGTTCATCCCAGCCACTGGAATATGTTATCTACGGACTAAGAGGAAAAGAACAATCTAATAAGGTATTTAGGAAATTCAGAACACAGAGGTCAGATCCTGAATAAGGTTCTGCTCCTAACCAACTAGGGAATTACTTGACTTTTTTGTGATTCCCTGTCCTTTAGGACAGAGGATGGCACGTGTTTTCTGCAAAGCAAATATTTAGGCTTTCCATGCTGGACGGACTCTGCCGAAACTATGGCAGAATCTTTGCACTCAGTTCTGCTGCTGTGGCACCATGGCAGCCCTTGACAAGTCACAAAGGCACTAATGTGGCTGTGTGCCAGTTAAACTTTACTTACAGGCACTTGAATCTCATCATTTTCAAGTGCCATGCAATATTCTTTTGGATTTTTTTCAACAATTTAAAAATGTTTGCAGACAGAACAAAACAAGTAGTGGGCCTTGGTGTGTCACTGGCCTGCCATTTGCCGAGCTCTGCTCTGGAAAAGGGACTCAGGACTAGCTGGTCCCCTCGCTTCACTTTGAAACGTTTTATAAGTAAATAGGTTAGTTATATAAGCACAGGGAAGCCCTGGTTTGACTATAGTTTGAAAAAAAAATGATCTAGAAATTTTAGTTATGCATATGTAATGAATGCAAGCCACGATTTTAGTTGTACATATGTAGCGTAATGTAGGTATTGAAAAATGAATGTAGTTCTAGATTGCATGAAGAGACAAAAAAGCATTCAGGCCATATGAAAAAATTATCCCAATATGTGGTTCAGAACACATGTATTTCTGAGAGCCAACTGTAAGGAGACCATTAACGAATCTGGTGGTTCCCCCAGAGAGGGAATTAAGACCTTGAGAGGTAACTGTGTCCGAGTGAGAAGGCAAGGATGACACTTATCCAGAGAGCAGAACCAGAGCCACTGGGTATCAGTCAAAAGAAGGCAGACGTCAGTTCAACAGACAGACTCTCCGGAGCTGGAGCTGTACCGCAGTGCAGTGAGCCACCTTGTACACAGGGCGAGACTCTCGCCTCACATACAGGGTGAGACCACCCAGATTATTCCCACCACTGGGGACATTCGACTGGAAGCTGGCTGACCACCTACTAAGGATGCGGTGCATGGTGTCACACTGCTGAGGAGACGAGCTCAGCTAAATGACCTCGAAGGTTCCTTTTTGGATCTAGGAGTCTACACAGTGAACTAGTGCATAGAAAGGCACGAGGCAGAGACTTGATGTGCAAGATGCTGGGAGGCTTTAGTGCCCTGCGTAGCCCCTCTCTTACCTACAGTCCTAAGGACAGTGACATGATCTTCAGCCTTCTCGGCTCCCATCCAAACTAGCCTCACCCGAGACCACCCAGCTCACGTCCCCAAGGAAGGGCTCCAGGAGGTGCGTGCAGGGGGCCCAGGGAGCACAGGGTAGGACAGCCTGTCTCCCTGGCTTCTGCCTCGAGCTCGGCTTGATCTTGTGTTGGGGCCAAAGATTGCAGTAACTGGATTATCAACAAAAGGGTGGAACTGGAGGGATGTATGACTTCAAAACATAGCTAGCTATTCAAAGGCAGATCATAGGAAGGAGAGAGGGTAAGAGAGACTGGGAAGGAGAATGGTCTCGCCCAGCTTCCTCCCAGACGTTGACCAGAATCAAGCCTTTCTTAGCTCTGCGTCCAGAGCTGAGAAGGAGTTCCCCCTCCCCGCCCCCGTTCCCCTGTGCCTGGAAACCCATTTCTACTGACACAGACTGACTTCGGGTGTTTTAGTGAAAGGGCTGAGTGTCTTACCCTTCTCGTTCATCATCCGTGTTGTAATACACCTGTGGAACAAAACAACAGGCTTACTGCCGGTCACACACCAGAAAGGGAAATACATTCCATGACGCACAGGCCTTCCTGTGCATTACACTGTCTCTTGAAAAAGACAAAAGACAAACCTGTTTAATGATGCTGTGCATGTGTGTCTAATACAAATTTAACCTTCTCATAGCCTCCCTGGGGTTAATTCTTAGATTTTAATCAACTCCCTATAGCCCCTAAGCCAGATCTTGGGTTTGACAATGAGGAAATATTTAAGGAAGATCTAAAAATCACTGTTTAGAAAGGTCTTGGAGCAGGGCCTGTGAGTAACCGATCCCATCCGGCCCGCAGGGGAACTGACTCCAGGCAGTGCGCTTTGGCGAGGGGAGGGGAGCAAGAGGGTCCCCCGGCAGTAACCCCAGATCTCTGTTTATTCCCCAAAGGGTCCTCGGTTACCCTGGCATCCCATAACCACAAAAATCCAGGAGTCAGCTATCTTCAGGCTGGGGAAGGTCATTTCACTCTAAGAGGTATTCTGATCAGAAGGCAGACCTCAGAAAAGAGACTTCTTTAGGTGGTCAGCATGGAGGCAGGCAGAATCAGATTTGAACAAATAATGAAGCATCCTTATTATTTGATGCGACTCAAGAAATCCAGAGGGAATCTGCTACGTATGTTAAGTCCTCTTGACTCAGTTATTTATGAAAATTAATTGTGGGTAGCCTTTTGTGAGCTTCAACTGTGTGCTTCAGGAATATTTTTGTTTGGGTGAAGAACAACACTCTAGTATCCCACATTCACACACGACCTTTGAAAGTCACCTCTGGTTCTAGGACATTTCATCGCTGTCCCTGCCACAGCCACCTGGGAGTGGAACAGCCGTGCCTAGACTGACAACCTCTGTGCAAACTTCCTCAAAGGCTCTCGGCAGTCCCCGCGATGCTGCCAAGCCCAGACTTAGTTATATAACAAAGCTAGTTACCTGGAACTTTTTGGGAATGAGTCATGCTAGTCACTAGCCTGGATTTCCACCGGGAACTTCTTCCTCTTAAATTTTCTTAGTGTCTATTGTACTGTATACTTTGTTTCTTTTTAAAAAAAATTTTTTTTTGGTTTAGTCCTTGGGGATTTCCCCTGTTTTCTTTCAACTTCAGCTATGCATTCAGCATGTCGTTTCTTCTTAAACAGAAAACAGTGAAGATAAGAAGCTTCCTCCTCACCACCCTAAGTCTCAGTGTGGCATCGGAGCACCTGTCGTTGGGATGTGCTAGTAACGGGACCACCGCAATGCACACTGAGTGACCCATGTGAGCGAGAGAGTCTGGGCCATGGCACTGCACACACAACTGGGTATCAGGGTAAAGGACGGCTCTCTGCAAAGGTGACTAGGGACCCCAAGCTGGAAGCGGCCTCCTCTTAAGCATCTTCCTGGCTCCTGAACGGCCCCTCCTATCAACACCCTCGCACTGTCATTCCTCCCCGCCGCACGTAATGACCTAGTTTCTCCTTGGTCACTTGCAGGGCTTCTTGCACGAATTTAATTTCTAAACAGTGTTTCTCAAACTTTCGAGTGCATAAGAACTATCTGGAGACTTTGTCATAAATGCAAATTCCATGAGCCCCCCCCCCCCCGGAGGGGGCGGATTTTAATTTCAAAGACCTGGAATGGAACGTGGGAACCTGAATTCTCATCAAGAGTGCCCGTGATTTGGGGGAGGATGGTTTACCAGCCATGAGTGGGGAGATGGTTCTTGAGAGTGTGTGTGGGGGAATGAGGTCCTCCTGGGGTTCAGATGCCTAAAGGAAGGCTGATACCTGCAAAGTACCCATTACCCAGCAGCGTGATGCCTCTGCATCCCACAGTTTCTCCCAAGCTCCCCATATCACTTGCTTTTAAAGGCATTCCCAACGAAGGCCACATGACTATCAGGGCTTCAGTGCAAGGAGTGGGAGACAGGATCTCCACTGTGCCTGCACGTTGGGCTCACGCCCTCGTACAAGGTTTTGATAACCGTCTGATGACTATTCCAACCTACTAGTGCATCAATGAGGTAATGAGGACGGAGAGGACATGCGGGCCGACAGTGAAAATACCTGCTCCCCAGCCCGTGTCTTTGGGTGACCACAGCTGATGGGCCTTCCACATGGCTTGGGGTGCTCACTGACCATGAAAGCTAGACGGCTGCGTGCTCTGAAGTTGTGCAGAGCTGCCCTGGGCTGATTTTACCAGGCTCACGCTTGCGGTGGTTCCTGAGCTGCCCACTATCACCTGCCTTCCTTTCCTGCCCACCCTGCTCCCTCATGGTAAAGCTGGCCCAGCCTTTGACCAGCCATGGCTGGCTCTTGCTTTGCACGTTAAAGCTAGCCAACCCCTGCCCCCTGCTACTTCCAGCGCCACGGCACTGCCCTCTTCCCTCCTGCCCCTGGACCCGTCTCCCAAGGCTCCCAGCGCTTCTAAGAAAAGGCAACCTTCAAAGTCCCAGCCAGCCTCCATAGGTGCTCCTGTCTTTTGACCAAGAAAGCTGATCAACCAGAGGATAGTCACGTGTTGTTCCAGGGCACAAAAGAGTGTGTTCCTTTGTGGCCCGGCTCTGGCAGGCTCCCTCACTGACCCCCTTAACTCTGACTCCAAGGCCACAGGCAAAGCCTGAGGCTCTTCAAGGGTGGTGCCCAGACAGCAGGACCCTTTGCCGATGCCCCAGAGGACTCTAACTGGGCTGCCTTACAGACCACTGAAACCAACAAACTGTGAAGACTACGCCTTCTTTCTGATTCAGCCACAGTCTAGGAGCCCAGTTCAGGACACGGAGGGGGCAAATGAGGCCAGAGGACTGACAGTCCCGAGCAGCCAGATTTGGTCACATTTTCTCTGAAGACTCATTTACAGCTTTGTGTATTTCAGGGGAATCTTGCCAAGAAAACAGGTCAGGCTGTCAGCTTTGACACGGGGCTGAAGCCAGAATCATGACAGTAAACAATAAGAGCAATTTAACTCAATTCTCTCCTCTCTTCTGGAAAGTGTGGACACCTAGCTTCAAAAAAAATCCCACAGGCAAAGACTGTAAACACACAAGTCACCACCATGTTATGGGGAATTTGAAATAAATAAAATTAGGTGCCAGCACGCATATCTTAATAAATCATAACATCTTCCTTTCTTCTTTGGGTCCTTTTCCTATCAAACAAGTAAGACAAGATGGGAAAGTTAAATTTTAGTGGAATGTGCTCTAAGAAAAAATCTATAGGTATTTTGTTACCATGTTGTGTCAAGAACAGCGACAGAAAAGTCCTGGTTGTGTAACAGCTTTGTCTCATACATATAATGAAGTGACACAGGGGACAAACTTCCTCAAGAGAAAGTTAAGCCAATAATGATTTCTCCTCTCAGACTAAGAGGAGAATTCCAGCGAGTGTCTTTGAATGGAAGAAAAACTTGAATGTGTCAGGAAGCACCTATTTCTTGAAATGGACCTTTCCTCAGAGGACTTGGCTTTTAAACAAAAACTAATCAACGCTAGAGTCACTAAACCTACTGGTTTGGTGAAAGGCAACTCTGCCTAATGCTAGGGAAGTAGTTTTTTTTCCCACACAATTTTAATTTATCACATAAAATAAATAACACTAACAATATTACTAAAAGAAAAACAATCACCCATCTCATAACCCTACTCATCAGGTATCACAATTTTTCCTGATGAATTTCAGGTACGTATTTGGAATCACAGTATAGACACAAATGGGTATTCTATTTTTTATCCCCACTAAACACTATCATAACTGGTTCCTGTGTTGCTACATCCTTTCCATAATTATAATTTTAGTGGCTGCATAATATTTCACCAACTTGAGCTACCAAAGGAGTACCTATTGGGCATTTATGTTATTATAATATTATCTCCATAATTTCACTTGTACATATACCTAGAAGACAGAAACTATTTTTTTAAAGTCTTGTCTACAATCTCACTTTTCTTTTGGTGTAGAATAACTTACCTATTCAAGAGTAACTGTTAATTTACTAAGGGAAAATTTGTTGATAGAGTTTTATTTAATCAAAGAATTCTTCCTCTTGTGCCACTGTTAAAAGTTACAGGTACAACTTCCCACCAGTAGATGGAGCTCCATTGCATCAGGCGGATCCCACATGACAAAAATAACAAAAGAAAACTTTTCTTAAAGGTTACCAGCCTCCTTACTTTCTTCCTCTTTCACTTCTTTGTCAACACTTCACAGATAACAGCTCACTGTCTTCTTCCCCTTACTAAGTCGGTTTCCTCCCCTGAGATGTTCCTTTCTATAAAAATTCCATTTTCTGTAGGAAATGACTGACTTTTTGCCCAATGCATGGAGTGGAGGTTTTATTTTTAAAGTCAACAGTGCCTGAAGTGATGCTATCTGAAGGCTCTGCTAGCCCCACGGATGGACGGCAAGTGGATGTTAGCAGGTAAGGCCATACCTGTCCTGTCCTCTGCAGGTTTGCAAAGTGAACGTCGGGTATGAAGAGGACTGGCTGGGAGTGCAGATCGGGCATCGTTTTGAAGTAGGTGATGTCGCTCTTCTTCTGTAAGGGTATCGCTGCCAACTTCCCATCAGAGGCTGGACACGATCACAAAACCCACACATGAGCGGGCTACGAACGACTGAGAGCTCTCACCTGTAAGCTCTAGTCTTAGCCAGAATTCCTGATTGTCTCCTCTGAAGTTTCCCAAATGCCAAGATGTGAACACAGCTTAAAAGCCTCTCCTCTCCTACCACCAAACTAACAGAAAGAGCGGGACTTCGAGTGAGCTCTCCCGACGGGGAGCTCCGGTTCCCTCGCCCCCCTGTCCCTCTCTGAGCCCTAGATTCCTTGTCTGCAGAAGGAGGGGGTTGGTCTCTCCATATTAGAAAAGCCCCTCCTTGCTCAAACACTGTGATCATGTGATTCTGTCTGCTTCTCACAGGGATGGCTCACCCAGCCTCCACTGCTAGGGAGAAGAAAGCCGGCCCTCGCATGTCTGCGTTTTACTTGCAACCCCCTCCTTTCCACCCGTTCCCCAGGGACCCAGGGCAGCGAGGCCCACCCCTCGGCAGCCACACTCACAGTTGTTGCACTGGGTTTGGGAGGCCTGGCCTTTCCCCTTCTTCCTGTTCTGCTTTCTCTCTTCATCTCGGATTTTTCTTTCTGCTCCCTGACAGGGAAAAACAAATGCAGACAAAGCCGCACATGTGACCAGAGCATGCAAAAAAGACCTTCTGCGCACAAGTCACAGGGGCGAGAAACCACACGCGGGCAGGAGAGCAGGTGGCTCCATCCCCTTCCCTCTGGTGAGGCCAGGCCTCGGCTCTGAAGGTGGAGACCGGCCCTTCGTCTACCCTACATTGCTGGCTTCCAAGGGAGCCACTTCCCCCAGGTTTCCCCCCCTTTTTGGTATCTTGCCTATTTAAACAACTCTAGTTTTCACTCCCTACAGAAAGACCAGACCCAGTTCCCTATCCCAGTGAAGCCGCTTCAGTACCTTTAGTGATTGTAATAAAACGTCATAGGACGAAGCATTGGCCCGTCAACCTCATTCCTAGGCACGGAGAGGGCATTAGACTTGAGCGTGAATTCCCTATACAGCTTTTCCTTTGCTCGCTGGTATGGAACTTTCAAAAATCATCACGGTAGTGAAATGAAGGAGGGCGTAAGGAAACTGCACAGGATGTAAGATCACTTGGTCCATACGAGTATGATTTTGGGTTTTGCTTTACTATGTTCATATGCTGTTGGAGATGGTGCTCATTCAACCAAATAGAGAAGAGTTTGGTCTGTTCACCTCCTTTTTGCCCCTCTGTTCCTTGTAATCTGACTTTTTCATTGGCTTCTCTTGCCAAATCCATCTGACTTAACCAGTTGACCATCACGTTATGTCTCTTGCCTTCCTGGCCTACGATGATTTTTCAGTTAGCCTCTTCTCTTTCTGGTCATTCTTCTATGTCAGCTTTGCTAACTCATCTTCCTCTTCTGACTCCCCAAATACAGACGTTCCAACACAGTTGCCTTTTCCTTTCTCTCTCTCCATTCTTGCGGCAGAAGAATTGATCTTCACTTATTTTTCTACGACATTCTAGACAGGTGACACCCAGGTAGACACCTCCCAGCCGAAACTCCTCCCCTAGATTTGACATGTGCATTTCCTGTTCCTGCCCTTTGTGGCAGCGTATTTCAAAACTAGTAAAGTGTGGACTGGCCAGCAACTCTACCTCTAGAAACTGCCCCCAACTTACCAAGTATAAAAGAGATGGATTTGAGAGTATAAAAATTTAATCCTTCTGTTACACACACACGCAAATCAATTAAAAAGCAAAGGACAAATTGGTGATAAAACTTGCAATAAAATATCATGTAAATTACCTCATTAATATGTAAATAATGATTCAAATGTAAAAAGCAACTACCATGCCAATAAAAAAATGAACAAGAGTCGTGAAAGAGGCAATTCCCAGAAAAGGACACACAAATGGTTTGAATTGAAACATTGAAATATATGTTTTGCTTATCAAACTTTTAAAAAAGCAGACTCCCAATTCTGGCCAAAGTAAGGCCATGACACCACGGGAATTTGTGGCATCATAAAGGACATGGCTTTAGAGCTGATTCTTGAAGAATGAGTGATTACAGCCAATCCCTTACGTGGCACTTACCCTGTGCCCGGTGAGTTCTAATAGCTTTACATAGGTAAGATTTGGATAGTTAAAATATTTTAACCAGATATTTTAAATATGCATTTTTTTGTCAAAAAACTTCTTACTACCAAAAGGGAATAATTATCTCACAGTGCTTCACTTTTAAGTTTTGAATTGTCACTGATATTTATAAACCGTGGAAATTCATACAAAGAAAGAGCTAAAATATAGAAATATTTCCTCTGGAAGTCTCTTCAAGATATACTAAGGTTTTGTAGAGTTTTTTTTTTTTTTTTTTTTTTGGCCAGATAACATAATATTTTCAAAAAATAGAGGGTTAAATGCACAGACATTACCTTGTTCAAGTGGGTGTGAAATATAAGCAAAAGGCCCCTATTTTTCATTTTTCTGTTGTGTCCATGTAAGACATTTTTTTCTACATATTTGAGGTTCTGTAAATATAGTATTCAGTGTAAGTAGAAATGTGGAACTTTACCTATATAAATTACAGCTCACCCAAGATACACCCCAAGATTTGTCAAACAATTTTGTTTCTAAATTAGTGTTTTGTTTTGTGCTATTTCTATGAGGAAAACGTCTAGAACTAATCTGTTTCTGGATTTATGTATGTTCAACGTCAATTTTTAGAAAATAGAGTCACCAGCTTACTTTTTTACAGGTATTTTTTGATAAGCCAAACCCAAAGGATTAAAACAAAAGAGTAGATCTCCGTAGAGCCTAGTCTTGGAGCCACATCTATGTAAGAAATTTCCTGCCCAGAAGGCCCAGATATCAGCACTAGAAAATAATTCTGATAGTTTTCAAATTTAGGAGAACCACAGTTCTCATTTCTAAAATGAAGCTTTGACTTCACGATGACCCGGGGAGGCTTTGATACATTCAATTAAAATGGAGAAAGTGTCCTTGAACATGACCTTCCAAGAATTCCTTTCTTTCCTGTGATTATCTGTGACCCACAGCTTCTAGAAAACATTCTTTCCACTCTTACTAAAGTGCAAAGAAATCTAGTTCTTCCAGAAGAGTATAATTTGCTACAAACACCAAATTTATCATTTGGAATAATTTCCCCCACCTATATGTTCACTACGGAGGGTTAAATTTGAAAAATATGCCTGAGTAGTTCCTGATTATCTTGTGATCACTTTTGCCACCTCTTGAGAGGTGATCTTTGTTTTTTTATTTGACTCTTAAATTGTTTCTCTTAAATTTATTTTAAGACTGTGGCGTCAACCTAAAGTTGGCCAAGTACCAAGAAAACACCAAGGGGCGGATTCCTTAGCTCTTCATAATCTTTAACAGCCATTGCCTCCAAGATCATTCTAAACAAGAATTAATAAAGAGAAAAAAATTAAAGAGAATGCGGCTTTATTCTCAAGTTCTGAACAATATATAGTTGTTTGCAGTAATGAAATTCTTGTTTTTCATGAGAGATAATGGAAGTAATTAAATATACAGATATGCATATAAGTATTGATGTAGGCAAAGCTAATAGACAGATCCTGAATTTTTTTAAATTCCCAAACATATGTATTTCAATAGAAGTATCATAATATCAAAAAAAAAGTTAGAGAAAGCCTTTAATTTCATCTGCAATTTCACAGGTGCATTAATTAGAAATCAAGCTTGGGAACTAAAAATAGTACAGAAGTCCATCTGTTTAAAACTTTGGACTGTGATTGGGAAATTTAAAACGGAATAGCTCTTAATTTTTTTGCTTTAGAAGAAAGTTCAAAGTGCAAGAATTAAACTGTTTCTCTTTTCAACCTCCTAGGAGTGAATTTTGTCTGGATTTTGAGATTAGAGCTGGAAATATGATAACAAATTATAATAAAAGATTTTATGTCTAGCTTATCAGAAAAATTAATAACGGTTAAGCTTAATACACCCTGCTTGTCCCGTGAGATTTCTTCCTTATGGGTTTTCTCTCCACATCAGGACGTGTGAAGTAAATACTACCCACTAGCAACTCTTTACATCACTAACTTCTTAGAGTCCCTCTCATTCTAGAACATAAATGAGCAACAATGCAATAATACAACAATCTCTATTCACTCTGCATTCTTGTTTTGTTTTAATTTTTACTATTTATTGGAACAACTCTGTTGAAAAAAATAATTATATGAGTGTGCCTTAAGCCCTCTCTTTCCTACTTTCAATTCCAACTATGACATAAAGGTAAATGGACAGCCCGGGGCTTCTGTTCCATCCTTCCCTCCCTTTCTCCTTGCTCTTAATCTTACTCCTCACTTTCAAGAAGGAAAGTCATGGAGGGGGATTGTACCATCTCCCTTGAAATTTTTGGGATAAAGTAAGGGAATTCAAATTGCTTAAATGTGCTCCCATTTGTACTTTAAAAATTCCATGTTGTACATCATTTGAAAATGCATTCATAATGTTTAATATGCTGAATTAAAGACATATGTTTGAGATTTACAAATGTTAACCACTATACATAAAAATAGATTTTTAAAAAAAGTTTCTTCTGTATAGCACAGGGAACTATATTCAATATCTTGTAATAAACTTTAATGAAAAAGAATATGAAAAATATATATATGTATCTGCATGACTGGGACATTGTATTGTATACCAGAAATTGACACATTGTAACTGACTGTACTTCAATTTAAAAAGGTTAAAAAAATAAAAAAATAAAAAATAAAGATATAAGGAGTATGAGTCTGGAATCATAACTGGATTTACATCCAGCTCCTTGACTTTCTCACCAAGTGACTCTGGGGAGTTACTTGTGCTCGCGGGCAGTGTTCTTATCCGCGCAACTGTGTCTGTCGACTTAAATGGCCTCTGTAGAGGCCACATAGAGGCCACCTGACTGTCCCTGAGAGGGCTGTGCCACTCTGACGATTAGCACTAACTGAGATCATCACAACCTGAAAGGCTGTCAGGGTTTCAGAGCTATTTGCTGCCAGGCTGCATGCATGTCTTTAAGCCCAGTGCAGTTCCAGTCGATGGTTTCCCTTCTCTCTTCTCCTGACCGTCTCTGCCTTCTGTTCACAAACGCCCACCTCTTCCTACTCTCTTTCACTGCTAAACTACAACTCAGACATCCTAATGGCATGGTCTATCTTTGATACACCTGACTGCAGCACCTTTAAAAGTATGAAAGAATAGGAAAAAGAATATTTATATGTATAATTGAATCACTCTGCTATATACCAGAAACTAACACAACATTGTAAATCAAGTATACTTCAATTAAAAAAAAAAAAAGAATGCTGGGAAATTCCGATTTAGCCACTAACCTCTTTCTTCCCTTCTTCTCCTCTCCCCAGGATTTAATCTGAATTCCCCTTTTATGTCCAGTTAACGCTTATGGCAGTTACCACCTTATTCTACTTTTCATAGTCTCTTCCCATCCTCCCTAATTTTTAAATAATTGCACTATGTCTACATTGTCAGAACATAGACTGCCATGACTGTCTCCCGCATCATTTAAAATTAGCTCTGTAAGTAAATCTACACTTAATGTGCACCATCAGTCCTTTTATCCGTGCCTTTACCACCATATTGGTTGTCTAAAGTTTGCTCTTTACTAGATTCCCCAAGAAGCATATTCCCTGGATTTTTGCTTGTTTGTTCATTGGTAGTTTTGTGTTTGTTTTATTTTGTTTTGCTTTTGCCTGTAGTCTTTATACTTGAAAATCAGCTTGGCTAGACATAAAATCCTTGGCTTACATTTTCTTTACTTGATTACTTTAAATAGCGTTGTCTTCTGGCAAGGTGTTGCTGTTGAGAACTTTGATATTAAAAGTTTCCTTATAAATGACTTATTCTTTATTTTAAATTTCTTAGATGCCCAAAGGATATTTTTAAAGTCCAACAGCTTAACAATTTGATATGGCTACCCTGAATCAAATTTCCCAAGAGCGTGTATGCCATTTAAATATATACACTTTTAATTTTAAGTTTTCCTGGTTTATCACTTTTGGCATTTCTTCTTTTCCACTGTTACTTCCTCAAAGATTCATATTGTATGTCTATTGGCTCTTCTTTACATGGCTCCTGTATCTATTATTTCCTCTTACATGTTTCTTCATTTCTTCTGATTTTTAAAATTCTGCTATTTTTCAACCTGTGTTTCTCTTAAGGCATTATCTTCTATATTTATTCACTCTTGTGTTGCTCGCAGTGTAGTCTTTACTTCTGAAATATTTTAATTTTTTGCTTTAAATTTTTTCCTGATTCTATCAGATCTCTTTTCAAGTCATTCTGTTCTCCGAACATCCCATGTCTGAGTTTTTCAAATTGTGACTTATGTTGTTCTTCATCATTCCTATGACTTTTCTCAGTTTCATTTGGCTCATTTTGGAACATTAGGCTACAGAGTTCACCTGTTTTGTGGGCAAGTCTTTCTGGCAAGCATTGTCCACCAGAAGTCAGTTTTTCATCTTTGTTTCATGAGACATTGTATGGAATTCAACTGCTTTTGTTTCTGCTAGTCATTTCTAAGTGAAATGAGAGGGCTAGGGTAGTCTAGCTTCGTGACTCTCATGTTCCTGTTCAACTGTATTCACAAAGTGATAAAAAAAAATAGTCTTGTATTTCCTGATATCTGCCTACTCTGTATCCTTTCCCCTCTTCCTTTTTATTTGAAACTTCTCTTTCCTTTGAACTTTTTTTTTTTTTTTTTGGTCCAATTTAACTTGGATTCTACTCTCAGGAGGCTTTTCTCAGAGCAGGACTTTATCCTAGAAGAGAGCTTCCATTTATACCTTTCCAGAGTTTATAGAGCCCCAAACCCTTCAAACACATCAATGTTCTGTCCCCTTGCACCGACCAGTAAACTGGAGTCTGCACAGTTCACACCCTCCCACCCCAGTTTCACGTACTGCCCTCAGGTGGTCCACTTCACTCTCCAGTACCCTGGATCAGTTTTGTAGGTTCCCTGTTCTTTGGTCATCAAGTGGTCCCGCTACTTTCCCTCACGACGCTGACATCACACAGGTCTTGAAATTGTCGATGCTTGGTCCCATTCACATCTGGGGTTTGTAAGGGTCTCCTGTCACATCATCATGGGATTTTAATCTTGGCTGTTCTAATTGTTCTGTCTCTTATGGGGGAGTTCAGGAAGATTCAAAAACTAATCTCCTGAGGAATGAACTTATTTTATTGGTACCATTTCCATTCCAAAAGGCTCTAGATGAGAACCCATTTAACTCATAAAATAATAAGGGTTATACTGATATGTTCTGGGACAGGATCTATATACCTACTAAAAACTGTTAATCCCTTATTTCAGTTATCTAAGTGAGTCAGACTCACAGCACAGTGCAACGTCAATCAGTCATTATATTAGTGGTAGAATGACTGACTACAAAGAAAACATAACGCAGGTGACTGATGGCTCCCTTGCTATCTAATCGGAATGAGGATGAAAGATTACCACTCCCGCTGTGGTCGGTAAGTGATTATTTTGACACCACTAGACAAGAGAAGGTGACAAGGGGGAAATGTCATTCAAAGTAATATCTAATAACAAAAATACCTTTATGACAAACTGTCATTTTTACTCACTTTGTCGCAGAAGACCTTGATCTGGCAATAAGCTCTATGAATGGGTTTATTGCTACGATTATTATAACTGTATGTGTCAATCTGAATCATCAGAGGAAGTCCTTTCACCCCTTTTTGGGAGGAGAAATCTGTGCTCAGGCAATTCACGGTGATGAAAATCTGAGAGAGGAAGGAAAAAGAAAAAAAAAGGAAAATTTCACAGGTCACCATAAAGAAGATCTATAAAAAAAGCATAAGCCTTAGACTTAAAAATCAAAATACTAAACAAACCGATAAGGATAACTGAAGAATATTTGGATCTTCTCACAGAAAAAGTGTTGAATGCATAAAACATGATTTCTTATATAACTTATAATTATAAATTGATAAAAATTTTGCTTTTATATTCAATTTTAAAACAGACAATTTAAACTACTTCCCTTTAATGGCATCAGCAAAGTCTCACTTAGTTTTCAAACATGCATAAGTTAACTGGGTGAAATACTGTCTCCTCAACGTGTTAAAACTGTCACTTCTAATAATTATGTCAATTTCTCTCACCTCTAACCCGTGGAATAAAAAATTAAGCCATGCAACCCCTTCCTCTGTGCCTTATTGCACTGGAACATAGTTATTTGTTTACACATCTGTCTCTCCTACCTGAGTGAGATTATGAGAGTTGAGACAACTTCTAATTATTTTTGCATTACTCGTACCTAATGTAGTGCCTGGCAGGGAATAAGCATTCAGTAAACATCTGATGAATGAGGTCAGTGAGTTCACCTGGAAAGCCCACTAGATTGAGAGTCCAGAGCCCCAGGCTTTAGTCCCAGCTCTAGCACTAACCAGCTAAAAGACCTCAGGAAAGTCACTTCTTGTCTTTGGTTTTCAATTTTCCCTTTGAACCATTGTTAAATCCCTCCCTGCAGAACAGAATATCAATACGAACACGCTTTCACTCAGTGAAAAAGTAAAAGAAGAGCTGGCAACGGTGAGACAGGAGACAGGAGGGACGCAGGGCGGTAAGGACACCGGCATCTTCCTCTCACAGCATGAGGTGTCAAGAGACACAACAAAAATGACGTGACTCTGAAAACGTGGAAAATCAAGCAAACGACGAAAGACGATAGCACTGCTCAAGAGAACTGAAAACGGTAATTTTATTATAAAATCTTGGGAGGAATAAAGGGAGGAGAATAAGTGACGAAGTTTAGCCTCCTTTTATATAGTGTGGTGACGTCAATATACACCGTTTTAAGGTGAGTTATCGTGGACCAGGGGTTTGAAGGCAGCACCTAGACTTGTGGAAACCACATGAGTAGGAGGTCTCTGGGGGAAAAGGAAGCACACTGTATTATACTCTCAGTGCTATTTTCATTCAATACCCTAAGTGTTGTTTTTATGTAACAGAAAACTTTAAACCCACTGTTCTTAAATTGTACAGCTAGGTATTCTGAAAACCGTTTCATCTGATGTATTATCTGACTCTTGTTTGATTTGATCCCCTTGACGTTTTCATTCACCTTCAAACCTGGGACCTGAAGCCTTTCACACCACAGAGAACAGCCCTGCAGAAAGCAAGGCACCACTGCCAGGAGCTGCATCTTAAAAGCCATTTTTTGAATTTTTGACGTAACTACCAGGCCTGACCTAATTCATTTCAAGCCCTATGCCTGCAAGCCTTCGGATCTCTCATTTTTAGTGCTATATCCACACAAGGATCATTCTTTATTTCTGAGCGTCTTACTTGGTGATGAGAAACACATTAGCAAGGCACCACATTGACAGTGGTCAAGGCCAGATGACAGGTCTCAGCGACATGCCAATTACAACCACCCTGCACCCCAGGCCACAGGACCTCACTTCTCCAGCCATGTCTGAAAACAAATGCCTAAAGATGATCTCACCACAAATATGGTCATTTCGCACATTCATCCCTTTTATCCATTCAGTCATTCATTCATTCTATAAACATCAACGTACAGTCCACAGTAGGTCAAACACAGTGTTAGGCACTGGGGATACAGAAGAAAGCCAGACTCCAGCCTCACGGAGCTGCCAGTCCAAGGGGAGGACAGACAGGGCAATCCAGCGATGACCAGCACACAGCGGTGAGGGCTCTCCACGGAGAGTGATGTGTGTGCAGAGGCGGCGAGAACACGGAGCCCTGAACTTGGAGGACAAAGTGAAACGCAAAGCCCACAGAGACACAGGGATACGACCAGGGATTTCACAAATACTTGTTTATTATTTAGGAGTCGTGAAGACAGAGTGACTCAAGACGCAGATGTCAAGTGGTTTAGGGCTGCCGAGTGACGAAGGTCAGTAGGAAAGACTGCCGTGCCTGTTTCTCCTACCTAGCGTCCAAGGGGAAATAAACAGAATGTGCTGCCCGCTGCTCCTGGAGATGCCCTCACTGCAAAGGACGGTCATTTGTGCCACAGACATACTCACCACGCCCCCGAGACCGCACTAGGTGCCCGCTCAGAGGCACCAGTTACGGCCCCTGCAGTCACAGAAATCGGAGGACGGCTGGGGAAGGAAAGACAACACAGTGGTGCTCTGAAGATTACAACAGCTTCGTCAAATGCTGATCTTCAGGTCAAAAAATAAAAGCATACTTTCCTAGGGACACTTGACTTCTTTTATTGTTACTGTCATTACTGGCAAAAGGGTTATCTTGGCCAGAATGTGTAAATCAGCACAGCTTTATGCCAGCAAATCAGACGATCACTCTGATGAGCCATGCGGTTGTGTATATTTTTGGCTATATATTTCAAGTAGAAATCTTCCTGCTGGTGGCTGTAAGCCACAGGGGCCTCGACCCAGACTGGTTCGTTCCTCTCCCTCACAAAGCCTGCCTAGTGCTGCAGAAGCCAGGCGAGAACAGTGCCCTGTATTTCCTAAGCTGTTAGGATTCCTGGTTGGCTCACTGATCCCCCACACATGACTCACAGTGGGCATCCACCCAGACAGGCAGGAGGCAGTATTAAATGTGTCCTGGTCAGATCCAAGTCTCAACTAAGAAAGCTTACCTACCGAAACATGTGTATTTATAAGGGCCACTAGAGTGGGACAGAGCCACTGAAATAACAGATTTTTACTGGCAATATCCAACAGTACAGACTAAATCCTCCATGGGGGAGCATAACACTCAGCAACCCCCCCGCCAGTAAACAAGGGCTTAAAGGTCAAATGAGCTACAACACACTGGACTCTACCAGCGGACACTTAGACGTAGGTCCTCTTAGTGGAGAAAGGTCCTTCATAGAAGAGCTAGTGGACCCTCTTTGATTCATGACATCCTGATCCTATAAAAAGCAAACATGAGAACCTGCCTTCTCTGCTACATCGTGTTGCCAGCTCCCAGCGTTATCCCAACAAGCAGAGATTTTATAATGGGATTAGCACTGCTTTCTTCTTGCCTGGATATCTGCTCCAATTGCAAAGCACAGTCTATGTGCTTGATGGTATCATAGTCTCGCTGTACTGCACTTAAAACCAAAATGGTTGAACTTTAACTGCAGCTGGGGGGTTGGGAGGCATGCAAGCACATTAACTAAAACCTTGGCTTGGGACTGATAAGCATTCATTTGTTTCATCTTGCAAACCCAACCATGTCCCAGCTCTATGCACAGCAGGCTAATGTGAGAGCAAATTTCTTGGAAGTTTATCTACAAAGCACTGTTTGTAAATGTGTATTACAGAAACTTAGGGAAAAGGTATGCTTTACCTTACCAAGTGTTCATCCAAATGTCAAGCACAGAATGTTCTTTTTAACTTCAGTAGGAGCCCTGGTTATGTAAAGAAATGCCGTGAACAATTGGTCTGTCAACCGAGAGCTATGAATGCTGTTTTCCTATAATTCTTACAGTACATAATTTATTTTAAAAAAATTTAGTTGAATCAGGTGTATCCAGGCAGATAATAGATACCATTTTAATTTTGTCATCGTTCAAAGATTGATTCAAATTGATCATTTGTAAAGGTACCAAGAACTTTCCAGAAGTAGAGGCTGTCTTGTGGTAACTGACAATTTTTAATAAAATCATTTTTTGACACATGAATTGCAATTCCCATTTTGTAGTCCTTACACAAGAAAAGCAACTTTGCCCAGGTTATATAATATCTCTCAGTTGAACATTATGTGTGTAGTAAGATTTATTAAAATAAACACAGATCAATGGGCTTAGAATTGCTACATTAACTTGATTATGAACTCCTAAGATTTTTCTGACAGCTTGCCATTAAAGTAAATGGGCCAATCTTCATTCACAAAGCAATTTGGGATTTGAAAAATCATAATGTCCATAATTTGATGGGGAGTATTTATTTTCCTCTTTAAACAATTGTATTTGCATCTTCAAGAAGATCCTATGATTAAAGACTAAAAAAGCTACTTATTTCCTAAGGTTGATACTCTAAAGAGCTCTTCTACAAGAAACTGCACACACATTAGCCTCCAAATTACAGGGACAGGCATATATCAAGAAATCAGCACTTTCACTGTAAAACGCAAACAATGCACAAATATGTAAGTGTCTCTTACAGTTTCCATACTCTGTTTTCTTCTTGGTTCTTAGAATTATTAAAGACCTTTTTATAGATGGTTTTCTTACCTTTCAGCATTTTTTTCCCATTTCTATGATTGCATTTGGTGCAGAGATAAAGCCAAATTGAGACAGAAAGATAGACTAAAAGTAAATATTAACATGTGAAATCTCAGTCGTGAGCAATTACTTATTTCCTCCATATACTAATTCATCAAATATTTATCAAGTAGCCTCTCTCTGTGCCTGGTATTATGTGACAAGGTGGGACACAAGAATGCTGAGACAGATTCCCTGCCCTCAGAAAGCTTGCTATTTTGCTGAAGATCTCAGAAACTTCTGGATTTTCTGACACTTCCATTTATATGGCACCAGAAGGGAGCAATTTAAAACCTGATAATATATTCCTGTATTTTCTCCTACAGATACTGTGGGTATGCACAGATACACGTCTGGTTTACTCACACATCCTACCACAGTTTTCCATATTCTTTTAGTTCTCAGTATTCTCCATTTCCAGAATATACCAAGCTTGTCCCCAGTGGACAGCCTTTGCTCTGTGCTGTGCCCTCCACCTCCAAGGCTGTTCCTGCTGATCGTCACACACTAGCTCCCTCTGCTCACTCAGATTTCAGTCCAGGGTCCGCTCTTCAGGAATCCCTGCCTTAACCACCTGTCTAGAGCTGGCTTCTCCTCCTCCTCCCACCTCAGCCCACGATCAGCATCACATTCCACCACACTGCTCTGCTCAAGTTTCTTCATAGTCCTCAACAGTATTTGGATTTGTCCTGTTTATTGTTGAGTGCTTAATCATGTGTCTGCTCCAAGTGAACGTAAGCCCGTAAGAGGAGGGCCTTTGGCTGCCTCAAGCTCACTCTAGTCTCAGGGCCAGGCCCACAGGACATACTCAACAAATGTTTGCCCAGTGAATGAAGAGAAAATTACTTTTCTACATACACATTTTCCTCTTTAGCCATGTTCTTGCTTTCATAAACAAAACCTCCTATGAGCCAAGATTGCTTTTTTTAGTAGCTGAAGTTGTCAAGATGATACAGCAGAGTTAGCTGCTCTAGCCAGATTATCCTCAAAAAATGTTATCTATCTCTATATCAACACACACAAATTGAGCACCAACTATCTAATCAGGATGAATGTATGTATGTACGTGTATGTATATATGCTACCGAAGATGCTGTATGGAGATGTCATGGGAGATACAGAAGTCCATGGTAGAGCCCTGCCCTCAAGGAAGAGGGGAGATAGAACATCTCTCACTGTGGTGGGGTAGACGTGAGTAGTTACTAAGTCAAATAGCTCAGGCTATGTCTTGTAAGAACTTGGAAAAAAGGACAGAGTTCAACAAGGGAAGATTTCCCATAGAAGTCCTGATCTAGAAGAAAGAGACATGGAAGAGAAGAAAGTGTATGCTGGCTCTCAAAAGAGTGAAGAGACCAGCCTAATGGGAGAGGAGGATTCGTGCTGGGGAGGTTCAGAAAGAGCCAGAAAAAAGGCAGTTGGTGACAGAAGAGGCCAACCAAGATGCTTCTATCACTGTGATCAAGGAACGAACCCTTGATGAGGTTAAGGGTATATTCCTGAGGCCAAGGGCAGAGAGAATGGTGACCACAGTACCCAACATCCAGGTTACAGAGAGGACAGAGTGAAGACTGAGCAACGGCCACCAGGATCAGAAGTAGAGGGTCTGTGCCCCTTCCAGATGCCAGACTCATGGAGGGAAGGACGGGAAGTCCGATTGCTGGGGCGAGTGAGCCAGGACAGGAAGGTGGAGAGGGGGCACCTCGGCTGGGCAGTCTGGCAGAGGAAGGAGGGGTGGGCAGGAAGGCGGCCCATGGGCAGCACATGCAGAGGTGTTCTTCCAAGATGCAGGAGGTGTTCACGCAGCAAGAGAGGATGCACGCCAGGCTGCAGAGAGGAGGACTTGTGAGAGGTAAGAGCCCAGGAAGCAGGGATTAAATGGGATCAACTCACAAGGGAAGCTTTGTAAGACGAAAGACAGAGCTTTCTCTGAAGCTGGAGGGTGAAATGAGAGGAAAGCGCAGCGAGGAAAAAAGTGTGCAGGAGGCTCGAAAGCATGTCCCTGGTGCAAATCCTGACACTATGGCCTTGGACTAATTGTTAAACCTTTCTGGGCCTCATTCACCTAATCTGTTATGAGTGTAATAATCCTTACCTTGGCACCGTGACACTTTAAAGTGAGAATATGTTTTTAAGGCGTAAAGTGGCATGAAAATCTAAAGCAGCTGACTAGCATCGCCATGGTCTCATCTTCAGGTATCTCCGATGCCTGGTCGCCCGGCCAGCCTAGTCTCTGACTCCAAGCTCCTCCTTGCCCCCACTGCACAGTCAATAAAGCCCCATACTTATTACCTCCCCAGTGATGCCACAAGGCTGGCTTCCTGCTCATCCCTGGTCCCCCAATTCAAGCCCTCCTTCCAGTAGCTTCCTATCAGATTCTCTCCCAAGGCATTTTGTGATGCTCTTTCCAAATGATTCAAAAGTAGGTTAGGGTCCAGGAGCCAAGATGGCAGAGTAGAGAGACTCACAGCTCACCCTCTCCCACAAATACACCAAGAATTACATCTACAAACTCACTGAATCTCACAGAACACCTACTGAACTCTGGCAGCGTGTCTCTCATTTCGAAATACAGGAGGATTCTCACAAAATCTGACAAATAAGTTCATACTGTGCGGCACAGGGAACTATATTCAATATCTTGTAGTAACTTACAGTGAAAAAGAATATGAAAATGAATATATGCATGTTCCTGTGTGTCTGAAGTACTGAGCTGTACCCAGAAACTGACTCAACACTGTAAACTGATTGTACTTCAATAAAAATAAATTTTAAAAAGTAGATTAGTTATATTCACATTAATCTGAATAAAGAGGTATTTAATGAAGGTGAATTGATTCAAAAAACACAGACACTATCTCTGTGTGACACTCTAGGAGGAGCAGAGTCCCAGGCTTGGTCGGGGCGAGAAGAAGGGCGAACTCTCTCAGGCAGGGCCTCCCTTGCTCTGCAGGTGGCTGGCCTCTGCCACGCTGCTCTGTCACCTGGACGGGTCTTGTGAAACAGCACCTCAGGAAAAGGAAGAATTTGGACATTGGGTAACAGTGGGTGGGGCTGTTTCATACATAATGAGCTCCCAGTCAGAGGAAGAATTTAAGCCAAGACTGAGTCACTCACTCACATTTCTGACCATTTGTTATTATTTTAAACCTTTCCTGTTCTTGTTTAATACTTGAAACTTGTTTTGAGTTTGTCATACCTGAATCTAGCACAAAGTTCAAAAGAGTCAACCGTGGAAACCATACACCCCGCCCCCCACCAGCACTGCCCCCCAACCAAGAGTTCCTTGAGTGGCCTACATGTTCTCGTGTCTCCTTCTAGAAACATGCTATGCAAATTCATAGCCTTTTCTTTTCTGTACAAATGGTGGCGAAGTAAACACACGGTTCTGCCGCCTCCTTTTCTCGCTTGATGGTACATTTGGAAGGCAGCTTTTTCTTTTTCTTTTTTTTTTAAACATTTTTTATTAAGTTATAGTCATTTTACAATGTTGTGTCAGATTCCAGTGAAGAGCACAATTTTTCAGTTTATACATGAACATACATATATTCATTGTCGCATTTTTTTTCGCTGTGAGCTAACACAAGCAGCTGTTTCTTTTTCTAAAGAGCCATGTATAGGGAGTAACAATTTCTCTAATATGAAGCTGTTTCCTGTCTTTTCACCTTGTAACCAATGCTGCGACGCACGCCTTTCAACACATGCACATGTAAGTTACTGTCTGTAAGTCAAGGCCGTGTCACTATTTTTTTATCTGACTTTGGACTTCACTCTGCTACTTGAAGAAATTGCTTTTTTCAAAGTCAGCCTTCTCAGTAGCATCCTGATAAGCAGGGGTTTTCAAATGTAATGGGCATCCAGGAGGCCATGTTAAAACATGTTAAGATTCTGCCCCACTAGAGTTTCCAGTTCAGTTGGTCTGAGGTGGGAGGTCCAAGTACCTGCATTCCTAGCGATTTCCCCAGGTGATGCTGCTGCTGTTTGCAGAGGCCCGGGCTGTGAGAAACCACTGCCTGCAGCATCCACTTCATTGCCACTTCCTCCTTCTGTCCTCCTCTCCCTCTTCCTTCTCCTGTTCTCTCCTTACAACCACCCCTTCCTTCTCGGGTTCCTCTTCCTCCACATCCCCTAAATGGGGAGCTCTAAAGTTCCCACCTTGCCCCTCTTGCCCACCCTGAGCTCTCCCTTCACATCTCATCCCCTCCCGTGGCGTCTCTCATCCTCTTCACAGCCCACTCCTACCTCCTCCCGTCCTCCTGTGCTTCCCAGTCTCTGCACCTTTCAGCGCCCCGCCCTTCCACCTGGGCCCCCTTCCCAGGTCCACACTCCTCAATTCCACCTGCTCACGGGCCACACCCTCCCTCACGTGCCCCGGACCCCACAGAATAGCGCCCTCTCGATGTGCTGACATCTTCAGACGAGAAGTGTAGGTGAGTGTGAGGGAGAGGGAGAGAGGAAAGGGAAAGCAAATCTGGCAAAAGCCTAACAACGAGTCAATCTAGGTGAAGCGTATGTGGTCATAATTGTCTTATTCTTTCAGCTTTTCATTTGCAATTTTTAAAATAAAAAATTGGGAAAAAAATTTAAAATCAAAAGCAGGGCTGTCTCCCTCTCCAGAACTCTCCTGGCATTGTAATTCTGTTTTCATTAGCATCTTTGTCACTGTCTGCCTCACAGTAGAGTCATTTACAGTTATGTCTGAGTTCTCAGCCCCTAGAATGTCCTCCGAGAGCAGACACTCTGCTTGGCTTGTCTGTCTGTGAATTCCCACTGCCTGGCCTCGCCCATGACGTCCAGCAGGCGAGCTGCTTCGAGGGAATGACGGCCCCTTCCCCGGGGCTAATGTAGAAGATACTATGGCGGGCCCCTCCCTGGACAAAACCTCGGTGTGGAAAAAGCATGTGCTGCAAACACACATTCCCGGGATAGGAATCCCAGCTCTCCTGTGCACTTGCTGTGCAAGCTTAGGGAAGCTGGCTAACCTCTCTGGGCTTTAAACTCTTCATCATTTAAATGAAAAATGATATCCACTTAAAATATGAATATTGCATAATGTATAGAAAGCACCTGGCAGAGTGCCTGGTATATGGTAATCACTGAATAAATATTAGCCATGGTGTGTGCACAGCACACGTGCACACACGCGCGCGCGCACACACACACACACACACACACACAGTCTATGTAATCTGACTCTGTCATCTAATTCTCTGCATACACACAACAGTTCACGCATGTGAGTTATGGAGCCCTCAGCAGATTCGGGCCAGAAACCATGGATACTCCACATTCTAACAACAGATCAGGCCATGGATATATCTGGTGAGATGCTTTCCAAAGATTATTCCTTCTATAAATGAATTAACTCCAGCTTTATAGCTTTTGCTGCCATCCATTACCTTATAAAACTGGAACAAAGGCATGACTTTGTTTAAGTTCAATACCAAAGACTCCAGCAAATGTTTACCTTTCTCTTTTAAAACTTCCCTCACCCACACCACGCCCTAGCTAACACATAAAAAAGCCATTTGCCCTGCTTTGCAGTGTGTGTCTCAACCTTTTAAGACCCCTCCCCAACCCCTTCTTCACTTTGGAGACCATAGAAGATGCCCTATTACATTCTCTAATCTTCCATGTGATGACCTGTTGAAACCTGGGCCCTATTTAGGCAAAGCATTGAGATGTAACTTTTTCTTAATATTTATCAACTCCATTTCATCCTGGACTGTCTTGTAAGCAGAAAGAGGAGACGGGGGTCAGGGGAACCAAATAGGTCACGAATCCATGGGGCACTCAGCAGTATGGCCTCTTTGGCCAGTCCTTTGGGTCCTCTTTTCATTCTAAAAATCAGTATTTAATAAAACAAAGAAACAATAAGGGCCTACTGTATAGCACAGGGAACTATATCCAATTCATTGTAAAAATATATAATGGAAAAGAAGCTGAAAAAATATATATGTATGTATATGTATAACTGAATTGCTTTGCTGTACACCTGAAACTAACATTGTAAATCAACTATACTTCAATAAAAAATAAAATTTTAGAAAGATATCATTGTATAGTAAAAAAAAAAATCAGTATTTACACACCTTCTCTTCTCCCTGGCGTCCAGTACTGGAGTTTGGCAGAAAGAGAACACAGTCCAGGTTGGAAGGCATGATTCATCACAACTATTAAAAACATTAACATTGTAAAGTGCTCTGCTTGACACACAGTGGGGACCCCATAAATACTGATCAGATCTTTTAGACCAAAAAAGAAGTGCTGAGAGAGAGAGAAAAGGAAGGAGGGTGAGAAATAATAAATTGGGACAATTTTAATGGATGCATCATGATTTGGTACTAAAATTTCAAGCCAGTCTTTCAATTAGTGAAAAGAGACTGAATAGTTTGCAGGGTACAAGAAGGTTCGAATGTTTAGATTTTCTCCAGTTTACTGCCTGTACGTAGGCTGGGATCAGAGCACTGCCGCTGGCACCAGGCGGCCTGTCTTCTGAGCTACTAAAACTGAGATTACGTGGACCAATGCACTGTTTGCCTGTCCACCAGTAGCTGATAGAGTAAAAAGCGAGGCTGGGCTTGCTGACCGCTGGTTATACCTTGAAAAGACAGCACTGGCAAGAGAAAAAGTTGACCACGCAGGGAGAAAAGGAAGAAGCCTGGACTTCATTAAAAAAAAAAAAAAAAAAAAAAGAAAGTCACCTGATATGAGGGCTTTGTTTATGTCTCACAAGGTGAAGCAATTCCTGACACGCGCCGCATCAAATGCATAAAGGCAAGAGGGTCCAGGGCAGCTGCAGAGCAGTGCTGGGGCATTAAATCAACTTCATTTTCTTCCTCAAGCATGGAATTACAAATCTGGAAGAGAACCTTTTATTCCCAACTGTCATGTGTATTTCCCTGCTCAGCCAGCTAACTCATCTCAGCGCATCAGACTGGGTCTCCGTTCTCATGTGACATCTCCCTGGTATTAGCGCAAAGTCAGATGCAAATGCAATAAATAAGGCAAAGATATTCAGGGAAATAGGGCCCAGAGGGAATATCAACATGCACCCTCTCAGCTTGCATCTTTTCTTGATTTCAAAAATTACATGTCAATCTCTTTGGTAAATGCCATTCATTTGAAGCATCCAAAGGAATCCAAAGTGAGAGGAATCTATCTATAAAATACTGCTCATGTGTAAATACTGATCCAATTTACCAGCTTGGTAAACGTGGGTTTCCGTTTACTATATTTCTTAAGTTGCAAACAGAAAGCAGATAGCCACTGTGTGCCTTCTGCAACCTTCATTTGCTCTAATAACAACTGTCATTCTTGCTTTGGATTTTTTCATGCTGTGCTTCCTGCATGGTATTGCAAAAAAGAGTAAGGAACAGTCTTCACTGTTCATAACAGTGAAAAAAAAAAAGCAAAGAAGAAAAGTGTACAGAAATAACATAAATGAGTATGAAACTGAAGTTCAGGGTCCCAGGGAAAGGAGAGAGAAGTGGGGAAAATGGAGCATGAACGTGTAAGGTATGGAGACGAAAACACTGGTACACCTCAGAACTGCAATATTAGAAAGCACAGTATGATCTTCAATTAATACAGAGTGAGCGAGGCAGTGACGGCACAGATGAGGTCACTGATGTCAGGCTAACACACACACATACACACGCGCTCAGTCGAGGAGAACAAGGAGTCCAAATAGTCCTCACTCCCATATTCATTCTGGCCAGTACGTATGTGACATCAACAGGTGATGAACCAGGACAACTAAAGGCATGGCTAGGAAAGACCTGTTGCTAGAAGCATTGGACCAGTGGCCCGTCTTTGTTGGCAGGTGTGGGGGATAGAGAATGGCAAAAGCAGAGGGACTTGATTGAACTGCTTTCCTCAAGGAAATGAGGCTGCTCCTTTGATCTCTTTCTTTCTGGACCTTCCTAGGTTGTACCCTATAAATTTCTTCGGGAAGGAAATTTATAAACTTCTTTGGTTTTAAAAAAAAATTATAGCTATCCCCCTGTTGGGATGGCTGAAGAAATGGACTCTGGATTCAGAGGGATGTCAGTTCAAAGTCCACCTTTTCCACTTGCCCAATCTAGCAGTGCCTGCTATGAAGAAAGTTGACATTTGGAAGGATCAGAATCTGAGATGCACAGGAAAATGATCCATGATCTCTCTCAGCCTCTCTGCTCCCCACCCTACCCCAACCAGTTTTCGGCCCTGCCCATCCCCAATCTCACCACAAAAATCTGTTAACAAGGATGAAAACATATGCCTTATCTATGTCTTCGATATAGGACTTCCTGTCAAGTTCCTCCCAAACACCAAAATTCAGGAAGAACCTTCCCCTCGCAAAGCAGAGTCCCCTCCTGTAACTCCAGAGAAAGGGTGGGAGGCAGGGTGGGGTGGGTGTCACTCCAGAAGGCAGTCTCTCTACTGCAGACAGAGGTGCTGGGCTCAAAGGCTGCAGATGGTAACCCGGGGCAGATAGAATTCCATACTACTGAGTTTACAGTAGATTTTCTTTTTAAATCACAGAGACTGGGGGGTGAGCTCGTAGTGGGTTTACTTGTTTGCTTGATTATTTAGTGGTGGCGAGGGAAGAGGAAGATTTCACAGGCTCAAGATCATTCCAAAAAGCTTGGCTGCAGAGGGATTAAAAAAGGGTTCATGGAAAGAAGCCTCCTTCATCTCAGATAGTTCATGAACCATGAGAAGGATGAGGCACAGAAACGGGAGGAAATGGGTATAGTGTTCTGGTGAAAAGACACAAAAAAGGAAACTTGTTCCTCAAGGCACTGAGCAGCATCTTAATGCTCAAGTGATTCTCTGTGGTCACATGAGAGAGGCCTTTGTAGCACATCGAGGTGGGTTTACTGCTGAAATCACTGTGAACAGAGAAAACTGCCCCAGACAAAAATAAAGGGCCTAGTTTCAAGAATCTCCTTAGAAATCGGGGAGAAAGAGGAGCCTGTAATTAGGGTTTGTGTGCTCCTGCTCTGGGGGTGATGTCATCACCTAGAGAAAGACGGCACTCGGTGCCAAGAATCTGAGCTCACCGCTCTTCAGTAATTCAATAGGGTTTCGCGTGGGAATTTCTCATCTAGAGGATTAGTGACCAACAAATCTACTGTGTAGGTACCAGCATTTGGCTAAGGGGGAGAAAGAAAAATGGAAATGACCTTGAAAATGGGAGCCATGTGAAAGAATGTAGCCCGGTGGTCCTCTCCTTAGAATCATACGGTTGTGACCTTACTCTGTCAACCCCTCTCTGTTCCCCTTCCCGCCAGTTTGCAGCTGAGAAACTGAAGCTCAGAAGGAGGAAGCCACAAAGCCTGCTGGCTAGTCCCATGCCTGAACCCCACTTCAGTGCTTTTTCCTCTCTATCACCCTGTGCCCCAGCCTCTGTCAATTTCCAGGCTGTGACAGCAAGGATGCTCAGAGCCTTACCCTCCTGGATGCCACCTGAGTCATTCCTAGAGACCCAGGGACACTGGTTCACATGACATGAGCTTCCAGGCTGCACAGACCCTCGGGGGAAACAAACATCCTGCTGGAGACACTTTCTGCGGTGGCAGCGGCAGGTGTCACTGTGCAGAGATGCTGCGGCAAAGCCAGCGAAACCGGTTCTGGGTGAAAGCACCCCAAGCCGCTCCGCCAGAACCCTGCTGGGTTGCGGCTGGCAGTCTGGGGCTAATCCCCCAACCTCGTTTTAACTAATAGTTTTAACGCCTTCCCTGGCTAAACTTTTTCCTGTAATTAAATTAAACTAAATGAGTAGAGCTTCACTTTCTTTCCTTTCTTCTGTTTATCCTAAATGAGAGGGAAGAAGAAAATGCAGGTCAGCATCAAAGGAAAAAGTCGTGTTCTGGAAAAATCCATGAACCTTATCATTAGGTCCTGATGATGTGCATGTGGGAAGACTGCCAGATCCGAAGCTGTTTTATTTATTTGTTTTAGTAAAAGTACCAAGACCAAATATCCCAAAAGAAGCTGTTTCAGGGAGACACACACTTTTCTCAAATGCTGCTGCTGTGGCTCAGAGTATAGTTGTAGTGTCTCTTCGGATATTGGCTACTTCAAAGCTGGTCTTGAGCCAAAAAAAAAAAATCTCATTTTTACCCTTGAAGTATTATCCAACTTGTTGGTATATATTTACATTTGGACCCAAGTGATTTCTGATTTTTTTTTTTAATCTTCAAAGATTAAGATTTACCACCATTGTGGATGTTCCAAAGGAAGGCACCGGCCTGGCAGTGCCGACACACGTCCGCGTCAGTCTGCCTGTCACCAAAGGAAGCCGGGAGTGCGGGTGGGTTCCTGACGGCCTGCATCCTTTCAGCCACACTGTATCACACTCCCCTGTGTCACTGCCTTCCCCAACACTGAAAGCCAATAAGGATGTAAACTGCATGTTCAGTTGTCTGAGGAGGTGTGAATGGGGCATGAAAACTCAAATGTCCATGAGGGCCAGGCAGGGAAAGTTCCAGAATGGAGAAGCCCAGAGAAAGCACTAAAGAGAGCAGCCAGTACGTCACAAGAGCCACTCGCAGCCTCGCAGACGCTCAGGCTCATGGTTGCCAGAGTCTTCAGTTATCCAAAAGAATCTGGAAACCTTGTGTTTGTTTTTATTTTAATTTCTTAATTATTAAATATGAGCAAAATATTTAAAAAATTGAAATATAAGTACATAAATGCCAGCTATACACATACATATATAGATTCTGTGGACCGTGTGAAGGCTGCAGGTCACAAATTTGTGTCCTCTGGCCACATACACCAAAACACCATGTGACCTTGAACGGGGCCCAATCCTGAAGCCTACAAAAGATTTCTGTGTGGTTACTACGTATAAAATAGATAAACAATAAGAACCTACTGTACAGCACAGGGAACTATATTCAATTTCTTGTAATAACTTATAATGGACAAGAATCTGAAAAGAAAATATGTATGTGTATGTATATGTATAACTGAATCACTTTGCAGTGCACCTGAAACTAACAGTGTAAATCAACTGCGCTTCAATTAAAAAATTTTTAGAAAAGTGAAAAAAAAAAAAAAAAGATTTCTGTGTGGATGTTATCAACAGGAACTCAAAAGCAAACACAACTGCTCCTGAGAAGTCCACAGCATGGAAATTACTAAAAATCCCACTGCGAGAGGGACACCCTTTACGCCTTTATTGAAAACCCTTTCTCAGCCATGGCATTTTGGTTTTTGCAGTCTGCTTATTATAAAATCAGTGATATTTTAGAGAAAAACCTTATACTCTGTGGATAGAAAAAAAAAATCTCAGTCTACCTGAGGAAATGGATTTAACTTTTATGGTTTTTCTTTTAAAGCCCTTCCAGTAGTTTGACAAAATCATTTGGAACTATTTTTACTACTTATCAAAGAAACTCAGACTGCATACAGTTACAACTATCAAATAATAGTTATTGAAAATCTGTATTAAAGACACAAGTTTTACTACAACAAGCAAGTATTGCCGTTTGTCAAAGCATATGAGCTTAAATTTGTCAGCCTGGAACAACACATGTGCACAAACACACACATTTGAACAAGAAAAGTGAGCCCTACCTACGGGAAATGAAAGGAAAGTCAACTCAGCCCCAAGTTAGCTACCTCACTGATTGACCACAGAGCCTCCATCATTCAAGACA